>NC_134700.1:63691832-64010999 GCF_043290135.1 Rhipicephalus microplus | reverse complement strand
TTATTTATATTTGTATATTCAGAAATGAGAACTTCCTCATTGCACAAAGTGCTGCAGCTGTTCGAAATATTATCACGGGCGCGAGACTTAAGCACAAAAATAAATATTACTGCGTCTCCTAGCTTTCTGAGCTATGCCTGTGAAAATTACTCGAAATGGTCACATCGTGCAGCGTGGAGATCTGTGGCCAAAGCATTTTTTTCTGAGTGTCTTGCTATCTTGTCTAATGGGGAGAAATTATTCGGCAGATGTTTTCTTTAGTAATTCGTAGTGATGGGCTCAGGCAGTGATTCCTGTATGCCAGCGATTTTTATATTCATTGATTTCTGTACTCAGTGATTGCTGTATTCTAGTGATTTTCGGATTCACTGATTCCTGTATTCAGTCATTGCTCTATCAGCAATTACTGCGCTCCAGTGATTACTGTTTTAAGTCCGCATTATACTCACCCATTCAGTACAGAGTCATATATGGAGGATTCGCCTGTAGGCATCTGTAAGGTCTGTGGCTGCAGTGTATACAACTCTGACTGGCCTTCCTCTACAGGAGCAGCTGCCTGAGAATGGGGTTCCCACTCCGAAACCTCTCGCCGACCTGTTCGAGTCCCTAGCGTGTGCCATCTACTTCGACTCAAACCAGGACACGGCCGCTGTGTGGCGCACCATGTACCCACTATTGAAGGCGTACGTGCAGCTTGCGGTGGCAACGGTCGCCCTCACAACCTAAAACGTATTCTAAATAAAAATTTGACAGATGCCACGTACCTTGGGAATCAACGCAATGCAAAGAGTGTGGAGGGAAAGTGACCCTATTTTTATATTTTTATAGAGGGACGCGTTATGATTGATATGTAGAAATAACGTCCCAAAACCATCATATAATTATGAGAGACGCCGTAGTGCCTGGCTGCGGAAATTTTAACCACCTGGGGTTTTTTTAACGTGAACCTCATTCTTAGCACACGGGCGTACAGCATTTTGCCTCTATCGCAAAGGCAGCCTCCGCAGCCGAGATTCAGGCCCGTATTTACGAACGCTCCTTCATTGAAGGGCTCTCCTCGACTTGACAAAGTTAAGGTGGAGCGTGCTCCTCCACTCAAGGAGCCGCTGCATTTCATGAACGCTCCTCCACACTTCCTTCGCCAAGGGAGGCATTGGAAATTCTCCCTCCACTTGAGTGAACTGCATGGGCCGAGAAAAGCGCCTGATAACGACAGTATCTGTTATTGTCTTTAAGAAATGCCTATCTCTGTGTAATAAATGAACGCTTTTCATAGTTATTCTTTTTTATAAATTGACATTTCCACAAAATACATGCATTTACAGTGTGTACTCAGTGTGTATGGTAGGCTAACGCCAACCGTTGCAGCTAACAAAGCAAAAGTAAAAACTACTTCGCCGAAGCAATTCAGATTCACTGAAGAAGGCTTCCGAGACATTTCACATAGGAAAGCCACTGCAGCTGATGGTGAGACGGCTCCGCAGTACGCCGCCCCCCTGACAGCCATTATTTCTACAAATGGATGGATCTTTCAGGGACAGCTCAGGAGTACGACGAGCTTAGAGAGCTCCTTATTTCAGAGTGGCTATTTGGGCTGGTTGGTATATTTTGGAAAAAATATATACTTTCTCAGTGCACAGGGAATGCTTCAGAAGGAAGGCAGATAGGACAGAGCGCACATCTTATCTCTCTGCTCATCCTGTTTGTCCGCTTTGTTCTATCTCTCTTCTTTATGACACGTTCTCTTCGCGCTAAGAAAGTACACTTCTTTCGAAAGTACCTATTAATGAGCAATTTTTTATGAGTTGCCTCCCAAGCCTGTCGCTATACTTGAGAGAGAGGTGAGCCATGTCACTTGAGAACAAGCTTCAATTCGCCGATCAAGTCTTGGAAGCACAAGGTGGCACGAATTTATCCGAGGTCAAAAAGGATAGTCCTAAAGGTTTGGAGAAATTGGCCCCTGAAAAAAAGAAGCACGCAAAAGAGAGTGTTGCACGATGCTTTTTTTGTAACTCATTTGGTCATCTCGCTAACATTTGTCGGACCAACTTGACGCCTCCCAGTGTAACAAATTGCTTTAAATGTAGACACACTAGGTACAAGGCAGACGCATGTCGCAATGAAGATAGTAAAATCTGAAGGTAGCCTGTGTGCATGCGCCACCAAAAGTGGAAAAAAAATTCCAATGCTCAATGCCGTCATAGCTCTACCCTCAAAAACCTTAGCTGAGTAGATTCCCGAGTTGGCTGCAAAAATGGCGCGGAGGCGTAATATTGTTTTTTAAAGACACCGGAAGCAATAATCTTGTCGTGCGGAGGTGTTTGATACGTGACAGTGAGCTCACCGGCAAAACTAGCCTGGTTTGCCTTGTTGACGGTACATTTTGGATACTTCCCGACACCTAATTGAGGTTGGGACACCTTACTTCAGCGGAAAAGTTACTGCCCTGTGCGTGACGACCCTCCTGTATGGCCTAATCATCGGAAACATCGATGGAGCGCGGGGGTTCAGTGATACGAAATGTTTGGGAGAAGACCCGAACATTGAGCCCTCGTGAAAGCAGGAACAATGAAGTGGAGATTCAACGAAAGATAATTCCGTCAATAATATCGCCTGAGCGCAAGCCAAGATGTAAAGGCAATCGTGAGGCCATTGTGGCAGGCGAGAAAGCATCCCGTGAGGGCGAGGCTGCAGAAAATAGCACATCCACGAAGTGAATGATAATGAGCGGGACGAAGCGTTCATCCGTACGTTCGTTCATGTGTCCATGCGTCCGATCACGTTCGAGAATGAAGACGGTGTGCGGATAACACCGATGAGACGCGAGCCAACAAAGCCGAGCGCGAGCGTCTTCAACGCGTCAGCCACTGTGCTTCGTCTATGCCCCACTAATAATCCACCTCGCACGGTGACTATCCAAGCGACTGACCCCCGTATTCACAAACGCTCCGTTACTCAAGGGCTCCCCTCGACATGACGAAGTGAAGTCGGAGAGTGCTCCTCCGCTCAAGGGGCCGCTGCGTTTTATTGATGCTCCTCCACACTTCCTTCGCCAAAAAAAGCCTTGGAAATGCTCCCTTCACTTGAGTGAACTCCATGGACTGAGAAAAGCACCTGATAACCAGAATATCTGTATTTGTGTTTAAGAAATGCCTATCTCTGTACAGTAAATGACCGCTTTCCTTCATTATTCTTTTTTATACATTGAAATTACAGCAAAATACATGCTTTTAGAGAGGTAGGGTGTTTTCCGTAAGCCTTGAGCCGGTAGATTTAGCGAAGCTCACTATTCAGGTCTGGCAACAGTCACCCCCAGGCAGCTGAACTACTGTAGCTGAACGAACAGCTGATTGCGTTTCGTCTGCTGCTGAGAGAGAGAGAGAGAATAAACTTTTATTATTAACAAATGCACACTGAGCCTTCCTTGGGTGCGGCCCTCAGTCCAGGGCTCTATTGCCTTGCGCGACCCTGCGAGCCCACTGGACCAGCTGCTGCTGTTCCTGCCGGCGTTTGATGTGTTTCTGAGCGTTTGAAAAGAAAAGTGCGCCACACCATCAGCCTGATCCAAAGAGGACGATGAAGATGACGCTCGCTTGCGGCGCGTGTGGGCGTGAACATTTTGGCCCAATAACGTGCCCCCACGGAGATTTAGGAGAGCCCCGGGAGAAGAACAGCGAAGCCAAGCAGACGTGGCCGAGTCGGAACCGAGTGAAGAAGGTGGCCAGGGCGCGGGAGTGGCGGCCAGCAGAGCTCCTGCGTCAAGGTCCCCGCAGTCTCCCACCTGGACACAGAGCTTCTTCTCGTCACCTGACGTGGGCCAGGCTTGTTCTGGCATTCTGGCGTTGGCCGAGAAACGTCTCCGGCTTTGTGTGTGAGCTGCGGCTGCCGAACGCCGAACAAGGAGCGAATGGCGCAAGCGCAAGAGGAACGGGCTGCGATATGTGACGCTAATAAGCAGCAGATTGTATTGCAAACACACGCTAAGAGAGGGTGGAGGAAATTGAGTTTGAAAAGGAACTGAGAAAGAAGGAAAAGGAAATTGAAGAGCTAAGGCAAAAGACGTTGCAGCTGTGGCTGAAACTGGCAGAGGCCGAAATGAGAAGACTAACAGGTAGAGACTGGCGAGAGGAATTTTCGTTTATGAGCTCCACAGAGCGGATAATCGATATGTGCTCTGATAGTAGGGCCTTTATTAGTAATTTCGACGGCAGACTTGAGAGCGCTTGTGATGAAACTTTAGGTGCAGATTCCCTACAAGTGGACGGCAGAGTCCGAGGGAAGGGTGACGGCGAGAACAGTCGAGGTTTGGTGGCCATGATCAATGCGGCTTCGCAGGAAGTCTCAGAGAAGGAACAGTCGAGTTCCTTGTATAGCCATGTGGCTACGCAAACTGGTACAAAGGAGTGCACAATAATAAAAGAGGTATGGATTCCTCTAAACAACCTTGACGAAAGGGTGATTGATGTTCGCATAAAGTGCACATCCGGAAACCACGGGGCAGTCTCTAGAAGAGGGGCCGGTTCTTCCTGTGCACAAAGTAAAACAAGTGACATAGCAAGAAGTGTATGCCTTGTAGACAACTCTGATGCGGTAGCCGTAGAGTCATCCTGTGTAACACTGGCAGATGTAAGCAGTGTCACAGGCATTGTTGCGCAACATAAAGTTAGCTCGCCTGAACGTGGCGTAATGATTACTTCATGTCAAAGTAGAGTGTGTAGCGTTCCGTGCGAAGAGCAGGAAGCGACAACGAAATCATTTAGTTTGGAAAACAAAAAGAAGTTATATGAAGGAGCATGTGACTTGTGTGCAAGCCAAGGAGAAAACTCAGAGGCAGTTGTAGCAGTGTCTGTCTGCATGTCGCCAGCTGTAGTAAAAAATGCTATTGACATGGCAGATGATCATGTGGATGAAATGCCGAGGCAGAACTACAGGCAGATTTCTGATCGGAAACGCTGCAAGGTTTTCTTTTTGCATTCAGATGAAAGAAACAAATATTCTGTTCACCTGGTGTGGGACGCTATAACCTGAGAGTCGAGTTTAAATAACCGGTCGCTGCATCCGGATTAAGACCACATGGACAAGGATTTACATCGTTTGTATATATTCTACGTTTAAAACTCTAATTTCACAAGAATTGTGATTTTCTTAGCAGGACGCTGTAGCTTGGCTGTGAATTGTCTAGTGGGCTTTTGTAGATTTTGTGTGACTGTGCAAAGCACAATGAGTACATTGATTGTAAGATTGTATTGAACATTGCGCAGAATGTGCGTTGTGTGTGGTGAAACGAGCCCTTATCTGCAGTTTTTTCATGGTGATAAAAAACTTTTCGAAAGGGGGGATTTTGTGATGTGTTTCTGCGCATTTGAAATGTGCGCCATGCCATCAGCCTGAACCAAAGAGGACGATGAAGATGACGCTCGCTTGCGGCGCATATGAGCGTGAACATTTTGGGCCAATAACGTGCCTCCACAGAGATTTAGGAGAACCATGGGAGAAGAACAACGAAGCGAAGCAGACGTGGCCGAGTCGGAACCGAGTGAAGGTGGCCAGGGCGCGGGAGTGGCGGCCAGCAGAGCTCCTGCATCAAGGTCCCAGCAGTCTCCCACCTGGACACAGAGCTTCTTCTCGTCACCAGACGTGGGTCAGGCTTGTTCTGGTCTTATAGCGTTGGCCGAGAAACGTCTCCGGCTTCGTGTGCGAGCTGCAGCTGCCGAACGCCGAAAGGTCACACTTCGACCAGCCCGACGCTTCCTTTCGTGCAAGTCAACCTCGTGAGTCTCAAGCTAATCGCCAGTCTTTCCCCTGCTGCACGAGTGCGTTTTCACCGTTACTCCGTCGCATAAGTTGCAGGCCCCGCATCACCGCTGTCATCCTTGTCTATGCCTTGGTAGCAGAGTCTTCGCTGCAAGCACCGCGTCCCACTATGTTGTGACAAGGCTTATTTTACACTGAACATTTATGTCCATGCACTGTTCACGTCTTTAGCCGTTTGTTCTTCTTGCTAACATCTTTCTAGTTATGTATGCTGTGTTCTTTGTCTGCTATTTGTCTTTTTAGGGGTTTCTAAACATATTAATTGTTGGGGATTTGGGTGCAAGCAAATGGTCTCGTCAGCTCTTTTCCCGATGATGGTTATGTCTTCGCTGATTTTTGCTTTACACGAACTGGTGCAGATCTGTTTGTTTGTTTGTTTGTTTATTAATACTGTCAACCCCAGCTGGGGTTTTTACAGGAGTGGAAAACAAATGAAAGAAATGGTCATGAAATACGTTACAAAATAGAGACATACAGCGAACACAGGTATTTACACTAAAAGACAAAGTTAAACACAGGCATGTGCACTTGCATTCTGCGCATAGAAAACAACAATTAACAAAGCGAGAGGCAATATACATTGACATCGTGAATTATGACGCATCTATTTCGGAGAAAATAAGCGATTCTAAAGCTGCAGAAAACGCCGTGATAGAGGAAGACATCGCGACTTTGTTTGGTAGTTCATTCCATTCTTTAATTGCCCTCGGAAAGAAGCTGTATTTGAATGCGTCGTTTCGGGTGGCTGGTGGCTGTATATATAAAGTGTGTTTGTGTCTAGAGCGCGGATCTGGAGAAATCTCGGCGCTGTTCACCAGTAGTTGCTCCAAATCCCAGCGCTGATCACCAGTTGTTGCGGACCGGAGTCCACCCGGTCTCTTGTGGTAACGTGGTGTAGCTTCGCGTTGAGGAAACGAACGTTCACAAGATGGGGATACGAAAAGCAAACAGTTTTATGGCACTATTTACATTTATTTACAGCATAGAAAGGTTAGGAGTTTCAGAAACCACGAGCGTGGTGATTGAACCGTTACATGGTTGAGAGCGACGTCCTGCACTCTGCAGCGTCGTTTTAAACCCTGTCGAGTTCCTCCTCCTTGATTGGAACATCAATCCCACACACACAAGACACCGCCCACAGGGCATAATTAAGTAACACATGGTCCGCCGAAATTGCCCCTCTTGACGCAATGCTCTGAAGATAGGGGAAATGGGGTTCTCTCCCGGCAGAATTTGGTGGTTCGGTTGCTTCTTTGGTCTTTCCCTGGAAGTTCAGCCAAGGCGTAGACACTTGAATCGTGGAGACACGACCTGTGCGGTCGGTCTGCTTCTCTGACTCACTAAGCCGGCCCGGAGGAATTGCTTGTGGGGACATTGGCTCACGGACCGTCTTCTAATTCCTTTGTCGCTCCCCACCGCTGGATCCAAGAGACTGAGGTTCCGGGCGTGGGAGCGCTGCCCGGCTACGTTTCTCAGTGACAGCACGGTGCCTACTGACGACAGTCATAACAGCTTCACCCTCGCAAGATGAGTCACGGAGGGTAGCAGTCACCGCTGCTGCACGAAGGGACCACGAAAGGGTCCGTAGTATAATGCCAGGAACTCGCCTTCGCTTGTCGTCTGGTCTGCGTAATTGCCGAACACTTAGACAGCGTCTCTGAAACTTGACCACATGCACAAGCAAGCTCTCCGCCCCCTTCGAACAAACCGACCCAAAAGAAGGATGGCAAACGAATTTCCTTCACTAGCTTTAACAAAAAGCGCACACTCAGAACTATCAGGACTTATTTGCGCTGAGAAACCAGACGTGCTACCTTACACAATTCACATAATAAGACGTACGAAAAAAACTAAAATATCAATTTTGATACGTCAAGAGCGACCCTAGATAGATAAGAAAGAGCGACGGAGCGCGTCAACGTTTCCATTCAACTTGCCTTTTACCTAATGCCAAAATGATATTTTTGATAATCAAGCTCCGCCTCACAAGGCGACTGTTCTTTGGTGTCACGGTTAGCAGCCACATAACGGGAAAATGGTCTGTCCCTACTTTAAGTTTAGCACCTCTGAGATAACACTCTTACGTTATGTTGTAACACACCGTGCACAACGTAAAAAATAATCCTAGGTGAAAACACCTCAACAGCCATTGCAACGAAGGGACCACGAAAGGGTCCGTAGTATAATGCCAGGAACTCGCCTTCGCTTGTCGTCTGGTCTGCGTGATTGCCGCACTCTTAAACAGCGTCTCTGAAACTTGACCACATGCACAAGCAAGCTCTCTGCCCCCTTCGAACAAACCGACCCAAAAGAGGGATGGCAAACGAAGTTTCTCCACTAGCTTTAACAAAAAGCGCACACTCAGAACTATCAGGACTTATTTGCGCTGAGAAACCAGACGTGCTACCTTACACAATTCACATTATAAGATGTACGAAAAAAACTAAAATATCAATTTTGATACGTCAAGAGCGCCCCTAGATAGATTAGAAAGAGCGACGGAGCGCGTCAGCGTTTCCATTCAACTTGCCCTTTACCTAATGCCAAAATGATATTTTTGAAGAATCAAGCTCCGCCTCACAAGGCGACTGTTCTTTGATGTCACGGTTAGCAGCCAGGTAACGGGAAAATGGTCTCTCCCTACTTTAAGTTTAGCACCTCTGAGATAACACTTTTACGTTATGTTGTAACACAACGTGCACAACATAAAAAATTATCCTAGGTAAAAACACCTCAACAGCCATTGCATAGGTTTTATGCGAAAACCATGACCCAATGACTCCCAATTATCAATGCACGCAACGACAACTGCACAGTGTCGCACCAAACTTAATCAGTTTACCAAATCATTCGGTTTATGCTAACATCTTCCTCAAAGGCTCATTCACGTCACATCACCATGGCAGTGAAGGCATGCGATATTACAATAAACCTTTGAAAAAAACTAGAAAAGTAACACATTTTCTCGATTTTTACCTTATTGACCTATTCGTACTAATGATTAAAACACTTCGATGTTAACTTTCAGCCTTTGGTTCGGCGGTTTTCCTTCTGAAAAATATACACCAAATCTCGTAACCTATACACAATTAAAAGGACTCAAAAATGAATCCACAATATTCCGCTGAATAACCATAGTTAGCACGCACGTGCAACACTTGGTCAAACTGATTGTGAACTCATGGTGATTTTAATCGCACACGATGGGGTCGGGGTCCCAGCAGCTTTCGAGCACACCAGAGGCTGCACAACGCACAAACACTACGTGGTGTTCTGCTGTCATACCTCATTCGGCCCTTCGGCCGGCACTTCTCAGGCATTTGACAGGGGCGCCAGAGAAAAGAGAAAAACTGGGGCCATTGTCCCTTTGTGTTCGCCCTGACGCGGTTTTTAGCTTTTGTGATCTTTCGACGTTGACCCTTCGGACAAGGCCGCCATCCTGAAATTGTCGAACTGATTCGCGCTCTTCCTTGGGGTGACGCACCTTGGTGTCCCCCTCCCCACCTGTCTCGCCACTGGCGCCTTCATGGACGCCACCATGGATGTTTCCTGAAACGGATTAATGGCCTACCCTTTTGTTTTTCTCGGGACGGAGCGGGACCTGCCCTAGGCTTAGGCAGTGCCGAACGCTTCCGCTTCTTTCTTTCTCAGCGATTTCTGCCTCTTTTCTCTCGATGCCATCATCATGTCGCGTCGTGACCTCAGAAGTTGGGAAGCTCATTGGAGCTGGTGCTAGGTCTTCCCTCGCACTAATGCTTTTAGAACTCTGCGTCACCACGGACTGTCGGGCCAAATTATCTTTGTCAACGCTGATGAAACCAATAACTGGGCCCTCTCCGATGGCATCGCTGCACTCCTGGAGCGTCGCGTCCTTGCTCTGTTTAGCCACTGTGCTAACCCTATCTGCATGTGACGATCTCGAGACGTCCTCTCGAGGCATGAGGATGGTTTCCAGCTCCTTACTTAGCCCACTAGGGCTGCTGGCACACACCCCATCCTCACGAGGACCATCTTTTGATACTGTCTCTACCTCGAGACCGCCCAAGACCTCGTTCTCTACATGCTCTACATTGATGCATTCATGAATATACGGGTCCTTTTCTAGCGCGATCTCTGGTTTTCGCGCTTCATGACGCGCCTCGCTTTCAGACTCCCGTCTTTCCGCTTCGCGCTTTCTTTCAGACTCTTGTCTGAGCTACTCTTCTTTTCTGCAGGCGAAAGTTCCGAATACCGGGAAAATCTCCGCCTTAACTACCTCGTAGTTGTTCGCGTCCTGCTGACTGAGTAGCGCAACGGCATCATCTGCCTCGCAAGGCAGAACCGTGAGTAGCCTTTGACACCATTTGTCTCGCTCAAATGACAGTTCCTCGCACTTCCGCTCAAATATCATAAAGTACAAACCAATATCCCCTGAATCTGTATATGGCTGCTTGTACCTCGACATCCAGAACTCGGCCCTCAAGTTGCGATAAGGTACCACTTGGTGGGGGCTACTGCCCGACCTGTTTCTCAACTCGAGTTCTCGTTTGCGGATCGCAATCTTGTGCGCCAGTCTTTCTATTTCACGCTCGCTTTCTAAGCGGCGTTTCTCTCTCTCAGACTGCTGTCTTTTTGTTTCACGCTCGTGTTCTAAGCGACGTCTTTTTTGTTTTACACTCGCATTCTAAGCGACGCTCTTCTCTTTTGTGCTCACGCCTCTCCTTCTCTTCTTTCTGCTGTCTCTTTCTTTGACTGATGAGGTCCTATGCTTCACTGAGGTTCTTATCATCAGCCCCCAAATTATTAATCATTTTATTGATTATGGCTTTTCATGCCAAACCCCTTGTATCGATCCCCAATTTCTCACACAACAGCAACAAGTCTGACTTCTGCAGCTCCCATAAGTTCATGATCGTACTGAGTGCTCGCTACTTCCAAAAAAACTTCCCGAAACGGTGAAACTGAGTCTTTCGACAAAGTTAACTATCAGTTATAAAATTTACCCTCTTTTCGAACCTAGTTCCCTCAAAGGCAAAGCCAAGCACTCACCCATACGTGATCCATGTCTCGAGACAGCTGCTTCTTTAGGACGACTGTCGCTGTCACTTGTAGCTTCGTATCCGACCGCTGCCAACCAGTTGTTCTGCTTGCCAGCGCTGTTCACCAGTTGTCCCTTCAAATCCTACCGCTGCCACCAGTTGTTGCGGCTCTCGGCGCTGTTCACCAGTAGTTGCTCCGAATCGCAGCGCTGATCACCAGTTGTTGCGTACCGGAGTCCACCCGGTCTCTTGTGGTAGCGTGGTGTAGCTTCGGGTTGAGGAAACGAACGCTCACAAGATGGGGAGAAAAAAAAGCAAACAGGTTTATGGCACTATTTACAATTATACACAGCATAGAAATGTTAGGAGTTTCACAAACCACGAGCGTGGTGGTTGAACCATAACATGGTTCACAGCGACGTCCTGCACTCTGCAGCGTCGTTTTAAACCCTGTCGGGCTCCTCCTCCTTGATTGGGACGTCAATCACACACACACAAGACACCGCCCACAGGCCATAGTTCAGTAGCACATGGTCCGCCGAAATCGCCCCTCTTGACGCAATGCTCTGAGGATAGGGGAAATGGGGTTCTCTCCCGAAACAATTTGGTGGTTGGGTTGCTTCTTTGGTCTTTCCCTGGAAGGGCAGCCATGGAGTATATACTTGAATCACGGAGACACGACCTGTGTGGTCGGTCTGCTTCGCCGTCTCACTTAGCCGGCCCGGAGGAATTGCTTGTGGGGACATTGGCTCACAGACCGTCTTCTGATCCTTTTGTCGCTCCCCGCCGCTCGATCCGAGAAACTAGGGTTCCGGGGGTCGGAGTGCTGCCCGGCTACGTTTCTCAGCGACAGCATAGCGCCTACTGACGACGGTCATAACAGAACTTACACGAGAGCTTGCCCATTAAACGGCCTCGTGACACGGAGTAAGCTGAGCAGTGCGCACTCCCAAGAGGAAGGGGTGCGGTTGAGAATGGGGGGAACGCCCTGTAGGGCAGAGCATTCCTACGTGGAGTGGTACACTGTTGGTACGGATCCACATAAAGGGCAGTAGGAGGGGTTTAGAGTTGGATGGAAGCGATTTAGCATATAAAGGCAATGAAATGAATTGTTTTGTAGTTGCCGCCAAGCGACAGCATCTGCTCTGTTAAGTGAAGAATGAGGGGGAGGATACGTATAACGGCTTTCTCGGTAGTACCCCAGCGTAGCGTTGTAGTTTAGTGGTTCTGTCGATGCGTCGTCTGGATTGGACAGCTCTTCCAGTGGAGCCCGGCCGGTCAGCTTTCGGGCAACTGCATGAACGCGTTCATTACCATGGAGAGAAGCGTGTCCAGGAAACCAGACGATACTCACAGGACGTAATGCGGACGATGAGACAGAAGAGAGGATACTGTGTGTATGTGCAGCCACAAGTCCTTAAGTGAAAGCACGGCAAGCAGCTTGTGAATCTGTTACAATAGCGACAGCGGAGTCATGTGACAGTGTCATAGCGTGAACAATTGCCAGAGCAAGAGCTCCTTTTTCTGCCAGACCACTGTCTATAGTGCGAAGTTCGGCAGACGCTGCAAAGGCGTCTGTGTCAACTGTCATGGCTAAACACATGGCTGATTTCTCTGGGTAGCGTGCCGCATCAGCGTAAAGTACTTGTAAGTATGTAGTACCATCACCAAAGACGCGTGTCCTAGCCTGAACTCGGGCACGTCGACGACCGGCGTGGCGGGAGGGATCTATATTGCGTGAAATTGGAGGCACTTCGATGAGTGCGCGGACAGTAGAAGCAAGTTTATGTCGCGAAACTTGTGCGGCTTTTTTGGGATTCGGGTAGCCAAGACGAGACAGAATGGCGCAGCCCTGACGGGTCTTTCACTTTCACTTTCACTTTATTTCCTTAAAGACCCCACAGGGGGGTGTTACATAAGGGGTTGAGCCCCTGAGCCTGAGCCGTTGGAGCTGACTGTTGTGCTGGGCCTCGATGAGTTCGGTTACGGTGTTGTGGACTCCTAGTTGAAGGAGGCGTTGTGTAGATGTGTGTGGAGGCAAGCCGAGAGCCACCTTCACAGCTGTCCGCAGAAGGATGTCGATCTTTTTGATTTGAGCTAGCGTGAGATTGTGAAAGGGAAAATAATAGGCGAGCCGACTAATTATGAGTGCTTGTATTAAGCGGAGGACATACTTCTCACAGAGGCCTTTCCTGCAATTGGTATTGCGTTGGATCATGTGTGTAATTTGAGTTATCTGCTGAGCCAGAAGGCGTGTAGTGTGCGAGGTCTTGCCGCCGGAGTGAAGGTAGAGGCCTAAAATATGAATTCGTGGTACCAGAGGGATAGCACGGCCATCAAGAAACAGCGAAATGTCACAGGAATCAGTGGCTTTGTGGCGCCGCTTGTATACAAATAACAACTCTGATTTATCCACTGAGCCCGTAAAGCTGCCGGCAGCAGCATAGTCTTGTACTACCAACGCAGCTTCCTGTTGGGCGTCCTGAATGGTTCCATCTGATATTTTGGTTGCCCAAAATGTAATGTCATCTGCATAGATAGCATGCTGGATGTTGGGAACCTGTTGTAATAGGGAAGGGAATTTAGCCATAGCCACGTTGAACAAAGTGGGCGAGAGAACCGAGCCGTGTGGTGTTCCTCTACCTGCGAGACGAACGACGTCCGACCGGAGGTCTCCAATCCCAATAGTGGCCATGCGGTCAGAAAGAAAGGACCTGACGCCATTGTAGATACGGGAGCCACACTGAGATGAAGCGAGATTGTTAAGAATAAGGTCGTCGGAGACGTTGTCAAAAGCACCCTTCAGATCCAGGGCCAGAATAGCTCGGACCTTGTTTGAAGTGGGGCTGTCCAACACGTCCTCCTTAAGCTGTAATAATACGTCCTGTGTAGAAATAACAGGACGGTAGCCGAATAGTGTATCAGGAAAAAAGTGATTGTCTTCGAGAAATGGCTGTAGTCGACAGAGGACAACGCGTTCAAAGAGTTTAGCTACACATGAAGTCAAGGATATAGGGCGAAGATTTTGGAAGGATAACGGCTTGCCAGGCTTCGAAATGAGTATGATTTCTGCATGTCGCCACTCCTGTGGTAGCTTGCCGTTGTTCCAATGTTCGTTGTAAAAAGCGGGTAAATATTCAATGGACTGGTCATCTAAATTACGTGGAAGTTTGTACGTAATTCCGTCTGTCCCGGGTGCTGTGTTACGCTTAATGCTTTTCAAAGCTGCCCTAACCTCTGCTTCTGTTATGTCCTCATCTATGGCGTATCGTGTACGTGTGAATAATCACGGTAGGCGGGACGGGGGTCATTGGATACATATGCTGCTTTAAGGTGTGCAGCAAAGTGGTATCGTCGAGCCCTGATTCATGGAGAATGGTGTGAATTGAGTTGGCAGTGTGTGATTTTGTCTGCGTGGGATTTAAGAGAGCTTGGAGTATATGCCATGTTCGAGGTGTACTTAGTGATCCATTGAGTCGACGCAGAAGTTATGCCAATAGTTGCTAGTGAGGATGTTCGCATAGTCATGTGCCTCAGCAGTTAGTTGGGCGATTCGGAGACGAAGTTTTCGGTTATGTGTCTGCCGCCGCCACCGCCGTGTCAAGCCTCTGTGGGAATCCCAGGGATGCAGCAGATGCAGGTCCACATCCGGCGTTTCTGTCGTCACAGCGATGAGTTTGGTAGCTGTTTGAAAATCGGAATGAAGTTGTAATATCCAATCCTGTAGGAAGGGAGCTCTCCTGATGAATTGTTGTACGATTACGCCTAAATGCATCCCAATTTGTTAGTTTATTGATGCGCTCTGCGACACGCGTGGCTGCTATTGGAGCTCTGTAGTTAGTATATGGTGATCACTTCCTAGATTCACCATGAGGTTGCACCAGGAATGGTGACTAAACCCCTTGACTATCGTGAGGTTAGGGCATGCGTCCCTGCAGACACTATTAATTAAGCGAGTGGGTTGATCAGGTTCCGTCAGCAGGGTCATGCGATGAATTGCTAGAACCTGTGCAAGTCGTCGGTCTTTAGGCGTTTCTGTTGCATAGCCCCAAGCCGGATGGGGGGCAGTGAAATCTCCTACAATAACTATGTGTTTACCCAACTTGTATAGTTGTGCAAATAGATCACCGAAGTCATCGTTCCTGGCGTTAGGTGCACTGTAAACGTGAAGCACGTACAAGCTGCTACTGGAACGAGAGCACGGGTCTAATTCGAGAAGTACGTGCGAGATGGAGGTGCTTTGAAGGGTGTGTTCTATGACAGTGACACGCTTAGAAACCAATGCAGCTGTGCGATGTGGTGTATTGTTCGTAACGTCCATGCATGTGGTGTAACCCGGAAGCGTAGGGGTACATTGTACTTCTTGTAATGCTATGATATCGGGAGTAATACGCTGCGTCGCAATGAATTCCATTAAAGCTCCGCGCTTCCTACGATACCCCCTGCGATTCCACTGCCACACATGTAGGAGTTGAGGAGTGTCATGCATTGACCTACGGTTTCTCGCCATGATCATGCAATAGCGGCGCTTCGGTAGTACACGGAGGCATTTCAGACTGGGCTAAATCTTGGTAGAGGGTGGTGGGAAGCGGGACTGCAGCAGCTGCGGCTGTTGAGACTGTTTTTCGGGACGGTGATAGAAAACGGGAAGGGTGTGTGTAAGGATGCGGTTGCTGTGCTTCACGTGTCTGAGACGTGGTGTGTTTCGGTGCAGATGGCGCAATATGAAGTTGGCCAAGTGCAGCTGATATCAGTTGTTCAACATCCGTTACAATCTGCTGGACAGCAGGTTGCAGAACATGCTGGATAAATCCTTGGATTGAAGCTGTTAGTTCAGCCATAATGCTATCCTTCATTTTCTGAATTTCTACTTGCATCATAGCTGCGAATTCGTTCCTTAAAGTAGCCATTTCGTTCCACGCCTCTTTTGTGCAATAGTCGGATCATGCCATAGTTGACGGCATGTCAGGGTGAAGCTGAGTGTCCGCTGACATGGGTTGTGGTATTCTTTGCTGCGTTGATGTTTGTGTGAGGGAGTGGGACTGATGTTTGTGTGAGGGAGGAGAGAGAGGGAGAGGAGGAAACTGCCCTGCCCAGCTTACCGTTTGTGCTTTCTTATGGGAACCGCTTTGATGGCCATGATGATGTGTTGTCCCATCCGTGTGCCAGCCTTGAGATCTCTGCTGGCCAGCGAAACCGCTCCGCGGTGACGAGTTTCGTCGCTTGGGCCCCGACTTATCCCTGGAGTGGCTCCTTCACCTGGCTGCACTCCCGGACGCACTGCTCTGCCGTCCGGGGCTGGGGGATGGTGACTGGGCCTTCCTGGTGGGAGTAGCTGACCGGGGTGGTTTGCGTCAGTTGACTGGTGGCATAAACCGCTTTGGGTATGGTTTCGCAGCCGTCGCGTGGTCGCCACCGCAAAGCATGCAAGAACGACAGCCCTCGTGGTTGTTAGGTGATAGTGAATCTCCGCACACTCGACATTTCGGTGTGTCAGGAGGCTGTGGGCACACATCCTCGCGGTGTCCTGTTTTGTTGCATTTTCTACAGTGGGGAATAGTCCGTTTGTAGAGGTAGCAGCGAAGAGCCTGTCCGTACGCGTTGACGAAGAAAGGGACTCGTTTGCCACAAAATGTGAGCTTCATTGCTCCGGAGTCGCCGAGGCGTCTGCACGTAAGGACCTCGTAGCCCAGTACTTCAACTTCTGTCAAGAAGTAATCTGGTGTGATTTTATGGCCTATTCAGTTGACCACACCTTTGTGCGAATTATCAGGCGCAATACCATAAGTGGTGATGTCGTAGGTTGCTGCGTGTACTGTAACTTTAGTGACTTGTCCAAGTGTAGTGGCGATGTGTTCAGATGGGGTGCTTATTGTTAGCACAATTTGATTTTCGTCAACACGAAGCTTGATATCAGGCTTCTCACTGCGTATATTTGCTGCATGAGCTACGGCGAGAAGTAACGTCTTGGGGCTAACTTTGCTCAGATTCAATTCACCATGGGGATGGATTGCTAGCTTGTAGTCCTCGGCAGGGAGCAGTGTGAGTCTTGGTAGACGCGTTTTAGGCCGGCTCTGGCGCAGAGCGGCCTCAGACAGCGTGCTGGGCAGCTGTTAAGTCGGTGCGGTATGGGGTTGCAGCTGTCGGCGTTTGTTCGCTCTCTTGGTAATAGTGATCCAAGGATGTGCGTTGTGCTCATTTCTAGCCTGCGTATCGGCGTCTTGGCTGGTCTGCGTATCCATCATGTGGTCCGAGGAGCGAGAGGGCAATGACTGCTTCTCGTCGGCTGCGATGCTCGCAGAGACGCTCGCCATCCGCTGTAGAGCGGTGCGGCGTTCTGTCCCCGCCGCGTCCGCGGCTTGTTAGGGTTAGCGAGGCGGACCTCGCCTAAGAACTTTTGAAAGCGTTAAGACGTTTAAAAGTGCACTCACAGGTTGAAGTCCGGTATAGGCTTGACAGTGGTGATGCTAGGAACAAGTTCCTGTCATTAGAACAGGTCGCCAGGAAGAAATTCTTGAAAATCGAGCGTAGGACTCGTTCGCCAGGTGGTGACCCCCTGCTGCTGAACATTTCTACGCACTAAGTTTATTTCGTCTCGCATGCGTCTATTAAACGCAGTTTATATTTACGGCAGTGTCTGCGTATGTGCTGTTTGAGACCCTGCTTTCACGAGGGTGACCAACGAGCTACGTGAGGGATGACAGGAAACACAACAGACGGTTTGTTGATTTGTTTACTTTCGCTTTATTAAGAGCCATCTGAACACTAGTGTATACCCACCAAACAAATAAAGCGGTGGAGTGAGTAATTTTTACTATATAGCACATTATATATGCGTGTTTTAGAATTCACCACCGCATTGTGTACAAGCATTACTTCTACGTAAATTCGTTCTCGCGGCGGGAGTACATGCACAGTTCCTAATTTACAGGGACTGTGCTGTATTTATTTTTCTCATTTACTGCGAATTTCAACGTGGCACCTTCATAGTTGTTCCTCTGCGTGTAATAGGAAATTCGGAAGACAATGCCAGCAATTGCTATTCAAGGTTATACCAGGGTAGCGTGAAAAAATATGCATGGTACATTCGTGCCTGAGCGTTCGATTGAGACTATTACGCAAGCTAATTAAGAAAAGCGATTGTGGGCTTTTCTTTCTTTTAAGACGAAAACATCATTTTAATGTTGTCGTTTTCTTCAATTAGCAGCATATTCGGTTAAGAATGTGTGTTTGTGTGTGTGTGTTTCGATTTTAAAATTTCAAACTTCCAAGGATGCCTGAGTAAGCAGTTGTTTTTCATCTTTCTTCTATTCGCCCTACATTTGTGGATGCGCTAATATGACTGATTCGAATAGAAGTAACCTTAAAATCTTTGTAGCTTCCGTCTCCAAGTTCATACAGCGGTCACGTCTTAAAAATTTTGACCTGTCTCCTATATCTGTAAGCTCAGAAGCACATTCGTTAAAGCACGAATGGCCTTCGAACGTATGTTTTTGCTTTTATTTGTAGAATATGGTTGCTCGGAATGTTTCTTGAAAATAATCGTGGTGTCTGTGCTACATTCCAAAGCCTTGGCAGTACATAATTTATAGGAGATGTTTTATTCCTTTGGAAAAAAAATAAAATTGAAGCAGCTTCCGACTTTTGGCACTGTTCTGTTTTGAAAACGACCGTGTGGGTTGTCTGAACATTGAAGAAAGTGTCGTCAAGAAGCAATGTATTTTACTCTGCTGATTCAGTGAAGTGCAACAAAGTGGTGAAAAAATTGCAAAGAAAATTGTAGTCATCGCGGATACATCTGGCCAGAACCCTGTAAATATAATATCCGCTATTGTTGCAACAATAGCATGTCTGCACGTTGGAACCACGCCATCTGTGTTTCGTGGAAAGGGAGTGGTTCTATTGTATGCTTTTGTAGAACTGCTTTCCTGCAAAATTGTAGAAGTGGTTTTGTGACCCTGTATCATCATGAAAAGGCAAAAATGATGATAATTACGTATTAATAAATGAACAAAGCAGAAATTGCGAACGGCAAAATGAGCCTTTATCACATGTGGCTGATGAAGACAAATGTACAAACATAAGAGTACAACTGCAAAGTGTCCATTAATCAAGCATATGCAGCTGACACACTGTCAAGATAAAGTTCAAGCTCGTAGAACATCATAAATAAGTTCGAGGTAGTAAACGCCATAGTGTGTCTAATGCAGTGCGGCTGCACGCATTTACTGCAGATTTTGTCATATTGTATACAGTCGTGGAAACTCTGCAATGCATTGCTAATGGAGCAAGTTTTAAATTCGAAGCATTTCTTAGCGAACTTTGGCGACTTGAGCAGATCAGTTAATTTCCTCCTCCTCGACTAGCTTCTACACTAGCTAAGGAGGGAAGATGTTTCAGGTTCAGAATGGATCCCCTCGATGACTCGAGTGCACAGTGGCAGCGCGAAGGAAGAGCCGCAGTTCAATGAAGAGACGCTTTATTGCAGCCTCAGGCGTATGCCCGAGTCCAAGCCCGAACCTCCGCTCTCCTATTTCAGATTCAAACATCCTCTTTTCAACCCTCGGTTGAGCAAAGAGTATTCACACAAACCAATCAAATGTTGGGACTCGCATCATCACAACAAATCGCAGAAACACCTTCATAACAGGCACTACATTAGTTAAAACCACGTTACCATATAAAACACGCAAATGGATAGGTTCTGCGCATGTGCCACTCTCTCCCATGCCAGGCCGTGCTGCCTCCGTCGCCAGCCGTTTTCACGCTCGAGCCCCGTCAACACTCTCATTAAATGTTGCTTCGTAGAAGCTTCCCTAAGAGCGGTGAGTACACCGCTGGGCTCTGTGCGCCTACCAGGTGCGCCTGCGACAGCGAGGTGCTCCTACATCCTAACAAGACTCCGTAGTGACGTACAGTGGGGGAGGTTATGCTTGTCTCCCTGCCGCCACTATGTCTTGGTCAGCCAAGTGGTCGCGTCCCCGCGTCATTCTCAATGGCACGCGTGCATGCCAACAATGGCTTAAACTCAGACCGTGGCGCCTGACCTGCCTCTTGCCAGACGCTTTTCCGAGTAAAGTGCCAACAACTGGCACGCGTATGCTCGCGTCTACGCGTCAAAAGCGTCAAATGCGCCTCCTGGCGTCGGAGGGGCATACGCGAGGAGGCGCGAGAGATCAAGCCCATGACCTTGTGTACTCCTGACCTGCCCAGCGAGCGAAGCGCCAGCACGCCCTTTCTGGTATTGGCGCCTGCTGCGATGCGTCTTGTGGCGCTGCAACTTACCCCATCCGCACCGGTTGCTGACGGCCAAAACATAGGCCGCCGCGCCTTTTTTTTTTTTGTCGTCTGCTCGCGCGACACTGGGAGAAAAGCAGCAATGTTTACGCGTGCATACACTCTGGACGATTGGAAAAAATTAATAAAAGCCTCTTTTTGAATAAATCAAAAGTATAATGACAATCTTATGCTACCGTCTCTTCGTGCCGAGCTGTGATAGAAGCGTGCAGGTAGGTGCAGTTTGTACACCAGCGAAGCGAGGTTTCTTGGTGCAAATGAACCATCACGATGGTGTGTGCTGCGTGCCTTTCTGCGAATCAAGGCAAGGGAAGACTTATGATGTGACTTTTCGTGAGGTTCCAGTGATCGAGGTTGGTGAAAAATGGATCAAGGTGATTTCTAGAAAGGGCAATTGGGCGTTGTCTAGCATGCTGAAAATGTAATATGGGTTGCAAATGACTACGTGTCTTTAAAAGAGTAAGTTGCTGGGCTGGTTGGTGGTGCATGACATTTTGAGACGCATATTAGCGCAAAAAAATAAACCAACAACTTCAAGAAAGTAAATGACGACGTGCTATACTCACAACTTTTTATTAGCAAAAAAAAAAAGAAAAGATGACAAGAGTGCACACATGGAAGCCATGTCACTACATGTGGTTATGCAACTAGGTTTTCAAACACACCCATTGTGGGAAGAAGCAGCTTCTTCGAGATTGCTTTGGTAGTTTAATTACATTATCAAAAAGAGCAGAGATCGTTGCATAAGTGAATATTTATCCTCTGTCGCTTAATTAGTTCGACCTCGAACTTGGATTTATGTGCTAACACGTGTGATACAAACGTGTTAGTTTACCCGGCTACGCGCATGCATGACAAAAAGACATATACGTGAAAACTTTTCTCCTAATGAAAAGTTGTGAGTAGCGTGTGTCCTTGTCTTCTTTCTTGTGGTCATCCGTTTTATTTAGTGCTAATGTATCTCAGCCAGTTACGTGGGTCACATGGTTAACGAGGTGAAGTCATACGCTCACTTCATAACTGGGTTTTATTCCCTTCGCCACCATGGTATAAACTTCTAATTGCATGATATACTCCTTAAAAAAGAACAAGAAATTTGGTATTTTATTCACAATATTTCACTGAATGTTCATCTTCTTCCTTTCAAAGCGCTGGCAATGAAGTTTGGCTCCCAAATGACAGGTCGAAGGTGTGCAGTGTGCACTTTGCTCCAACCGACTATAAGCCAGGACTAAATATAAAAAGACTGAAAGTGAATGCTGTGCCGTCAGTGTTTCCACACTATCCAAAGTACATGGTGCCGCCCATGGCAAAAGTCCACCGCACCTTGAAACGTTCAAATGTTCAGAAACATGGACCCTGCCCAAAGAAAAAAAGTGACTAACAATGTTTAATGCTTGATGTCTCCCCACGGCTCTGGCATACGAATTGGACCAATGAAAACGAACTTCAAGGAAGTCGTATAACAGAACACAATTTTTTTAATGCAGGAAGAAAACAAGTTCAGCCCCTGCGCGCAGCAGAGCTGGATATTGAGCGAGATATGTCATCAGTACCATCCGCAAACACAACTTCGGGACCATCCTCAGACTTTATGCACCCTCTCACCAAATTTGAACGCACAGAACCACCTGAAACTGCACCTGGCGATCAAGTAAAAACAAAAGATCGACCGACGCTCATTGACCACGCAAACAACTATAACCAGCCAGAAGATGCGCCATGTGATGACTTCCGCAAAATTATCGCACCGGAAATGCCAAACCATGGCAAGGAATAATGCTGAATTAAAAGCGCAAATAGCCGAGCTGAACCGTGAAGTTGCAGAGGTTAATCTGCTCTCTAAAGCCCAAACTCCATAAGCGCGAAAATGCACGCGACAGCGACGAGCGACGATATGAGCGACGAAACAGGGCGTTCGCGCGACGTGTCGCGTGCTCGTTTTCGCGCGATCGTTCGGTTCTCCAGATTTGGAAACCGTCGCTCATCGCCCGGAAGTGCTGGGCTCAAGCAGCCAATAGCGAAATACCGGAAAAGACAAAGACTACACGGAGGAAGGAAAAGGTAAGGAGAGGCCCTGACGTCACTCGTTGTGAAGCCGCGATGAAGCCGGAAGTCGGCCATATTGAGTAGGCAAATTCTCCTCTCTTGTTTACATATGAATGCGAAGCAGAAGGCGCGACTCCCTCTCCGGCTCGGAAAGCACGTGGGCTGCGCAGCGCGTGTGTCGTGACGATCCGAAACTAATGGAACTGGGCTCATCACTCAGAGCCAGCGGGACACCTTCAGCGAAATCGCTTCGTCCGAGTAATAACAAAGAGTAACAGCTCGCTGACAACGAAGCAACTACGAAAGAACGCGCGCTAGATGCAATGACAACGGCGAGTGCTTTCACGTCATTAATTCAGCAACTGTACAGACAACACGATCGGTCGTGCGCCTTCTGCGGTTGCATTCCGCCAAGCGACTGACGCGGCGTCCTGCCACTGTGTCCGTGTTCCGCGTGAAACTCACCTGCGTCAGCATTCTGCGACCGTGGTGACTTCGAGCACGGTGCTAGTGACAGTTGAACGTGGTTGCTGTTACGTTGAGATTACATGAAATGCTGGTGGAGAGTGTACCAAGCGGAACGAAAAAAGTGTTTTAATACGCACATGCAAGTTGTTACTGTGCACACACAACACAAAACTACGTATGTGCACATGGTCCTCACGGCGTCTTGCTGGGCTCAACAGCGTCGTCCGTTGTCACAAACAGGAGCACTGCACTGCTCAACCGTCACTGACCTTCAAGGCGTTTGTCGTCATTCAGCTTCGTCATGGTGCCCAACGCCATTTCGCTGAACACTAACTGCTTCATCCGCCGCACGACACATGGATATGCACTTGTTCTACGCACTGTTGAAACCCCGTGATGGACAAAGAGATTTGTAAACGTTGCTAAGAGTAATGTAACAGCCAGACGAACACTGCGTAACCAATAAAGCGGCGCAGAGCACAGATATTATCCGCCACGGCTCAGCCCGAGACCTGGGGAGACACACATTCCGCCGCCAGCGGCGGCCGCTCACTGCTAGACCAGTTTCACTGCGCAACACGTAACCATAACAGCGCCGCCATTGTGCCTACTGAATATGGCCGCCATGATGTCATTTCCGCCACATTTTTTACGCCCTGCGCCGGCTGGGCATGCCCTCTCCTTACCTTTTTCCTTCCTCCGTGCAAAGACTACATAGGTGCACGTGACCCTGCCCGAGTCACGTATGCGCAACAAGAAATAACGCAATGTTTATTACGCATGCGCATATAAAAAGTGCTGCAAGGCAATAATAAACACTTTCCGTTCCATTACACAACAATATATCTCATTTTTAAATTGGAAACCGCTCGCTACGCGGTTTTCTTGGTGCGAGTTGACGGCCTCATGCCAGCAACAGTGGAATTGGCTCGCCGAAGCCGTCGCGTGAATGAGGTTTGCCTGCGCTAGCGACTGATCGCGCGACGCCGATCTACGTCGCGTCGCTCGTCGCGTGCATTTTCGCGCTTATGGAGTTTGGGCTTAAAAGAGCAAACTCTGCAGTCGTGCAGGTAAAGTTGTTTGCTGTTTCGTTTCAAAACAGTTGCAGAGTGTTTTTATTGATTATTTATGTACGTGCGATCTACATTTGCCATTTGAGACGAAGGTATTTATGCACAAAATTGTCTGTATTGAGTTGTTTTCTATGCGCGCTGGATGCCGTGGCCACTGTCAAATGTCATAGTCCTTGCACTTTCTTGTTCAGACAATAAATTCAATCCAGCTGAGCTTGCGACAACAAGTCTACCATTCTATACACGTATAGCCGGTATCATGAGCTAAATAAACATTTGGAGGGTCAGCACTTTTTACAAACTGTCTCTGTCGTCGTTCTTTCTTGATTTGCACGATGATACATGTTTTTGTATCTTATTTGTGGTTTCATTTGAAAAATAATGCTCTGAAATGTCATGTAAAATGCAAAAGAAGATTCTCAAAGTCACATAAAATAAAATGATTCAAGATACCCGTCACATTTACTGAAACCGTGATGAAACTCTTCTCAAACCGGCGGCAACTCATGCATCCACCAGCGCTCAGCTGGGGTAACTCGAGCGCCCCTATGCGGCGAAGTTCGGCATCCAAGCCGGCGCAGGCAGCTCCGTAGACCGCCGCCAGCTGGGCAGGTCAGGAGTACAGAAGGTGCTCGTGTCTTTCGTGTCCTTCTTGTCTCTGTGTCGTCGTTTTGTTCTCGCGCTATAACTATCGTCATGCCATACCAACTAGCCCAAGCTGGCACACTTCTAAGTCGTGATCAAGCCGGGCTTGATATTTTTGCCACGCGTACGCTACGTCACCACGCGGACAGCGGTGCCAACACACCAGAGAGCGCGATGCTTCCGAATGTTATGCCTAATGGCCGCCGCTTCGAAGGCACGGCCGAGTGCTAGAAGCAAGCACGGAAACTACTACAAACGTGCCTGAATGACCGCTTCGTAATCTTGAACGACAACGACACGACTGCGAGCTCTAGTAACGTTAGAGGTTTTTAGTTGGACGTTTTTACGCTCCGCTTAGCAGCTAAGCGGAGCGGGAACGCGAGTGCGCATGCGCCCTCCGCTAAGGCCTTAAGCGGGTTACCGGAGCGGGGAATACGGTCCGCTTACGAGCAGCCTAAGCGGAGCGCGGTGCGTCGCTGCCGTTGTTGCAAGTGGAAGGACACAACGCGCGCGACCTCTCTCGTGCATGCAGCAACTTTGCTCATTTCAAGATAGCTTCCTGCGGAGATGGCACGCTTTCCGCGAGTGCTGCAGCTTCGCCGTCACCTGCCCAGTGCAAGCCGCGAAAACACAGTTTCAACGGTGAAAAATAAAAACGCCGCCACCAAACGCGTCAAAAGCGCAAACAACACACAGTGAATGCTTGCAATGGATCTGGAACGGAACCATGCTGGCTTTTGAGCGGCTACTATCAAGTCAGAGCTTGCTTCTTTGTCAAAAAAATAGACGGTTAATACATTGAAAGTGGATTTCTAAATACTTCATGAAAAGATAATTTATACGTTATTGTTTTGCTTTGTATACGTGAAAAAAAATGTTTTCTATTTTTTTTACCGACGATGAAAACGACCAGAGGGCACTGCAACTGCGAAAGGTCCACTTCGCTGCCGGCAACGAATAACTAAAAGAGAAAAATCAGCCGCCGCTCCGCTGCGGCTTTGCGGGTGCTCCCGGAGCGGGGCGGACCACAAAAACGTCAAACTAAAAACCTCTGTTGACTGCGAGTGCTACCAGCGTGACGTGGTTTCGTTCCGAGTTCGAGCGACGCCAACAAATCCAGCGAATGCCGGCCGGCGATACTAGCGCCGGTCCCGAGTGCGATCGTCGGCCGAGTGAAAGGAGCATGGTATTGTGCTTTGATCTGTGACTTCCTGTGCTAAAAACGAGTGTAAACAGACTTCGGAGGTTCGAAGGTTCGAGCGTGAGCCCTCTCCTACCGCGGAGGCAATTCAGGGTGGTGTCATCTACATCCAGCCAACGCCTCCTTTAAACAATGCCTGGGGAATGGCTCGCGCTCCCAGCGGAGTTGGCGTGCCTTCAGTTTTGAGCAAGCGCCGCGCGGTGGCGCTCGCGACCGAGACTATTATTACGGCAGCGGGCGGTACCAGCTAAGCGTTTTTCATCTGCGGCCCACAGCGGCGCGTCAGTCGAGAGTTGTTCGAGACCTGCAACTGTACACCGCTATTTCGGAGGCTATGCAAAGTGTTGCGTTATTGCACCGTCCGCCACAGGTGACACTAGCGACCGAGAACATTCTAAAATAAAGAAGAAAAAGGGTGTGGCAGCCGTTTTTTTTCTCATGTGGCAGGCATCTTCTAGAGGAGGCGTTGCACACCCTTTCCCTCCTTTATTTTAGAATGTTCTCGGTCGCTAGTCTCACCTGTAGCGGACGGTGCATTAACGCAACACTTTGCATAGCCTCCGAAACAGCGGTGTACAGTTGCAGGTCTCGAACAACTCTCGACTGACGTGCCCCTATGGGCCGCCGGTGAAAACGTTTAGCTGGTACCGCCCGCTGCCGTGATAATGGCTGGATGGATGGATGAATGGATGGATGAATGGATGGATGGATGGATGGATGGATGGATGGATGGATGGATGGATGGATGGATGGATGGATGGATGGATGGATGGATGGATGGACGGACGAATGGATGGATGGATGGATGGATGGATGGATGGATGGATGGATGGATGGATGGATGGATGGATCGATGGATGGATGGATGGATGGATGGATGGATGGATGGATGGATGGATATGGCTGTACCCTTTAGATCGGGCGGTGGCTAGCGCCACCAAGCCGTAATACTTAATGAACCAAAAACTAGATTTATTTTTTTTTCTTTAAAAAGTGAGTTTGAGGATTCGTACTTTGCAGTGAAGAGTTTAATTTTCACTCGTGCCTTGACTTTAGCCACCAATCAGATAACCTCCTTCTAGTTAAGTCTACCCGCTTAAAGTCTATTTTGCCCTCCCGGTCCCTAAACCCCAGTGCTTTGAAAAACTCTGCGCCATCATCCTGAACTATAGGGTGAAGCCCTTTACAGAACATTATCAAGTGTTCGGCAGTTTCTTCTTCCTCTCCACACGCACTGCATACTGTGTCTACCCCTTCGTATTTGGCCCCATATGTCTTGGTTCGCAGTACTCCCGTCCTGGCCACAAACAGTAGAGAACTACCCCGAGTATTATCATATAGATCCTCTGCTTGGCAATTTCGTGCTTAAAAGTTCGATAGATCTCTAGTGCGGACTTCTTAATCCTGCCCATTCTCCACATGTCAGTCTCCGTTTCCTTCACTTTCTGCTTAACCGATAGTTCTCTTTGGTTTGGCCACCTGCTGTTTTCTAAGTATTTACCAGTCAATTTCCTCGTTGGCTTCCTCTATTTTGTATTGACATTCTTCATGTACAAGTAGCTGACAACCTTCCTAGTCCAACGCTTCTCCCCCATTTCTCTCAATCGCTTCTCAAATATTATCTCGCTGCTAGCTTCTCTGCCCTCAAATGATGTCCATCCCATATCACATTGTTACTCCCTGATTTGGTGTATTCCCGTGAGCTCCTAAAGCAAGCCTACCTATTCCACATTGCTTAATTTCTAATCTTGTTGAACTTCTGATCTCATGCACAAGACCGCATTGCCGAACGTCAGCCCAGGAACCATGACCCCTTTCCATATTCCTCTCACAACATCATACCTATTGTAATTCCACAGTGCCCTATTTTTCATCACTGCTGCGTTCCTGTTACCTTTAGTCGTCACGTATATTTCGTGTTCCCTCAGGTACTCGGTCCCATTGTTTATCCATACGCCCGGATATTTGTTTTCATCTGTTATCTCTAGCGTGACCTCCTGTATTCTAAGCTCACTACCTTCGTTATCATTAAAAGTCATGACTGCTGATTTTTCCTTACTGAATCTAAAATTTAACCTATCTCCCTCATTACCGCAGATGTCCATCAATCGCTGCAAATCTTCCTTGTTGTTGGCCATTAGCACTATATCATCTGCGTACATTATTGCTGGTAGTGCCTGATCAATAAGTTTTCCTTGTTTGAGTAAAGAAAGGTTGAAGCCCAGTCCACTTCCCTCAAATTTGGCCTCTAATCCTTGTAGGTGCATCATGAATAATAAGGGGGACAGGAGACACCCCTGCCTAAGCCCCCGTTTTACCTCTGCAGGCTTGGATACCTGTTTTTCCCACTTTATAACTACCTTGTTACGTTAATAGATAGCCTTTAAAAGATTAGTGACTACATGTTCCACGCCCTGTGTGTCCAGTATTCCCCACAATTTCTCTTGAACCACGTTATCGTACGCTCCCTTGATATCCAAAAATGCTAGCCACAGGGGCCTGTGTTCCTTTTTTGCTATTTCGATGCACTGCGTCAGTGAGAACAGATTGTTTTCCAACCTCCTGCGTTTCCGAAACCCATTCTGCAGTTCACCCAGCACCCCCTCATCCTCTATCCATGCCTGCAGTCTTTCCTTTATAATCTGCATCGCCAGCCCGTAGACCACTGATGTCACTGTTATAGGACGGTAGTTGTTTATGTAAGCTTTGTCCCCCTTTCTTTTATAGATCATGATCATCCTGCTAAGTTTCCATTCATAGGGACTTCTCCATCGATTATTATTTTACTCACTGCTTCTCTCAAAGCCTGCTTAGACGTCGGACCTAATGTCTTTATCAGCATGATTGGAATTCCCTCTGGGCCTGTTGATGTACTACTAGGAACCCTTTTCTCAGCCCTTTTCCATTCTCGTTGTGAAAATGGAGCCATTGCACCACTTGATTCGTCCTTGTCTATTGTGGTGCATAAGGTACTTCTTTGTTGAAATTTTTCTGTCACCCTTGTTCTTATATATTCAATAGCTTCGTCCCCTTCTAGCCTAGCACCTTGGGCTGTAGTTATAAAACTCTGCTCTAGGCTTGTCTCATTTCTTAGGGAGTTTAGATGGTTCCTAAATTTCTCAGTCGCCCTTCTATCTTTTTTATGTACTTCTGCCAGCCACTGAGCTCCCTTTCTCATAATCTTTTCATTGATCAGAAGGGATGCATCCCTTCTACAGCTTAGACAGTTTTCCCATTTTCTTTCAACATCATCTGTCGGTTCACCGTGCTGCTTAGCATGTTTGTGTTCCCTAGAGGCTTCCTTACGTTTTGCTATGGCTCTCTTAACTTCCTCATCTCACCAATATTTGGGTTTGTGGCTTCTTTTCCGGGGTGACTTGTCACGCGTCTTAGCAAGCTCTAGCTCAAAGAGTCTAATTAGATTCGTGTATGTCCACACTGTCTTATTATCCTCCGTGTATACTTTCTCAAATTGTTTAAGGGCTATTTCAATTTGCCTTTCTGGATAAAATTTTTCCTGTAGTTGCTCATCTTGTCTCCTTCCCACTTTTTCCAAAACTTAGCTTGATACGTTTGTGATCACTACCCAGACTTCTGAAGCCACCTTCATCTATGTGCATTCCCCTGAGCTTATCATACACTCTATATGATATCAGTGCATAATCTATCGTCGACTGCAGCCTTCCTACCTCCCACGTTATTTGCCCTTCACACTTCTCGGTACTGTTGCAAATGATCAAATCAAGCCTTTCACGCATATCCAAGATCATTTTGCCTGTCGGGTCGGTATACCCATGTATATCTTCTATGTGCGCATTCATGTCTCCTAGTATAATTATCTCGCACTCTCTTCCTAACTCCTGAATATCCTTTGATATACACTCTACCATTGCCTGGTTTTTCTCTCTGGCCTTTGCTCCCGTCACAAGTACACGAAAACAAGGAGTGTCATTTGAACTGCCACTTTCCCTTTTAGCCATAAATGTTCCTTGCACTCCTGCTTGACCCTTTGCCAGTCTGTACTTTTATGGATGAATGCCCCTATGCCACCCCCCCTTTCTGTTGCCTCCTGTTCTATTACAATATTCCCCTGCGTAGTCCGGATTGTTCGGAGGTTGTTCCATGTCCCTGAGGTGTGTTTCTACAAAACCGTATACCATCAGCCTCTCTTCCCTTAGCTGTTCTTCTATCTCTTCCCACTTCAGCCTGTTCCTACCACCCTGCATGTTATTATACCCTCTGTTTGAATTGGCTCGGCGCTCGTGGCTACGTCTATTTATGCCCCGGACTCTACCTATCTTAGATATTGGTGCCACTTTGGAATCGTATCTGTCCATACCACCTGTCGAAGAGTCTCCCTGGTTGTTTTCCTCGTTACTGGCTATCCTGCACCCCGAAGGGCTCGCTTGCCCCCCAAAAAAGCTGCTGCGCGTCCTGCAAGTCGCCAACCCACCTCATAGCCTAGCCACCTATCGAAGTGAATTCTGTTTCGTTGAAAGCCACCCCACCTATGCACCTCTCTGTTTATTTCCACCACCTCAAAGCCTTTCTCTCGACTCATCCGCCATATCTCTTGGTTTGCGTTGACAACCACTTTTCGCAGGTTGCTATCACGCACTGGTACCTCCGGTATCGTGCATATCACTACCTCTACCTTAGGAGAAGTGGCACGCATGTCATCGACGCCTTTCGCCAGTGTGGTTGCTAGTCCTGCTGTATCTTCATTTGAGACATCGTTTAAACCGCCTGAAATTATGACGAGGTTCGTCTATCTGCTGTAGTTTTGAGTTTTGCGCTGGCTTATCTCATGACTGCTTCAAGCTTGAGTCCTGGGAACGCCCCTACTGCAACCCTCTTGTCACCTTTTACCCTCTCTTTGATGGCTTCAGTGCATCGATTTAAATTCGAGTCCCCGGCGATTATCACATGCTGTGACTTTTCAGCTGGAGCGTCCTGCACCTGGGGGCTACTTACACCTGTGATGCCGCCTGCTTTGTCCCCTCCCAGCCCCACCACTACCTCGCTCAAGCTGGGCCTTGCGACAATTGAACCGGCTGAACCTGTTTTTTCCAAACTTGCTTGCTCTTCCTTCTCCGCCGTTCTGGTTGCCGGTTCTCTACTGTTCTCTCCGTAAGCCGCTTCTTGGTTCAGCTTCGCTAGTGCTTCCTCGGCGGACTTCAGTCTTTCTCGCATTGCCCTCGTTTTCTCTTGCTCTGTCGCCAACGCAGTTCCGAGCTCAGCGATTCTGATCAGCAGTTCACTCTGGGCAACCATCATTTTCTCCATTTTTTCCTCGCCCTCACATTGCCTACACTTCGCGTCAGCCTCTTCTCCATCCGCTTCTACGCTTGGGTCCACATTCAAACCCACTCCACATCCTAAACACTCTACAGTCTTTTTAACCATGTCTTTCTGACACCAATTGTCCCTATACTCGATAATTACCAAACTCGAGCCCTGCACTACGAAAAATAAGAAAGTCTAAGCTCTACTACAAAAATTTGCGTGTTCAATGTACGCGCACCTCCCCCACAGGGTGGCGAAAGAAAAAAACAAAATTCAAACACACACGCCCGCACTAACTAATAAATACCTGGTGACTGGCCCCCGAAAAAGCCGTACCATAAAATAAGTGCTACGAAGATTTCAACCGCTGCCTTATAATTATAAAGACAAGCTCAAAACATGCAAAAACACTTATCTGCGCAGTCGATCCGGAGCGCTCAAAAAACACGTCCATCCACCGTGCCAGCCCGAGGTAAAACTGAGTGATGCGAGTGCCACAGCACCATCTAATAAATAATTATAGTCTCGGTCGCGAGCGCCACCACGCGGCGCTTGCTCAAAACTGAAGGCAGGCCAACTCCGCTGGGAGCGCGAGCCATTCCCCAGGCATTGTTTAGAGGAGGCGTTGTGGTGTGGCAGCTGTTTTTCTTCTCATGCGGCAGGCATCTTCTAGAGGAGGCGTTGAACCAGCACATGCGAGGAACGGCAAGGTTCCTTTTGGCGTTGCATGAGTGGTTGCCAGACTGCTGCTAAACTTGGTCGAATAATTTTTTTTTGTAGTTGGGACTTCTCCGTAAGAGTTTGGTGCTATCCGCGGTGCATTTCTTGGCTGAAAATTTTTTCTCCTGTGGTTGTGGCTTCTCCGTAAGAGTTTAGTGCTATCCGTAGTGCATTTTGTGGCTGAAAATTTTTCTTTTGTAGTTGTGGCTTCTCCGTAAGAATTTGGTGCTATCCGCGGTGCATTTCTTGGCTAAAAATTTTTCTCTTGTAGTTGTGGCTTCTCCGTAAGAGTTTAATGCTATGTGCGGTGCATTTCGCGAGTGCATGAGCAACGCTGGCCGTTTTAATTAACGGAATGAACCGAGCCTAGCAGAAGTCGCGCGTGGTGCTGCCGTGCAATTAAGAGGCCGTTTTAATTCCGTTTTAATTAACGGAATGAAGCGCGCATTACAGAATTCGTTTTATTTACGGAATGAACCGCGCCTAGCAGAAGTCGAGCGCGGCGCTGCTGCGCAATTAACAGGCCGTTTTAATTAACGGAAGTAACCGCGCCTAGCAGAAGTCGAGCGCGGCGCTGATGCGCAATTAAGAGGCCATTTTAATTAACGGAATGAACCGCGCCTAGCAGAAGTCGAGCGCGGGGCCGCTGCGCAATTAAGAGGCCGTTTTAATTAACGAAATGAACCACTCATTACAGAAGTCGAGGCGCGTTCTCTTGCTGTGTGCGCAGCTGTGCGATTAACATATCGCGTCTCAGTATTAGGGACTACTGGGAAAACTGAATAGAGTCGCAGGAGGTGATGCGCTGCCCCCATCCCCCCTTACGTTTCTCTTTTTTTTCCTCTCTCAGCTGATCGTGTCGCGTCGACCGCGCGCTACAACGGGGGACGCTACGCTTCCCCTAGCTGTGTCAGCACAAGACATATCATTAGGACTAGTATATACATGTGATGAATAAGCGTTCCAAGGCTGGTTAATCCGGGTACGTAGGATATGCTACAGCTATGTACGCCTAGAAGGCTGCTTTATCGAGGCAGATGGAGCGAATTAAGCGCGACTTGCGCGTACCTGTAAATGGGACCCAGCCGACGAGCCACCGTCGCTTACAGGGCCCCGGCCCACAATAAGCACAAATTATCTCTCAGCTCAAGAGCGCAGTATAAAACAATAGGGTGGGTACATAAGAATAAAATGGCATAATATGTCCCACTACACGCTCATCACTCACGATATGGCAGGGATCCCTGAACGGGATATCGGCGAGCGACCACCTCCATTAATCGAAGGAAAGGGTCTTTCACGTTGAGACGTGCAACGACCCAGTACGTCTCGAGAGGCAAAAAAGGAGCCTTGACCCTGTCTTCCCTGCATCGTGAGTGTCTCGCGGAGCTGGGACAGCTAGCTGTTTCCTGCAACCATTGTACCTGAAGTGTGGGTCTGCTCATTTTTTTTCTTTTGCCGGGGCTATTGTACGTGACGACTTACTGCATCCTGGGTCACCATAATTAAGCCGAGGTCCTTGCGATTTCCCCATCACTCGGATGTCGGCGGCTGCTTCTGTGCTGTTCCCGACTGTCTGCAGGTCGAACTACCGCTCGAAGCGATGGCGTCTTCGACAGTCCAATAACGCGACGGCTCCTGAAATGGTGACAATGTACTTTGCACAACTAACGTTACGGCATTTCATAAGGATCACGATCCTAAAGCTTAGGGATTGTGACCGAGATAGGGAGCACCAAATAAGGAAATTTAAGAGGTTTACGTGAGCAAGTTTGGCCATGTCTCGACGCCCAATGCACCGAGGTGGAGTACGTGCACTGGGTGGTGTACTGTTTACGTGAAACGTGGGTCACATCACGTAGCATCACCTAACGTCGTTCGCACTCCCGCTCAAGTCACTGTTGCTGTGGAGAAAGAGGGGCACCGAAGTGGAGTACGTGACCTAGGTGTTGTACGATTCGAGGCGTCTTCGCCTATCCCGTATTTTCACACATATGCTCGCATCGAGTCGGCGCTGTGACCCACCCCCTCTTTCTCCACAGACACTCGCGTCGCGTCGGGTCGGCGCCATGTCAACCAACGTTAGAGGTACAAAAAGTTTTTTTATGTTTTTTTTATTCCAGGCGTCTTTGCCCACCCCCTCTTTCTCCGCAGACACTCGCGTCGCGTCGGGTCGGCGCCATGTCAACCAACGTTAGAGGTAAAAAAAGTTTTTTTTATTTTTTTTATTCAAGGCCTCTTTGCCCATCCCGTCTTTCTCCGCAGGTGCTCGCGTGGCGTAAGGACCGTGACCCATCCACTCTTTCTCCACAGAGGCTCACGCCACGTCGGCGCCGTGACCCACCCCCTCTTTCCCCGCTGATGCTGCATCACGTAGGCGCCCTGTCAACGTTAGAGTGCTCTATCCTCCTTTCACCTCATGACCCTTATAAAATGCCGTAAGGTTAGCCATGCAAGCTACACTGTTACCAGTTTACTACACTGTTACCGATATCTGTGACTTCATGAACAGTTGGGTGTCGTCTGTCGTTTTAGAGAATAGTTTGACTAAAGACAACGTCCAGAAGTCTTGCATTAAGGTTTCAGTTCTAATATTATGACCGATATCTGTGACTTCATGAACAGTTGGGTGTCGTCTGTCCTTTTAGAGAATACTTTCACTAAAGACAACCTCCAGAAGTCTTCCATACAGGGTTCAGTTCTATTATCATGACCGACATCTGACACTTCATAAACAGCTGGGTGTCGTTTGTCGTTTTAGAGAATACGTTGACTAAAGACAACTTCCAGAAGTCTTGCATTCAGGTTTCAGTTGTAATACTATGACCAATATCTGTGGCTTCATGAACAGTTGAGTGTCGTTTGTCGTTTTAGAGAATACTTTGACTAAAGACAACCTCCAGAAGTCTTCCACACAGGGTTCAGTTCCAATATTATGACTGATATCTGTGGCTTCATGAACAGCTGAGTGTCGTTTGTCGTTTTAGAGAATACGTTGACTAAAGACAACTTCCAGAAGTCTTGCATTAAGGTTTCAGTTGTAATACTATGACCAATATCTGTGGCTTCATGAACAGTTGAGTGTCGTTTGTCGTTTTAGAGAATACTTTGACTAAAGACAACGTCCCGAAGTCTTGCATTAAGGTTTCAGTTCTAATATTATGACCGATATCTGTGACTTCATAAACAGTTGGGTGTCGTTTCAGAGAATACTTCGACCAAAGACAACATCCAGAAGTCTTGCATTAAAGTTTCAGTTCTAACATTATGACCGATATCTGTGACTTCATTAACAGTTGGGTGTCTTCTGTCATTTTAGAGACTACTTTGACTAAAGACAACCTCCAGAAGTCTTGCATTAAGGTTTCAGGTGTAATATTATGACCAATATCTGTGACTTCATGAACAGTTGAGTGTCGTTTGTCGTTTTAGAGAATACTTTGACTAAAGACAACCTCCAGAAGTCTTCCACACAGGGTTCAGTTCCAATATTATGACTGATATCTGTGGCTTCATGAACAGCTGAGTGTCGTTTGTCGTTTTAGAGAATACGTTGACTAAAGACAACTTCCAGAAGTCTTGCATTAAGGTTTCAGTTGTAATACTATGACCAATATCTGTGGCTTCATGAACAGTTGAGTGTCGTTTGTCGTTTTAGAGAATACTTTGACTAAAGACAACGTCCCGAAGTCTTGCATTAAGGTTTCAGTTCTAATATTATGACCGATATCTGTGACTTCATAAACAGTTGGGTGTCGTTTCAGAGAATACTTCGACCAAAGACAACATCCAGAAGTCTTGCATTAAAGTTTCAGTTCTAACATTATGACCACTATCGATGACTTCAAGAACAGTTGGGTGTCGTCTGTTGTTTTAGAGATTACTTTGACTAAAGACAACGTCCAGAAGTCTTGCATTAAGGTTTCAATTCTAATATTATGACCGATATCTGTGACTTCATGAACAGTTGGGTGTCGTCTGTCATTTTAGAGAATACTTCGACTAAAGACAATGCCAGAAGTCTTGCATTAAGGTTTCAGTTCTAATATTATCACCGATATCTGTGACTTCATGAACAGTTGGGTGTCGTCTGTTGTTTTAGAGAATACTTTGACTAAAGACAACGTTCATATGTCTTGCATTAAGGTTTCAGTTGTAATATTATGACCAATATCTGTGACTTCATGAACAGTTCGGTGTCGTCTGTCGTTTTAGCGAATAGTTTGACTAAAGACAACGTCCAGAAGTCCTGCATTATGGTTTCAGTTCTAATATTATGACCAATATCTGTGACTTCATGAACAGTTGGGTGCCGTCTGTCGTTTTAGAGAATAGTTTGACTTAAGACAACGTCCAGAAGTCTTGCGTTATGGTTTCAGTTCTAATATTATGACCGATATCTGTGACTTCATGAACAGTTGGGTGTCGTCTGTCCTTTTAGAGTATATTTTCACTAAAGACAACCTACAGAAGTCTTCCATACAGGGTTCAGTTTCAATATCATGACTGATATCTGTGACTTCATAAACAGTTGGTTGTCGTTTGTCGTTTTAGAGAATACTTTGACTAAAAACAACGTCCAGAAGTCTTGCATTAAGGTTTCAGTTCTAATATTATGACTGATATCTGTGACTTCATGAACATTTGGGTGTCGTCTGTCCTTCTAGAGAATACTTTCACTAAAGACAACCTCCAGAAGTCTTCCATACAGGGTTCAGTTCCAATATCATGACCGATATTTGTGACTTCATAAACAGTTTGGTGTCGTCTGTTGTTTTAGAGAATACTTTGACTAAAGACAACGTTGAGAAGTCTTGCTTTAAGGTTTCGGTTGTAATATTATGACCGATATCTGTGACTTCATGAACAGGTGAGTGTCGTTTGCCATTTTAGACAATACTTTGACTAAAGACAACGTTCACAAGTCTTGCATTAAGGTTTCAGTTACAATAATATGACCGATATCTGTGGCTTCATGAACAGTTGGGTGTCGTCTGTCGTTTTAGAGAATACTTTGTGTGGTGAAGCGACACTTTGTGGTGAAGCGACGCGTCACCACACAGTGTCGGCGCTGTTTTATCGCAAGTGGATGAAAGTGGAGAAGAAGCACCTGTTCCTTTTGCGTCCCGAACACTCAGGAAAGCGGAACGAAATTATGCACAACTAGACCGGGAGAGACTTGCCGTGATATTCGGTATCGATCGTTTTTGTAAGCATATAACTGGAAGACATGCGAATATCACTACTGATCACCAGCCGCTACTCAGCATTCTCGGGCGGAAAAGGCCGCTCTTGCCGGTCTTGCAGCCATCTATTACCAGATGCTGTCTTAAGCTGTCTGCTTACGACAATCTTTTTTTACAGAAAAGGCAGTCGAAACCAGAACGCTGCTGCATTGAGCAGGCTGCCACTGCAAGGAAATGACGATGAGCTATCCCCGCCCGACGATGTTCTGATGCTAGAATGTGCAATGAACTCCCAACTTTCGCCCAAGCGCATTTCAGAGCTAATGCGCGAAGACAAAACTCTCGCAGCAGTTATTTTGGCAGCCTAGCCTGGCAACCTACGTGAAATAAACGGCGATGACTTCCGACCTTATGTCAAACTAGTGCCCGAGCTGTCGACTCGCCAAGGATGCTTTCTCAGGGGCTGTCGAGTAGTAATTCAGATCGCCGCTCTCACCGAAGCTTTAAAAACTATTCACTCAGAACACAGGGGCATCGTTGCTATGAAGGCCTACGCTACAGGGTACCTTTGGTGGCCCAGCCTCAGCAAATACATATAAAAGAATACCCACGAATGCGGACCATGCCAGGAAAACCGAAGGGTACTTGCGAAGGCACCCCTTGCAGAATGGCCAAGAGCAGCACAACCATGGAGAGAATTCACATGGATTTTGCAGGACCCATTGTGGGCAGCATGTTCTTGTTTGCCATTGACTCATTCTGCAAATGGCTTAAATTACGGCAAATGACCAGCGTTCAGTCAAAACACCTAATCAAGGAATGCAGAAACCTTTTTTGCGACCTTCAGTGTACCGCGAAAAATAGTCACTGACAACCGGCCGTCTTTCGTCTCGGTCGAAACCGAAGAATTTTTCCAACGAAATCAAGTGAAACACGTCACGAGCACTCCGTACCATCCTGCCAGCACTGGTCTAGTTGAACGCATGGTCTTCGAACTTAAGCAAGCGCTTGTGAAAAAGAAGGACGTCCCTATCGCCCACCGATGTTTGCATTTTCTTCTGAAGCAGCTCACAAGAACGCATGTGGCACAAAGAAAACACGTACTATGATGATGCTTGGTCGTGAACTTCCAACCGAGTTGGCATACCTGAAGACCTCAGACTTACAGATCACAGAGGAAGAAGGAAAGAACTAACGGCGCATACGCTAAAAACAAATCGTCTACGTGAAGAACTTCGTAGGCGACCCGGCATGGATGAAAGGGACCATCATCAAAAAACTAGGCCGTCAGTGTGTTTTGGTCCGCACGGACAGAGTTGTCGTGCGAAGACACAAAAATTATATTCGGACTACAAGCCAAGAACCTACGGATGGCAACGCTTCTGCAAAAGAGTCACCGGGAAGTCTCTGCTGGTCTTCGATGCTTTCGTTTTTCCTCCCAGACAGCCAGGCTGATAATCAGCAAGACGCGTCCACTGCGGTCGCTCCAGAGTGCTATGACACGCCAGAACCACTCCCATCCGATGACACTCTGCAAGGACCACCACCGTGGCCTCCGAGACGTCTCCGTCCACCCGACCACTGCCTTCATGTATCTTCAGTGTGCTTCTAATAATTGAATGGAACAGAAGTACATAGCCCATAGATGTCATGATTTTCATGTTATGACTAGTCACTTATGTTCGTCATATAGTCATGTTATAGCATAGCAAGTTTGGTATCGATATCATTATTGAAACGGCCACGAGAGCTTAAAGGCGTGGGCGCTGCATAGATAGATAAATAGATAGATATATGGACAGACAGACAGACAGACAGGCAGACAGACAGACAGACAGACAGACAGACAGATATATAGATAGATAGATAGATAGATAGATAGATACATACATAGATAGATAGATAGATAGATAAATAGATAGATAGATAGATAGATAGATAGATAGATAGATAGATAGATAGATAGATAGATAGATAGATAGATAGATAGATAGATAGATAGATAGATAGATAGATAGATAGAAATATAGATAGATAGATAGATAGATGGATAGATAGATAGATAGATAGATAGATAGATAGATAGATAGATAGATAGATAGATAGATAGATAGATAGATAGATAGATAGATAGATAGATAGATAGATAGATAGATAGATAGATAGATAGATAGATAGATAGATAGATAGATAGATAGATAGATAGATACGCTAAGTGTCGCCGAAGTTCGCTAAGAACTGCTTTCGCATTTAGCAAGAAGAAGTCGAGTGAGCACCGCAAGGGCGCGAGCGCGACATGAAGTATGCACGATAGGTGTTGAGGTTGAATTTGATCGTGTTTCGCAGTCGAAACCTTATTGAGTTGTTTATGGTCATCCTGTGTCCCGATTTGTGTATGTCGAGTCAGATGAAGTGTTTGTAGTAGTGACGAGATGCCATTGATGCGATCGTATGAGGGTTGTTAATGGCGAGCCTCATACGCTCGCGAGTTCTTATTTGAAATGAGTAATGGAGTGTTGTACTCAAATGAGTACAGTTGTCAGCACTGTTAGGGTGAACACGCGAGCGCGTGGCCACGCTCCGCGCAGCGCCAGTGTCCTCGCGCGGGTGTGCGTCGAAGCGTAGCGCTGTATGCGCACACGGTCACAAGGGAGCTGCGTTTTGTCGTTGGTTACATCCCTAGAGAGAGAGAGAGAGAGAGAAAACTTGATTTGCGCATAACGCGGAGCATTCCAAATGGTCGGGTCTCTATTCCAAGGCTCCGCTGGCGCTAGCCATCATCTCTGCGCGTTGGACCAGCCAGCGCTGATGAGCACTGGCCATGCTGGACAACAGTGCCTCCCATTGTTCCTCTGTGTTGTTCTTGTTAAGGTGTGCTTCATTGCGATACGTACAGTCCCACGTGATGTGAAACAGAGTTGGTGTGGCCCCACACCACGGACGTATATCTCTGTATGCTGTGGGGTAGAATACATGTATCCTGTGTAAGTTTGTGTATGTGCTTGTTTGAATTATGCGTAATGCCACCAACTCCATTGCTGTGAGGTTCTTATGCGGTGCTGGATACAGTTTTCATTGTCCCTGTAATACTTAAGAATTGTACCAAAGTGAGGGTATAGGGGCATTGGATCCTCTAATGCAGTGTTAGGAAGCTTGGTGATTTGTGAAGCCTTGAGCTGCCTCATCCGCAAACTGGTTCCCGGTGACGCCCTGGAGCCCTGGCGCCCAGATAATAGTTTAGGTGTATTCAATTGGAAAGTCTTTATGAGCTTTGGTTAGAATTTGGAAGTCCTTCATACATATTCTACCTTTTTCGTAATTCCTTCATGCAGCCTTCAAATTCGTGATTATTGTCAGTGGGGCTTTTCACTCCCTGCCCTCCTTGATTGCCAGCGCGATCGCTATCTCCTCCGCTTCGGCTATGGCTTGGGCTATGGAGGCACAACTTGTTACGATTTCTTTTCGGTCTGTGACCATGGCCCCCAAATCCTTTGCATTCACCTGATATAGTGCAGCGTCCGTAAATCTCGCCGTATTCAAATATTTTGTCTTTTTATCTATGTAAGCGGCTCTTGCTTTACGTCTTCCAGCATGTAGAACTGAGTCCACGTTCTTCGGTAGGGGACATATCTTGTACCAGGCTCTGAATGAGCACGACTATACCTTAGCTCTTTCATGTGCCTGTACTTGTTCACCGAGGCCGATCCTCTGAAGATGTTTTTTGGCGGTGGGCGTCTGTAGCAGGTGGGTATGCTGGGTGGTTAGTTGCGCTTCAGCCAACTCACCAAATGTATTGTGAAGTCCGAGTGCCAATATCTTCGCAGTTGAAGAGTATCGTGGTAGTGGCAGAGCCGCTTTATACGCCATCCTTATTAATTTGTCTGCTTTTTCTTTCTCCTCTCTATACAAGTTGTGGTAGGGCAGCGAGTACGTTAGTCTGCTGATGACTAAGCTCTTCACCAAACGAAGTGAATCTTGTTCTTTAAGTCCAGCACGATTGTTAGTTATTCGAACTATCATACGAACAATTTGTTGAGCTGTGCGTTTAAGCATATTCAGTGTGTGGAGACATCACTGATTAGACTGTAACCGCATCCCCGAAATTCGAACGGTCGTTTTCTCTGGAATAATATTGCCGTCTAGCTTGACCTCAAGGCGGAGGCTCGGGTCTGTTCTTTGTTTTTTTAAGGACGATAGTCTTTCTTGGGGACATTTGACGAAAAATTTTTGGTCTGTCTGTCTGTCTGTAGGTTTGTCTGCTTGTCTGCCCTAGCGATACCTCAAACGGCACCAAACGGCCAACCCCTTCCGCAGCGCCCACCAATATTGCTCAGCGTTTAGCGTTCATAGTTGTGCGATTGCCTATTAAAAAGCAAACATTGCTCATATCTGAGGCGCCATAACAACACGTCTATGTTTTGTATATCTGCCTTTATACTAGAAAAGGCACACACAAGTAATTCCAAAAACTGTAGCATTTATCGCGCTGCGCTAACAGTGCAACGCGATGCTCAAGAAGGCGTTTCAAACGATTTGCTACGATGACACAGTGGTGGCACCTGCCTGTCGCTTTGCATTCTACACCTTATCACCTCCGAGACTGGCACACATCTTTCTCCACGGTCATGCGCGCCTTCGCTTTTAAAGATAAATGCCAGATGGCACTTGTGTCTAACGTGCCTAGATGCGCTTGTTCGCCTCCGCTACACGCTCGAGGCACTCTACCGCAGCGCCTTCAGAATACCATTCACTAATTTTCTTGCGCATAACATCAAATAAGCGTTTTGTTCACTCTCTCCAGACGCACGGCTATCGTCTTTAGACGACATTTACAGTGTAACATGTCGATTCGGGCCAAATTTTTCTACTCTTGGAGATTCCAATGAGTTCTGATTCGTTAGAGTGCACCATTTTGTAGTAGCTGAGCGCTATAGCCTCACTTGTCTGTAGTACAGCAGGAGCGGCACGCTCATTTGCGCCTGCACCAATTGGATTTGATGCGTGGCCACGCCAGCTCTTCTTATGCTCCGCAGAGCGCTGCCACGCTGAGCCGCGTTCACTCGAACATTGCCACAGTAAATATAACATGTGGTTATATTTAATGTGTTGGAAAATTGAATTGCATTCTGAATTGTATTGAGTGTGCTATCGGGATAATGACGTGCATTGAGCTTTGGGCTTTGTTACGGACTTTTGTGATGTTGTGCTTGTTCGCGCTCATTTGCGTTTTAATTATATGTGGTAATATTCTTAAAGTGGGGATAGTGTCACAAACGAACGCTCAAGGAAGCGCGCGCCTCCGATCGCTAACGGCTGCGACAATGCCGGGCACCGAGCAGACTCGACAGAAGCCGGTGTGACGAAGAAACAAGCATCAATAGACGCCTTGCGCGCACCTCCTCTCCCCCTAGGAACAGCCGGCGACACGCCGACAACCTCCTCGGATTTAACACCGGGCGGACACCAGAGAAGTGATTCTTAAGAGAGAAAGGAAGAGAAAAGTGAGCCCCGTAACTGTCTGCTTCAGTGAGCGACACCTCAACAGTAGCTCACAAGGGATGGGGGTAAGGAGGGATAAAAAAACGGTATAAGTAAAGGTGTAGTCCAGAAACACCTATTAGGAAAGAGGCGTGGTTCTGCAGGGTTGAGTCACAAGCGCGAAAAATGCAGCCTGTCGCTATTCCCCGCCGCTTTGTTGTGCGGCACACCGACGAAACCAACCGTAGCGTAGATACAATGAATGATAATCTAACGAGTATCATTACGGAGTGTGCAGTGGAAGTTGGAGGCAGGGAAGTTAGACAGGACACTGGCAAGCTTTCCCAGGAAACGAAGAACCTAATTAAGAAGCATCAAAGCATGAAAGTGTCAAGTACAACAGACAAAATAGAACTGGCAGAGCTTTCAAAGTTGATTAATAGGCGTAAAGTATGCGATGTAAGAAGGTATAACATGGAGAGAATTGAACACGCTCTGAAAAACGGAGGAAGCGTCAAAGCAGTGATGAGGAAACTTGGGATATTCAAAAGTCGGATGTATGCACTAAGGGACAAAGAAGGTAAAATAACTACCAATATGGATAGGATAAATAAAATAGCGGAGGAGTTTTACAGAGATCTGTACAGTAGCCGAGACAACCATGACCTTAATACTATAAGAACTAGCAGTAACCCAGGTGACACCCCACCAGTAATGATAGAAGTCAGAAAAGCTTTGGAGAGCATGCAAAGAGGCAAAGCTGCTGGTGAGAATCAGGTAAGATCAGATCTGCTGAAAGATGGAGGACAGATTGTGTTAGAAAACTAGCCACCCTGTTTACGAGGTGTCTCCTGACGGGAAGGGTACCAGAGTCTTGGAAGAACGCTAACATCGTCTTAATACATAAGAAAGGAGATGACAAGGACTTGAAGAATTACAGGCCGATCAGCTTGCTCTCTGTAGTATACAAGCTATTTACAAAGGTAATTGCTAACAGAGTAAAGAAAACATTAGAATTCAATCAACCAAAGGAACAAGCAGCATTTCGAACAGGCTACTCAACAATTGACCACATTCATACTATCAATCAGGTAATAGAGAAATGCTCAGAGTATAACCAACCACTATACATAGCCTTCATAGATTACGAGAAGGCGTTTGATTCAGTAGAAATATCAGCCGTCATGCAGACACTGTGGAATCAGGGCGTAGATGAAGCATATATAAACATTCTGGAAGAAATCTACAGGGGATCAACTGCTACCATAGTGCTTCATAAAGAAAGCAACAGAATACCAATCAAGAAGGGTGTAAGGCAGGGGGACACAATCTTTACAATGCTATTTACCCCGTGCTTACAGGAGGTTTTCAGAAGCCTAGAATGGGAACAGTTAGGGATAAGAGTTAATGGAGAATACCTTAGTAACCTGCGCTTTGCCGATGACATTGCATTGCTGAGTAACTCAGGGGACGAATTGCAACTCATGATTACGGAGTTAGACAAGGAGAGCAGAAAGGTGGGTCTTAAAATTAATCTGCAGAAAACGAAAGTAATGTACAACAACCTCGGAAGAGAGCAGCGCTTTGATATAGGTAATAGTGCACTTCAAGTTGTAAAAGACTATGTCTACTTAGGGCAGGTAATAACTGTGGAGCCGAACCACGAAATTGAAATAACTAGAAGAATAAGAATAGGGTGGAGCACATTTGGCAAGCACTCTCAAATTATTACAGGTAGATTCTCACTATCCCTTTAGAGGAAGGTATATAACAGCTGTATCTTGCCGGTACTTAGCTGTGGAGCAGAAACCTGGAGACTTACAAAGAGAATTCAGCTTAAATTGAGGACGACGCAGTGAGCAAAGGAAAGAAAAATGGTAGGTGTAACCTTAAGAGACAAGAAGAGAGCAAAGTGGATTAGGGAACAAACGGGGGTTAAGGATATCATAGCTGAAATCAAGAAGAAGAAATGGACATGGGCCGGGCATGTAGCGCGTAGACAGGATAACCGCTGGTCGTTAAGGGTAACTAACTGGATTCCCAGAGAAGGGAAGCGGGTTAGGGGGAGACAGAAGGTTAGGTGGACAGACGAGATTAAGAATTTTGCGGGTATAAATTGGCAGCAGCAAGCACAGGACCGGGTTAACTGGCGGAACATGGGAGAGGCCTTTGTCCTGCAGTGGACGTAGTCAGGCTGATGATGATGATGATGAAGACACCGTCGAAAAGCCTGGAAATGTCGAGAACCCAGCGGCTAGTGTTACAAGCAAGCAGCGGAGGGTGGCGATCAGGAGATGAAGAGAGTATTTCGCCAGCAGGTGAAGGCTTGTTCTACAGTGACAAAGCAGGAGATGTGAGTATTTTTCGCCAGTAATGACCTGCTGTAGCAGCGTTTGAGTGCGTGATGCGTTGCCGGCGAACAAGTTCTGTTATTTAAGTGCAGTCAGTTGACAATGTGAGCGTTTTCTGGAAGAGAAACCTCGGACGAAGCGGGACAACAACCGACGCTAGAGTTTGAGTGAGCGGTTCCTTGAAGAGAATCATTCAAGCTTTGTTCCAAGAACTTTTGACTGAATACGTTCAACAAACATTTTAGTGCATAAGTGGCTTGAATGGTTAAAGAAAGATTGCATTGTAGCGCATGTTTTTGTTTGTGCCAGTCCTTTTGCATGCCTTGGAGTGACTTGCGGGTGGCGTCGTACTGCATTTGATAACTGCCGAATGAACACTTTTGTGTGTTGTTTGATCTGCCTAATCTGATAATATAATTTTGATGTCCTGTGCTTGCTGCTGCCAATTTATACCCGCAAACTTCTTAATCTCATCTGCCCACCTAACCTTCTGTCTCCCCCTAACCCGCTTGCCTTCTCTGGCAATCCAGTTAGTTACACTTAATGACCAGCAGTTATCCCGTCTACGCACTGCATGCCCGGGACATGTCCATTTCTTCTTCTTCATTTCAACTATAATATCCTTAACCCCCGTTTCTTCCCTAATCCACTTTGTTCTCTTCTTGTCTCTTAAGGTTACGCCTACCATTCTTCTTACCATTGCTCGCTGCGTCGTCCTCAATTCAAGCAGAACCCTCTTTGTAGGTCTCCAGGTTTCTGCTCCACAGCTAAGTACCAGCAAGATGCAGCTGTTATATACCTTCCTCTTGAGGGATAGTGACAATCTACCTGTCATGATTTGAGAGTGCTTGCCAAATGTGCTCCACCCCATTCTTATTCTTCTAGTTACTCCAATCTCGTGGTTAGGCTCCGCGGTTATTACCTGCCCTAAGTAGACATACTCTTTCACAACTTGAAGTGCACTATTACCTATCTCAAAGCGCTGCTCTCTTCTGAGGTTGTTGTACATTACTTTCGTTTTCTGCAGATTAATTTTAGGACCCACCTTTCTGCTCTCCTTGTCTAACTTTGTAATCATGAGTTGATTGATTGATATGTAGGGTTTAACGTCCCAAAACCACCATATGATTATGAGAGACGCCGTAGTGGAGGGCTCCGGAAATTTTGACCACCTGGGGCTCTTTAACGTGCACCCAAATCTGAGCACACGGGCCTACAACATTTCCGCCTCTATCGGAAATGCAGCCGCGGCAGCCGGGATTTCAACCAGTGACCTTCGAGTCAGCAGCCGAGTACCTTAGCCACTAGAAATCATGAGTTGCAATTCGTGCCCCGAGTAACTCGGGGGGGGGGGGAAGCAAATCGCAAGGCTATACAGGACTTCAATATCACGCTACTCACGGACCCCGGTTCCCCACTCGTGAAAGCGATTCGATAGCAAGACCCTCGACCCCAGATCTCTCTCTGATTGCCTATGGTGGCAAGTCGTCATGGCAAAACATGGGGGAAGATCTCGATTCCAACCATCTCATTATAAAAATGACACTGCATGCTCAAAAAAAACCACCAGAATACAGCACATCGCTGATTGAGATGTCTTCCGCTCCAGAAGAATTGACGAAGCCCCTCCTAGCAACTGCGAAGAGTGGACAGAAACACTCTTTTCTGATGTCTCTGCCTCGACTAAGGAGATAGAAACAGAAGAAAATTTGGAACTATGAACAGCCACCTCATCATCATCCTCATCATCAACGTGACTACGTCCACCGCAGGAAAAAGGCCTCTCCCATGTTTCGCCAGTCAGCTCGGTCCTGTGCTTGCTGCTGCCACTTTATACCGCAAGCTTCCTAATCTCATCTGCCCCCCTAACTTTCTGTCTACCCCTAACCCACTTGCTTTCTCTGAGATTCCAGTCTGTTACACTAAAGGACCAGCGGTTATCCTGCCTCAGGCTACGTGCCCGGCCCATGTCCATTTCTTATTAAATTCAACTATCATGTTGTTATGAGAAGGAAACCGACTCGGAGGGGTAGTCAGAGATGTATATTAAGCCGGTTAAGCGAGCAGCGCCAGTCACACAGATTAGCTCGCGCAAGTCTATATGCTTTGTCTTCTTCAACTCCCCGCACTGGCACATAGCATGACCCCCAGCGGCGGAGGCACCGTCCCGGTGCTTTAAAGGTCAATATCTGACGCATTCTTGTAGGGCTTGATCCGCGAGACGTGTAATATATCACTGGACCGCACATCAGATGATGATGGATAGGTGGGGCTGATCTCGTAGGTGACAGGTGTTACTTGACGCAATATACGGTAGGGTCCCGTGTAATGAGACAGAAGTTTTTCTGATAGGCCCAGCCGACGATGAGGGGACCATAGTAAAACAAGGGTACCAAGAGTGAAATGTACGTCTCTATCTCTATCTTCCGCATCGTACCGACGGCATTAGTTAGTTTGCGACGCCATCAGCCGAGTGCGAGCAGGTTGACGGGCACCATCGGCTCGCGCAATCGCGTCACGGGCATACTCGCTGGTGGATGAGGTGTGAGCTGAGATGACTGTGTCCAGTGGTAAAGTCGGCTCTTTTCCGTACAATAAGTAGAACGGCGAAAAGCCCGCTGTGTCGTGACGGGAGGCATTATACCCGAAAGTTGCGTAGGGTAAGGCAAGGTCCCAGTCTCGGTGGTCGGGCGACCGATACATAGCGAGCATATTTGTTAGAGTGTGGTTAAATCGTTCCGTGAGGCCATATGTTTGAGGGCGGTAAGCGGTTGTAAGTATGTGTTGCGTAGAACAAGAACGCAGAATGTCAGCGATGACTTGGGATAGAAATGTACGGTCACGGTCTGTAAGAAGCTGTCTCAAAGCACCGTGAATCAATATAACGTCCCGTAACTAGAAGTCAGCGACGTCGGTTGCACAGCTGGTCGGTAGAGCTCGCGTAATAACGTAGCGTGTAGCGTAGCCTGTAATAACGGCTATTTATTTGTTTCCCAATGTTGGTGTGGGAAAAGGACCAACCATTTCTAATCCAACACGGTAAAATGGTTCCGCAGGTATGTCAATTGGTTTAAGATGGCCAGTGGGTAGGAGCGACGGTGTTTTACGACGTTGGCATAGGTCACACGTGGCTACGTATCGGCGTACCGAGCGAGCAAAGATGGCCAGAAGCAACGGCGCCGCGGACGCGCTCGTACGTTCGGGATACGCCAAGGTGTCCAGCCGTGGGAGTGTCATGAAGTTCAGTGAGAACACAGCGGCGGAAATGCTTAGGCACAACAATGAGAAGGTCGGGCCCGTCTGGTCTGAAATCGCGACGGTATAGCACACCCTTTTGAATTACAAAGTAGCGGACGGAAGCGTCATTTGGGGAGGATTTCATACGGCTGATGATGTCAACCAGCACTGGATAGCGCTTCTGTTCTTCCCCAATAGTAAGGAAGTCGGAAACTGAAAAGACAGAGTTCTCCGTGGGCTCTTCAGTGTCCTCAGGATCATCGACAGGGTATCGGGAGAGGCAATCGGCATCATGGTGTAGGCGGCCAGATTAGTAGACCACCGAATAGGAGACCTCTTGCAGGCGCGAAGCCCAGCGACCAAGGCGGACTTTTGGATCTTTCAGAGAGTTGAGCCAGCAGAGCGCGTGGTTGTCGGTAGCTACCGAAAATGGGAGTCCGTATAGATAAGGTGGAAATTTCGCCACTGCCCATACAAGAGCCAAGCACTCACGCTATGTGATCAAATAGTTACGTTCAGGGGCGGATAGGAGGCGGCTGGCATATGCAATAACGCAATCATGGCCATGTTGTTTCTGAGCTAGCACTGCACCAATGCCATGTCCACTTGCATCTGTACGGATTTCCGTAGGGGCAGCAAGGTTGAAGTGTGCCAGAATCGGAGGAGTAGTGAAAAGAGCGATGAGAGTTAAGAACGCAGAAGCCTCTTCAGAGCCCCATGAAAACGGGACGTCTTTCTTGAGGATGTGCGTAAGCGGCCTCACTATGTGCACAAAATTTTTCACGAAGCGTCGGAAGTAAGACCATAGTCCAATAAAGCTGCGTACATCCTTCGCAGATCGTGGTAAAGGATAGTTTTTCACGGCGCTGATTTTTGCCGGGTCTGGTTGTACGCCGTTGGCGTCTACGAAATGGCCAAGTACTGTGATTTGATGGCGTTCAAAGTGACATTTGGACGAGTTGAGCTGCAAGCCAGCGCGACGGAAGATTCCCAAAATGGCTGAGAGGCGCTCTATATGAGTTTGGAATGTTGGTGAAATGACGATGACGTTGTCTAAGTAGCACAAACAGGTGGACCATTTGAATCCCCAGAGCAGGGAGTCCATCATTCATTCGAAGGTGGCTGGAGCGTTACAAAGGCCAAAGGGCATGACCTTGAACTGATATAGGCCATCTGGGGTGATGAATCCCGTCTTCTCACGGTCCATTTCATCTACCTCTATGTGCCAGTAGCCGGAACAAAGGTCTATGGATGGAAAATAGTGGGACCCATAGAGGCAATCAAGCACATCATGTATTTGTGGCAGAGAGTACACGTCTTTTTTGGTAATTTTTAAGGTGTCGATAATTAACGCAGAAATGCCATGCACCGTCTTTCTTGCGGACTAGCACTACAGAAGAAGGCCAAGGACTGCAGGATGGGTCAATGGTGTCGTTGGCGAGCATTTTATCGACCTCACTTTGGGTAATGTGACGCTCGGCCGCCGACACCCGATATGGATGCCTATGAATAGGATGCTCATTACTAGTGTTTATGTGGTGGGTCATATCGGTATCTTTCCCCAGTGGACGGCCGCTGAGGTCAAAAACGTCTATGTAGGGCAGCAGAACCCGGTGGAGCTCACCAGTCTGCTGCGTCGTTAAGTTCGAAGCAATCGTCGACTTAATAGCACTGTCGGAGCAAGTGGCAGATTGATGTTGAGCGTGGGGGTACGAAGGAGCGGCCATCGTGAAAACATTTACCACATTGTCTTCCAAGGTGCAGAGCAACGCCAAAGAGATCCCTTGCGGCAGCACTTGAGGTGTCAAGCTAAAGTTCACAACTGGGAGGCACGTAGAATTTCCTGCGATGAAGAGAATGATGTGCGGTAATATAATGCCACGGTTTATGAAAACATCGGTAAGAACATAGTCACCATCGGGAACTGGTAGTATTGAGACGAGCTCTATGTAGGTCAGTGTCTGTGGAGGGAGGCGTGCGTGTCCCGTTGTGCAGAGGTGACTCGGCCGTTGTGCAAGAGGCTCTGTTGCGGACAAGTGTAGACGGAGCGTACTGGTCGAACAGTCTATGAGGGCAGAATGCGCTGACAGGAAGTCGAGGCCTAAGATTACGTCGTGGGGGCATTTATCAAAGATGGTGAAGAGAAGAACTGTCTGTCGATCCGCAATGCTTACATGAGCGGAGCACATTCCAACGATAGATGCTATTCCGCCATCCGCATCATGAACGAACTGAGTGGTCGCATGTGTGAGAACCTTCTTGAGCTTGCGGCGAAAAGCAATCGTCATCACGGAAAGTTGAACGCCGGTGTCGACAATAGCAGTGACAGGTACGCCATCTACTTGTACGTCTATAAGGTTCCGTTTGGTTGGTATCGTCAAGAGAGGATTTTCGGTCAGTCTGAGCGATGCAGCGCTACCTCCGGGGGCTGCAACACTTAGTTTTCTGTCGGGTAACCTCGTGGGAAGGCGGGGAAGACAGTCGGCGGGGCTGTGGAGAACAAGACTGGCGACGTTGGGGGGATGGAGAGCGGGAGTTGCAGTGTTCAGTAGCAGGTGCCTGGACAAAATGGTCGCGGCTCGTCTCAGGGCGATAGGCAGGACGTGTATAGATGGGACGAGAGGAGGCTTGTGCAGGAGGACCCCAGCGACGTCTGCAATGGCGAGAAATGTGCCCGATTCGGTGACACGAGAAGCAGATCGGCTTGTCATTGTGTGTTCGCCATGCGGACGGATTACGGAACGTTGAGGGAGAGCCGGTCGGGAAGGGACGTGCAGGTGTGTATTGGTGCTGGTAGTCGGTGCGGGGAGGCGGTGAGATAATGTGAATTCCCAAGCTGGTGATTTCCTGCCGGTGGACTGCTTGAATGAGAGGCAACGTGATTGGAGGAGAGGGGTCAGGGGACGTTGGTCCCACCTTAGCTGGAGCAGCCACAGGTGTCTGGTGGATATGTGTCGAGACACGAGGACGTCAAAGCCGTGTTCGGAAAGCGCTGGAACTGATGGGAGATGCGCCTGCTTTTAGCTTCTTGGAACCAGCGGCATTCTTGAATGATGGTATCAACAGATGACACATTGTTGAATACCAACAGGTATAAAGCATTGTCGGCGATACCCTTTAGGATATGTGCAACTTTTCCAGGCTCGGACATGGTTTTGACAGCTTGGTGGCATGGTGAGAGGACAGCCTGAATGTAACCGATGTATGGCTCCGCGGAAGATTGTGCGCTAGTCGACAACTCATTTTTCACAGCTTCACGACGACCAGAGGTGTTGCCAAAAAGCTCAGGGATCTTTTCCTTGAAGCTTTCCCAGCTTGTTCTGTCATGCTCGTGGTAGTCAAACGAAACACGAGGGGTTCCGTCGAGATAAAAGATCACGTTTGTGAGCATGAATGTGCAATCCCACCTGTAAGTAGCACTGACGCGCTCGTAGAGGAGTAGCCATTTGTCGACGTCGGAACCCTCGCGGCCCGAGAACACGCCGGGTCTTTGAGGGCGAGAGGCGTCACGAAAGTTGTTGCGGGCGCTGGGTTGACAAGCCGGGCAGAACGACAGGCGACCGGGGAGGATGTAGCAAAGTCTTCAGTGGTCATGTTGAAAGCCGCGAAGGAGCGTCCACTTCGGAGTTCCGTGGCGAGGACAGGGATCGCACAACTTCACCAATATGTTACGAGATGGAATCCGGCTCGGATGGATAGTCAGAGATGTATTTTCAGCCGGTTAAGCGAGCAGCGCCAGCAACACAGATTAGCTCGCGCCAGTCTATATGCTTTGTCTTCGTCAACTCCCTGCACTGGCACGTAGCAATATGCTAAACCCTAGTTTGTTCCCTGACACACTCTGCTCTCTTATTGTCTCTTAAGGCTACACCTATCATTTTTAAATGCGAAGCATTTATTACCAAACTTTGGCGACTTTGCGCTTATCTATCTATCTATCTATCTATCTATCTATCTATCTATCTATCTATCTTTCTATTTATCTATCTATCTATCTATCTATCTCGCCGCCTACGACGTTTAGCTCTCCCGGCCGTAGCGATTATGATATCGATATCAAACTTGGTCAGGCGTAACAAGAGCATCTGAAAAACATATCTGACTAGTCATAACATGAAAATCATGCATGGATGTCGTAAATGTCATGATTTAGACTTCATGGTCCTGCAGCTCTTGCGGTGGTTTTGTTCAAATAACATGTTGCAAAACTGGCATGGTATGACATGATTACATGGCGAACCCAAGCGACAGACCCTAACATGAAAATCATGACATGCGTATCATGTAACAACATGACTGCATGCCAAGCTCATGATGCGCTCGCGGACGTTTCGCTAGCGTCACATTTACCAAGTTTGGTATGACGGGTCGTTAATGGATGACGAAAGTAAGATACTGGTGCAAACATGATAAACATGAGATGCATGTCATGTAACAACATGACTGCATGCCACCCTCATGATGCGCTGGCGAACATTCCGCTAGCTTCACTTATACCAAATTTGGTATTACGGGACGTGAATGAATGGCGAAGGTAGGTGACTGGTGCAAACATGATAAACATGGAATGCGTGTCATGTGACAACATGTCTACATGCTACGCTCATGATGCGTTCGCGGCCATTTCGATAGCTTCAGTTGGTATTACGCGATGCGAACGGATGACATAGTTAAATGACACATACGAACATGACAATCACAACATGCGTGTCATGTAACAACAAGACTACATGCTACACTAATTATGTGCTCTGGTCGTTTCGCTAGCTTTACGTATGCCAAATTTGGTATTACGTGACGTCAATAGATGACGGAGGTATGTGACTGGCTCAAACATGATAATCATGAGAAGCATGTCATGTGAGAACATGACCACAGGCCAGAGTCAAGGCACTATATATTTCGACGTGACGCGGTGCGCGTGCTCACCGGCGTTCATTTTGTTGGGTCACGCCGGCGTTGCCACGCCAGGACCGCTCCTCCCATACACTCGCAAGCGCGCACCGCGCTGCTTTGCTTTGACGCATGCGCGTTTCAGCGCGTCCGGCGTTCCTCCCTCACGAAAAGAAGGATACGCTGTGTTGTCTGGGTAACGCATTTGCGCGGGTTGCCGTCGGACCGCGCCGATGGACGCTGCTTGTGCCGGTCATGCCTGGAGTGAAACTATAGAGTGCTCACGTTATACTAACGCAACGTCGCTGTACCCAGCATGCACGTGCGTCAACGCTACATTGGAGTATATTGGGTCCTTCATGATGCGCTCGCGATTGTTTTCCTAGCTCCACATATACCAAATTTGGTGTTATGTTACGTAAAATGATGACGAAAGTATATGATTGAAAACATGATAATCCTGACACGTGTGTCATGTAAAAACATGGCAACATATCAGGCTCATAGCGTGCTCGCGGTAGTTTCGCTAGCTCCACATATAATAAATTTGGTATCACGTGACGTGAAAAGAAAACGAAGGTAAGCGACATCTCCTAACATAATAATCATGACACGGAAATTATGTGTGGCATCATTTACCTCCCCCTGGTGAAGTTGTGCTGATTTAAAAGTGCCATAGCAACTTTTCTCATTCGTGCTTCGCATATCATCGATTCCCACTGTACGTGGGATCTGACAATTTTCTTTTTCATTTTCATCGCTCACTGCGTCATCCTTCATTTAAGCTGAACCTTCTTTGTAAGCCTCCAGGTTTCTGCTCCATATGTGAGTACCGGCAAGATGTAGCTGTTACATACCTTCCTCTTGAGGGATAGTGGCAACCAACCAGTCATAATTTGAGAGTGCTTGCCAAATGTGCTCCCCCCCATTCTTATTCTTCTAGCTACTTCGACCTCATAGTTTGACTTCACCGTTTTTGCCTGTCCTAAGTAGACGTAGTCTTTTACAACTTCTAGTCTATTATTACTTATCCTCAAGCACTGTTTTCTTCCGAGGTTTGAATATTGCTGTCGTCTTCTGCAGATTAATTTGAAGACCTTTTCTGCTTCCCTTATTTAATTCAGTAATCATCAGTTGCAATTTGTTCCCTGAATTTCCCAACAATGCAATGTCATCGGCGAGGCGAAGGTTACTCAGGTACGCTCTAATAACTCTTATCCCGAACTTTTCCCATTCTATTCCTTTGAAAACCTTCTGCAGGCACGTGGTAATTAGCACAAGCGAAATTGTATCCCCTTGTCTTACAGTCATATTGATTGGTATTCTGTCACTTTCTTAAGAAGCAGCCTTGAGCGCAGCTTCTTGAAGGTAAAACATCTCGAAAAAACGCTAACTGAATAACAAACTGAACACACTAATTACGAAACGCATTGTCAAGATCAATGCCGAAATGGCGTCGTACTTAAAAGTGTTCGAACAGAAACACAGGATTCAAACGTGCGAGAAGGTGAACGGGCAGATGAGGCTAGGCGCAAGTGGAACTTGCTCAAACACCTTCTGAAACCTACCGACACTTGAGCCGCAGAGAGATCGGCCATGGAGAGACTTACTCAACCACACTCATTCATCGTAGCAAAGATTTGGCCATGAGACTTTTATCCGACATTCGTCTTTCTCAATCACGCCAACACCCGGCTAAACCAGAAGTACTTCCGACGAGCGGGACGGAGACATATCCAAATGGAAAGTGATGTCTGCATTTCACAAACTCAACAGTACCTCAGTGACAGGCACTGACCACGTCAGGAAGCACATGCTCAATAATATTGAGCACTAACATCAGTGGAAGCACGTCACGGTCATACTGATACCCGAACCCGGTACGAAATGCACCACGGAAATCTTGGAGGATCTCGCTTACGTCATGTGCCGGCGCAATTTTAAACACGCCACTGACTAAAGGCTATCCAAATGTATAAAACGCAATGAGCTCTTCTCACAAAAACAAGGTTGACTGTCGCCCACATCTATGAACGCAAGACGCATGCTTTTCATCAACTCGCAGGTCATCGACGCCTCTGCAACAGTCATTTTGACTCTAGATCTCAAAAAGCCGTTCGATACCATACACCACGACCACATCCTGAAAGCCATCTCCGAGTTGGGTCTCGGTAGGTGTTTTGTTATTCTGTACGGCAGCTATTGTCAGATAGAACGGCCACCATCATTTTAGAGGAGATATAATCAGACACGTTCTATCTAGACAAACAGCCACTCCGCAAGGGGCAGTGATTACGGCCCTTCTTTTTATCACAGGTATGAGGGCTCTGCCTAGATATTTTGATATCAACAACAGGATCGGCTACGTTATCTATGCCGACGTACCATTGGTGATTTGGTGGTGTAGTGGCTCGGTAGGCCCCCCCGAGAGTATGCTCCAACAAGCCACACACATGGTCGAGAAACCAATTTCTGGTATGAACCGCGCGATATCAGACTAATTTATTGATTGATTTGTGGGGTTTAACGTCCCAAAACCACTATTTGATTATGAGAGACGCCGTAGTGGAGGGCTCCGGAAATTTTGACCACCTGGGGTTCTTTAACGTGCACCCAAATCTGAGTACACGGGCCTACAACATTTCCGCCTCCATCGGAAATGCAGCCGCCGCAGCCGGGAATCGAACCCGCGACCTGCGGGTCAGCAGCCGACTACCTTAGCCACTAGACCACCACGGCGGGGCGCGATATCAGACTTGTCCAACTCTTTGTCTACCAACCCGTTCACATGGGGCAACGCCCCTAATGAATGACTACCAGCCCCGAAGATCGACATGCACCTGTCCACGAAGAGCGGCACGGAAACCCTTGCAAAGACACTATACGCGTCCTAGGCATGGCCATCGCACGGCAGGAATGCAGCTACGATACAGAAGCTGCACCGGTACACTTCTGCCACCGTTTGACTTATTCAAGGGATCTCAAGTAGACGAGTAGGCATCAAGCAGGACAAGCTCCTCCAGCTATTCTAAGCCTTCTTTTAATGTCATATCGATTGTGTCGCCGCCATACACGCTTGCACTACCGCCAAAAACGCCCAACTAGAAGTCTTAACTCGACAGGCTGTCAGAAAGGTAATGGGGCTCCGTTCTCGAACGAGTAACTCGAGGAGTTGAGCGTTCATAACAAGCTTGACAAATTAATGGAAGCACAGTGCACTGCCCGAACTTAAACAGCAGACGCGAACGCGCACTCTTCATAGAGACATCTCGGTCGGGACCAAATAGATTTGTGGCCGCCGTGGTAGCCATGAGTGGCTGCGCGCACCGTTAGTGCGGCCTCGGTGAGAACCAAGCTTGTCGGAGTAGCCGTACAGCTTGTCGGAGTAGCCGATCTTGTCGGAGTAGCCGATCTTGTTGGAGTAGCCGATCTCTCTAGTGATAACGGCTACAGATCTCTACCCTTTCTTTTCTGATTCCATGATGGGCCATCGGGTCGTTCGACGCCAACCAGATCTCTTTCGCTGCTTACAGAATTCTCAATAACGGCACACTTTTTCCTCACGAATTACCGTGGTTCCCCACCCACGTGGGCATTTTCGTCGTCAGCATCACCAAACCGAACGAAATGGCTTACTCTCTGTTACGAGGACTCATTCTCTACCCAGGGTGAACGAGCCCCGGCCCCCGCACATACTGCGAGGTAGGAGAGTGGAGATGGCGGCGATGGGGATACGTTGACCACATTTCAAAAGTTATGTTCACACTACAGAGTCGGCAGAACATTCCTTCCGAAGCCACACATTGAGCTAACAAGGAGACAGCAGATAGCCCTCTGACCCCTCCAATCTAGCTCCTTCCCGTCACCAGCCACTATAGCGCTGTATACGGACATTTCCTCTTACTGCTCGGCATACGATCAGCTAGCTCGCTGCCTTACCTCATGTGATCTGTCGGTGCCCTAGCTCGCTTGCGCGTTTCAACAAAAAGCATCCCGTCAGTGAGACAGACTTCTAAGAATGCATCGCAGGTGCACACCTTGCGAAACCACTCCTGGCAGTCCCGGGAGCCTGCGAACCGATCGGGAACCTTCCATTCTCGACCCCCTCGTGGGTGAAGCCCTCTGTGGATTCTTGGGAACCTTTTTCCTTTGACGCAAATAAAGTCTGTCTGTCTGTCTGTCTGTCTGTCTGTCTGTCTGTCTGTCTGTCTGTCTGTCTGTCTGTCTGTCTGTCTGTCTGCCCATCCGTCCGGCAGAGGCCGGTCGTCGTGGGCCTTGGCATATTATGCCTAACCGTTGACGTCACACTGTGGGGACTGTCAGGCCATCCTGTGAAGAAGGTGAAGAGCCGCAGTTGTCCCAGAAACTGTCATTGCAAGGTGCTGCTGGTTCGCAGGGCACCTTTCAGTGTCTACCAAGATTGACGGCTGTTTTTGGGCACCCTTATGCCGCATACTTTCAGATCCGAGTTACCCAACCTTTCACTGCGAGAGCAACGTTCTCTTTTTTTTAATATTCTTCGTTCGGCACTCCAGAGGACATTGCCACTTCATCTTCTCGGGTTTGTTACCATAGCCTGGGCCGCGCGCTATCGGCTTTCCCTTAACGAATTCTGTACGTGAACGTGGCGCATATGTGCACCAATGCTACCGTTTGGCTCTTGCCTCGTGTCCTGTTACTTATGACATGTATCTTGAGTAGCCCCCTTCATTCCCGCCTCTCACGCGCCTAAGGAAATCCGGCGGATTTGCTGTCTGCTTAAGGAGACATTAACTGCAGGCTTCCCACGTGGTGCAAGGCTATCGTATGCTAGTTTCGTGCACTGAAGATGACTGACTCGTTTCACCCCGCTTCAACCACGTGCGTCCACCGCGTTTTCTTGTTCCTACTCGCGCGTGGAGCGTACGGGGTGCGGGCGATGTCTTACGGAAAGTAAGAGCGATGGCAAATGCACCCCCCCCCGTGCATGTCCGTATACTTTTTATCGCAATGATTTAGGGGGAGATAGGCAGCGGGGTCAATCAGATGCGCTTCCTGTTTTTTACCTTTCACTGGGAGAACGGGTGATGTGGTTAAAGAACTGAAGGAAAGGAGAGGTAAGAGAGCACTGCCAGGGTACATTTGGGCATGTCCATAGCACGTTTACAAACGTTCACTTAGCCCGACCGACATTAAAAAACGTAGTATAGCTCGCATTGATTTGCCGACCTGAAACGCCTAGGGCCATCATCCGAGGGTCTGCGGAAAAAAGTCAATCGTCTGGTTCGTTTTACGTTTCGAGTAGCACGTTGTGTTCGCTGGCAAAGTGTCACAAGAAAACCGAAGATGTTCTACTCTCTTGTCACAATCACACGAGTCACATCTGCACGCATCTGTCATTCCTATGCGAAGATTTGATGGCGGTAAAAAAAGCAGAGGTTGAACACGTTCACACTGGGATCCAAGGATAGTTCGCCAGTGTTCGTGAGTGAACACCTTTATCCCACAAACAAAATACTTCTGGCAAAAGCACTGAACGCAAAGCGCGAGAAAAAATGAAAGTTCGCTTCGGTGTCGGATGGCAAAGTATTGATGCGCAAGACAGAAAATTCGAGGGTTCTGCACGTGACATGCGCAGAGGCCATCCATAGAGGACAGTAACCGATAAAAATGATTAACAACACTGATATTGAACGGGCATGACCCAAACAGAAAAGCGTATCAGTTTTTGATTGATTGATATGTGGGGTTTAATGTCCCAAAACCACCATATGATTATGAAAGACGCCGTAGTGGAAGGCTCCGGAAATTTCGACCACCTGGGGTTCTTTACCTTGCACTCAAATCTGAGCACACGGGCCTACATTTCCGCCTCCATCGGAAATGCAGCCGCCCCAGCCGGCATACGAGCCCGCGCCCTGCGGTTCAGCAGCCGAGTACCTCAGCCACTAGCCCACCACGGCGGGGCAACGTATCAGTTTTTCATTGCAATACACGCAGCTAAAAGAAAAACTTAGACCAGCTACTATTCTACTTATCACAACATACGTTTCAATAAGCCGTCATCGCGATAATAGATACGTGGCTTAAGGAAGAAGAGTATGTAAGTATACCTGGATATGCAATGCTTTCATAGCCAAGACCACATGCGTCACGAGGTGGTGGAGTAGCCACGTTCATCAGAAATGAACTAAGTTTCCAGTGTTTAAATGACATTTCATGCACTCAAAAGACTGCGGAAACGCTATTTGCAACAATTGAATCTGGTGTCGTAGCTGGTGTAGTTTACCCCCCCCCCCCTTGGTTCAAACGTAGATGACTTCATATCTGTCATAGAAATTACGCTAATTCAGTGTGTAATCTTGCATGCACAAAAAATAAACTGTGGTGATTTCAATAGATCCGATTAAAGACCAACGTCAGGACCACTTGTTCTTTCTATTATCTTTCAAAATTAAAAATGTTAAATCCTATGGAAGCGGCGGCCGTGAGCCCGCTGACGGTAGAAGAAAGGAAGAGGACAAGGACGATCGGGTGTACACGGAGTGGCACGAGTCAGCGGCTGGCAACGGCAGTTGCAGCCCGGGTTCCGGTCAATGAAGAAGGTCCCTGGTCTGGCTCCACGACTTCCCTATGGAGTACAGGGCCGAGCGGCCTTGAATCCCCCATATAACCCGAAGAAACGCGTTTGTCGGGGTATTCTGCCACACGTATGGATCACATGCTGTGTAGTCTAGACGCTGACGTAGAAGCTGGTGTTTATAAGTATGCAATCTCTGATCACTACCCAACTTTTCTTTTCATGTCACAAATGTGCTGACATCCAACTCGTGATACCGAGAAATAGGTCCCAAGATATCACGCACGCGTTAATTATTCAAAACTATGCACCCTCTTGCAACACACTTTTTCGAAACACTGTACAACGATGATGTGCAAGTCGAATGTGATACTATCATTTCCAGTATCACGAATGCAATAAGGCAGTCATCATATAGGTGCGCACGCCGTAAATATAACAACGCCATGTGTACTTGGAGAAAAGAGCCTATTCTAGCTTTACTGAAGAAAAAAAGACTACTACTATAACGAGTTGAAATCAAACAAAACAAGTGATTATTGCAAGGCTGAATTTAAATAATTCAGAAATAAGTCAGTAGAGCTAATGCGTAAATTCAAAAAGGCCTAATATACACGTCTCACCAAGCACTGTGATACAAAGCAAACGTGGCACATAATCAGGGAAGTGAAAGGGCTTGACAGCACAAGGAAAATTTTTCCTGCAACGTTACAACTAGCCTTAAAGATGATTTCAAATATTACATTGCCACGGTTGGCGAAAAGTTACGAAGGACTTTAGTGCTGCACGACCCACCACCTGCGTTGCCAAAAAAAGAAAAAAAACTGCTTTCAGACTATAACATAGGAGAAAGTGAAGTATGCTATGAAAAAACTACAGGTGAACTAAGCCACAGGGATTGATGGTATACAAGCTAGGGTACTAAACGACAGTTCAGATGTTTTGAGTGTTCCTCTTTATCACTTATTTAACCATTCGTTAAATACCTATTTCTATTCATATGCACTAAAAATGGCCAAAGTTGTACCACTACACAAAACGGGAAGCCATAATGTGCCTGGAAGCTACAGACCATTATCCGTATTAAGCATTGTAAACATTATCTTTGAAACGTTAATCACGCTTCAGCTGATGGACTTCCTTTGCAAGAGTACCATAACTTGCCCTGAACAGCACGGTTTCGTTCCTGGAAAGTCTACATCAACTGCTGCGCTTACTCTGTCTCAAATCATCAACTCCGCACTCAAACTGCAAAATGTTGTTATTGAAATTTTTATCGGCACAAAAAAGGTGTTTAATACTATTTGCCACTCGGCAATATTGGGAAAAACTAAAGTGTTCTGGTATTATTGATGATGCTCGTGACTTCTTTCCAGTTATCTTACATCGCGCAAGCAAAAGGTAATAATTGACAGTTATCTATCCGAACCGAGGACTGCTACGTGTGGTGTACCCCAAGGATCCGTATTGGGTCCCATTTTATTTGCCTTGTATGTCAATAATTTCCTGCGAGTACTACAGTCGCGTAAAGCAATAATACTACAATTTTATTCACGTGTACTTTACTTAAAGCGTTACAACATGCTTTGTCCAATGAGCTACTTCTTACTTCAATGTGGTTTCGCGACAACCAATAGCTACTAGATATGATTTAAACAAAAATATTATTTTTCGTTCACGAATGGAAAGTCTCGGCTGCGCCTCAATTGACGTATCACTAAACAATCAATCAATAAATGTGCTCTGACTATTAAATATCTAGGTATTACAACAAGACGATAACCCTAACTGGAGAGACCAAATCAGCACTGTTCGTAAAAAGTTGCCTTTCAGTTGCTACACTATCACACGAGCACGCCAATACTTTGACTTGAGTTTGATGCGAACGTTATATTTCAGTCTATTTCATTGCCCCAAAGGTATTGTTTTGAGTTGTGGAGCCAAACGTATATGTTATACCTTATTCCCCTAGTCCGACTACGAAAACGAGCTGTGCGTCTGATTACTTTGCCCCCGTTGCGTAATCCTTCAAGTACTCTATATGAGAGAGTGTGTTTACTGCCACTTACAGACGTACGCAGCCACAAGATTTCCTGTTTAGTAAATAAGATAATAAACACAAACACACCTCCTCCCCACACCATTTTTACGTTTCCGTCGCTAAATGCGCGACACGCTAGCCTTGGTAATGTTAACCTCCCTTTATGTTGAGATGTGTTCGGTGAAAAACTAATCAAATTTTCTGGTGCTAAGCTTTGTAGCAATTTTCCTCTAGAAATAAAATGCCCTAGAAGTTTTCATATCTCCTGCAAACGATGTTGTTGCTAACCTGATATTTCTTGAGATTGTAGGCATTTTTATAATTGTTCTCATGTGTGTTTGCTGTATTATGTGACAGTTGTAGTTTCTTTTTCTTTCACTTTTTTTTGCATATCACTATATCGCTAAATATGATGCTTTCATAATTGTTCACGTTTTTCTAAAAACATGCTTTTATTTCTTTCTTACAATCTTTTTGTACTATACCCTTTACTAGCCCCTTAGGCTATGTGTCCAAATATTTCTGTGCGCATTTCCTATATTACAGTGCGATAAAATTTCATTTCATTGATTGATTGATTGAAAAGAGTACGCTTTCGTGAAAGATACTCCTAACAATGGCAGGCACAGCAAAGTATTGCAATAAAAGTGCAATAAATACCAGTCATCGTAGAAGATGGCCGTACTATTATGACAAAAATAATTTGGACGCTTGACAAGCATATTGTGGCACAGTTTTTTTTTTCACCGCCATTCTAGCACTCCCTCGTCTTAGTCTTTCATTTGTAAAACTAAGGTCCTGCTGCTTCGTTCCCGGTATATTTCAGCTATAGACGTCAGACTCTGGAGTTTTGTGGACACGCAGCGCCACCTGTCGACGCAGTTTTGAGTAGTGCGAAGCCCGACTCTCTTGCACAGTTTGCTGCGCAACTACAGCGTACGAAACAACAATTCGGCTAAATATTAGATGTATAATTGCGCGTTGGACACTCAGAAAAAGACCTACAAATTTCCCTCCACTACATGGACGCGTTACCAAACCACTGTAAAATGCTTGCTGGTTTACTCGCCTGAACGATGGCGAAAACCAGAGCAGATGCAACAGCTCTGCGCTCTACAAAAAAACTCTGGTCGACGCTACTGTTGCTTTGGGAATTGCCACGAAGGTAGATTACTTCAGTGTTACTGATTTCCGCAGCTTTCGCAAAGCAGAATAGCGAGAGCGCTAAGTACAGGCCGTTGCGAACGTGTTAAGTATGCAAATGCTAGCGTCCTCCACAGCCGTTCGCTTGAGTAAGTGTCATAATGTAGGTCTCTTGTTATTGTTTTGAGTAGCCTTGACGGAGAACCGTGGCAACTTTAATTATGAAGCTTAACAGACCCTCTGTCCGGGGTGCGCGACGTGCAAAAGTAGACAGGTGACGCCCGGCCGCGATAGAGATCGCACACACACGCTGCGACCACCAATAATCTGAAGTTTTCGCCACCACACAGCATTACGCACACTAGGGCTTTAAAGGCTCTCAGTGCCAGCTTTAATTAGGAAATGCGAATACGTGCGTCATAATGGTAAATCGCAAAGTGATCGCGACCACAGTTTATTTTGTGTTGGTTTTCGGAATTACCGGAGCTATCTCGGAGGCATTGGTTTTGCCTTTCGTTGTACACTGAGAAAGTGGACACGCATGTATCCCCATTTGCAGTACATACACACTGAAAATAATCGTCAACAGAGCATTCGAGCATGCTTAATAAAACAGTTCAATGCACAGCAAGCAACTGCAAAGCGAAAATCACCAGGGTCATTCGTGCCGGATAAAGCGAGCTTCGTACAACTGATCGCATAGATTGTTCGTGTATGCATTAGTTTAGTGCTTGCCTCAAACTCGATGCCATGGAATCTTCGCTTGCACTTAAATCGCCAGGTGCAGCACGCCGAAATTAATTAAACATATTTTGCATTCAGCCCGCATTTAGTTTTGATTAGCCTCCTATTTTCATGAAGTGAGGTTGGATTGAAGAAAGAAGCTTTTCGGTCGCTTGAATTTCAGGAAACCGCGCCTCAAGACCAACAAAAAAGGAGGGCCTATGCACGTTCACTTGAGGACGGCTCTTTGTGCACTACCCAATTGTGGTCGGCGTGACAATAGGGGCGCTGGTGGCGGCGTTTTTTGCAGCGCCGCCTGGGCAGAATCTGACGTCTACATTTCAACTGGAACGTGCGACTGGACCTCTGTTACAAAGCAGCATGCAGCAATGACTGATACCTTCTCTGATGCAGATTTTGGTGAATGGGAGTGTTCGAAACGCTTTAATGGACGTAAGTGGCAAAGTCGCTCTGAAGGTCACTCTCAAGGTGTAAGTATGCCTGCCGTCTCATACTCCACGTGATTAGGAGGAGCTCAACATGTAAATGTAAAATATATAAAGCTCTTCATAAAAACACAAGTATATCCCAGTGTTCGGCGGAGATGGCGATACAGCTGACACGCCAGGAGAGCCGCGGTTGAAGCAAGAAAGAGAAATTTGACAACCGTTACAATATGCAAAAGAATTTTGCCCCTTTTTGCTAATACAAATGCATACATAAAGAAAGCTCACCCAGGTTGTTACCGATGACAGGCAGTCACCTGTAGCGGTGGTGATGACTATATTGCAGTTGTTTGGGTTCCAGATGGTGCCCGAAAATGCACTGTCCGAGCGTCTCATCAGCTGATATCATTATGGTGTGAACTGATGAGCCTTACAAAAATGCCCACTGATAAGGGTACTGCTGCAAGCCGTCCAAAAAAAAGCGTACTCTTAAAATGCCTGACGCGCCTTTTACCACCACTTTTTGTTTAGACTATAGCAGAGAGCCAGATGAAATTACCTATATTGTCCATATCTTTGTGAAAAGCATAGAAGCACGTCATGGAGCCTTGAAAAATCATATGTACGTAGAGTCACTTCTGGATAGCTTCTTTGCGAACACACTACACAGGCTAAGTGCAGTAACACTTTAAAGTGATCTCAGTTCCATGCTTAGTGTTCTGAAATATCTCAGGAGTGCGGCACTTTGAGTCACACGTCAGCACTTTACGTGAGTCAGCCTATTTCGTTTGCGTCTATTCTACGCGAAATAGTGTCTACTGATATTCCTCGTCAAACCTCATAATCCTGCGGTGCCAAATCAGTACTACAGTTAATTAGTAGATATAATATGGTCTAAATGCGGTCCAGTTGATGCGTATCTTCAATTAAAAAGAGCGCGATGTAGACGAGGACCAAGTAACGACACTAGATAAAACAGTGAACTCACAAAACAAGGACGCCCAATGAAACGTAAGTATGCAGCATCTGTTAGCGCGCACACGATAAATTTACCTGAAAAAAGTTTAGTAATCTCACGAAGTAATCATACATACATACAAGTGTTTTCGCCGGATGCCTTGTGCCGTTAGAAATTTTTATTATCTTACCCTCGTTTTTTATCTCAATTTCAGCGTATATTACTGTACTTTCACAATAACCCAGCACAGCTGAAAATCAGAGGTTGTCTTTTGTTCTTACTCGCCCATGTTGTGAGGACAAGTAAGAACTTGTCCATGTTGTGTACTCGTGGTGCAAGAACATTATGGCTAGGAACCGTGACTGTAGAGACACAGCAGCGATCCGAAACACGAGCAGAGCCAGTGGAGCGTCGACCATGCTACTAGATGTAGGCACATCTTCACAGTTGCCCCCTTTGAAAAAAAGTAATCCTGGTGGCCCCAGTAGTTTGAGACAGACGCTCACGATATCGCTTGAATCGAGACACATCGGGACTCTCCGATTTTCGGATTCCTGGGTTGGTTCTGGAGACCCGCGGGCTCCCCGAAAGCTACCGCTACATCCGGTTCTGATAGGAAATGACGTAAGCTGGGTACGCGCCCGCACGGCGACAACCCGAAGGTCGCAAAATTGAACGCTGGGGCAGCCAGCGTAAACGTGAACAAACTCTACCGTCATTGCAGCAAACAAAACAATGCGCCGCGTGTAAGTTTTTTTTCTGCATTGTCCGCTTGGAAATACAGCGCTAAGCTCGCCAAAAAGCTGAAATAATATCCTCGAGCGTACGCATTTGGGGAACGCCTTCGTACGATCGCACGATCACTCGCCGCGTCCGCGAACGAAACAGCCAGCTGGCGCACGCCGCCTTGAGAACGATGCAAGGTGAGCTGCCACGACGGTGACGGCTTGACAAGCTCACGTCCCTTTAGTACATGTATCAGTCACTGCACAAGACGACGCGAAGTCACACGAAAGTGATCGTGTCCCCAAAAGAGTTTGAAGATATATACTTGCTCAGATATCGCGTATCATACGTCGCAAACACACGTTGGCCAACTTTTTGTCTAAAGCTTATGATATGCGCAGGTACTGGTACCACGAATGCGCGTCATATATAAAATAAACATTTGCATGACACGTTTTCAACCTATTTTTGGAACTTGCTTTGGCCTGTTTTTCAGTCCTAAGTGGCACTTAACTATTGTCATGTATATCAGCTTTTATTCGACCTACTAGGTCTTAGTACGTACTGCGCGGCATTATTACGCAGAGGTGAAAAAAGACAAAGCCAACAGTAGGATGTATATATTTCCGATTCCATTCTCCGTTTTTTTTTCTCACGCCGTATTGTATAATATCATACCGCATATGCGGGCTCATAGATAGCAATGTGTTCGCACGCCATTCGCGACTAGCGAGCATCACCAACAGTCGTCATTTAGGCCTTCTATCACCATCGGAGATCAATCGTGTAGTCAGGACATAGGTTCTAAGAGGTTCACGTACGCAAACATACGACGGAGCGAGCTAGTTCGATCGCAACCGTCTTCGCTAAGTGCACAGAAAGCAGGTGCAGCTTCACAAACGACTACTACGAAAAAAAAACACAAAAGTTGTCTCCATGCGTGCGTACGAACGTGTACTACGTTGGAGGCGGAAATGTTGTAGGCCCGTGTACTCAGATTTGGGTGCACGTTAAAGAACCCCAGGTGGTCAAAATTTCCGGAGCCATTCACTACGGCGTCTCTCGTAATCAAATGGTGGTTTTGGGACGTTAAACCCCACATATAAATCAATCAATGAACGTGTACTACGTACATAACTTTCGAGGCATGTGCACGATGCAGTCAACAGGCAACAGTTCTCCGCGTTGTTCACAGGAGGAGGCTTCACGGGAAACATAACAAATGCGATGAACAGTAGCTTCAAACACTCGCCGCCACTCGTAATCGCCTCATCTCGCAAGGCGGGCGGAACAGGCTTTGGAAGATAACGCCACGCGTAATTAAAAGCGAAGGCGCAGTCCTCAAGCGCCCACATTATAATCCATCGAGTCCTCACAAAAATGGCACCGAGCGCGCATCGTACCTTTTCGGCGTCTGCTATCCCGAAACCTGCCCAAAACCTTCCAGAAAGCTTCCACGACTAAATTGTTCTGGAAGCGTCTGGCGACGCTTGGGCTCCCCGTGGGTCGCCAGAACGTCCAACCCGAGAAAAACGAACGCCAACCGGAAGTGTGCCACGGGGGGGACGGAGCAGCCGATAAAAACGCGCGCGCTCTGGCTGGCTCTGGCAGCCCGCGGGTAGCCAGAAGTCGAAAATTGAAGAGCCCCATTGATGATGTCACATCCGCACCGGCGCATGTAATCCAACCGAGAAAATGGCTAGATAAAAATTAATCGCAGAGGCTTTTTTGACGACGCTGCGACGCTTTTTGTATAGCAAGAAAGACGATTCAATGATGCTGGGTCCATAGGTTAGTATGAAACAAAGAGCATATAGCTTGGACCTAAAATGAGGTGATGCGTTTTTTTTTCTCGCATCACTGATCTTGCAGTGTAAACTAGCAGACAAGCTGGTGGCACTCTTCAGCTTGTTTATCAGTTTCGGAGAGAGGTGAACACTCAGAATTAAGCATCATGACGTTAGGGCCGTGGAGGGTCAATAGTATGGCAAAGCTCGCGTTCGTAATGAAGAAAGGTGGTAATGAAGAAAGGTGACAACCCTGTTGTTGTTTCAGAGTACTCGGGTCCGCGCTGCGGATGAGGCGCAAAGACTGGTCGGAGACGATGCCACTTTGGAAGGCTTTGATGGCCGGTCTGAAGTCACTGTAGATGACTTCCCGTTTGCTGTAAAGCACACCTATGGCTACCGCTATTTTCTCCGCTACTTCGGGGTTTCGGGTGAGAATAGTAGTTAAGAATCCGGTGCACGGATGATACCGTGACCATAGCCCCGCCTCGGTGGTCTAGTGGCTAAGGTACTCGGCTGCTGACACGCAGTGCGCGGGCTCGAATCCCAGCTGTGGCGGCTGCATTTCCGATCGAGGCGGAAATGTTGTAGGCCCATGTGCTTAGATTTGGGTGCACGTTAAAGAACACCACGTGGTCTAAATTTCCGGAGCCCTCCACTACGGCGTCTCTCATAATCATACAGTGGTTTTGGGACATTAAACCCTACATATCAATCAAACCGTCACCATAGCGAGGGCTCGGTTGTTGCGATAGACAGCGGCGTCCACGAACGAGACGCCGTCTGCTTTCATATCTATGCGCTTGCGAATGGCGGTCGCCCACGCAAAGCGCCTCCCTCTGTTGTATTCGTGTTGTACATATCGCAAAATGGGAGCAATCATGATGAGGTCGCGGATATCACGGGGAAGCAGGGTCAGTTCTAGGGGATTCCTGGCCGTCGAGGAGAAAAAACTAAGCACGCACCAATTATGGCGACTCACCTTGGTGGTCGTGAGTCGGGTCAGTTGCACTCGTTCCTGAGCCTCGGCAATCTCTTCTCGCGTGTTGTGTACACCAAGCTCGAGGATTTTGTGCGTCGAAGTGGTGATAGAGAGTCCGAGGGCTCGGTTGACCACCTTTCAAATAAAGACATTGAGATTACCACGCTTAGAAGATAGCCACTTATGTATAGTGGCGACGCAGATGAAGGGGCACAGAACGAAAGCGTGTATAGAACGCAGCAAGTTGTCTTCTTTGAGGATTTGGTCCCGGTCGGCCACTCTATTTTGTTACGGGGCCGCTGACTTCTGTACAAAATGCTTTTACAGAGGAAAAGCCACAGTCAAGAGTCCCAATGGCTGATTGGCACACTCGCGCGCCCTCAGCGGATTGTGTTCTTTCTTTTCTTTTACTTTATTCTGTAACGGATCCCCTGGCGCTGGGGTGCCGTCTCGGCGCGAGTCCAAAGAAGTACGACAGAAGTAGGGTTTTATGCGTGAAACATGAACAATGTCAACAAGTGACGACGTTAGTGACGTGTTAGATTGTAATGGTGCTATCTCGTAGTTGACGTCGATAACTTGGCGTAAGAATAAATAGGGTCTCACGTATAGGGACAAACCTTTTTCGAAGAGACCTACACGTTGACACGGGGACAAGAGGAGCACGTGGTCACCTGGGGCAAACGTTATATTACGATGCCGGGGGTCGTAGCGGGCTTTTTGCATATCCTGTGATCTGGTGAGATGAGACTGGGCAACTTGAGAAGCCATGTGAATTCGATCAATGGCTTCTAGAGCGAACTCGGGGGCAGATAGCTTGAGAGGTAAGGTGGTTTCAACTGGAAATATGGGGTCGCGACCATACACAAGATAAAAAAGTGAGAATCACGTGCTGTCATGCGAGAGATATTATATGCGAAAGTTACATAGGCCAACGTGCTGTCCCAGTCACGATGATCTTCAGAGACGTACATCGAAAACATCTCTGTGAGCGTGCGGTTGAGATGTTCAATTGGGACGTTAGTTTGTGGGTGGCAGGCGGTAGATAGCTTATGCGCTGTAGCACACGAGATCTGCGCCAATACCATGGCCACTGGCGTCGGTGCGAACTTCTGTGGCAGCAGGAGGATTAAGGTGGGCAAGTATGGGGGCGTAGTTAAGTTGTCGATGAGGGCGGTGAACGCTTGAGCCTGCTCAGGGCCGCTTAAGAATGTAGTATACTTCTTCAGCAAATCTGTGAGTGGCCTGGCAACGTCGGCGAAGTTTTTCGCAAAACAACGAAAGTAGGAACATAAGCCGATGATGCTCCCGACGTCGGATGTAGAACGTGGCACCGAAAGCTACGGACGGTGCGAATCTTTTCGGGATCTGGTTGGACGCCATCGGCGTTTACAAGATGGCCCAGAACAGTAAGTTGACAGCGACTAAATTGACATTTCTTGGAGTTGAGTTGCTGCCAAGCTGTTTGAAAGACTGCCAGAATTGCAGAGAGACGGATCAGATTATAGAAAGTAGATGAAAAGACTGTCACATCGTCTAGGTAACAAAGACAAGCAGACCACTTACAACCACGCAAGAGAGAGTCCATTATTCGTTCGAATGTGGCATGGGCGTTACATAGTCAAAAAGGCATCACGTGAAAGTGGTATAAACCATCCGGTCTAATGAAGGCCGTCTTCTCGCAGTCCATCTCATCGAGAGAATTATGCCAGTAGCCGGATCCAAGATCAATAGACGAGAAGTGTGTAGCGCCGTGCAGGCAGTCTAACGCGTCACCGATGCGTAGTAGCGGGTATACGTCTTTTCGTGTGATCTTGTTGAGGTGGTGATAGTCAACGCAGAAACGCCAGGCACCGTCCTTTTTCTTCACAAGGACGACAGGGGAGGCCCAAGGACAACAGGGGAGGCCCAAGAACAACTTGATGGTTCTATCACACCTTTTTTGAGCATTTTGTCAACTTCCGCTTGGATAACTCTGCGCTCAGTGTGGGAGACACGATAGGGGCGTCGGCGAATGGGACTGGCGTCACCAGTGTTTATACGGTTCTGAACGGTGGATGTTTGCCCTAGAGGTCTGTCGTCGAAACAAAAAATGGCTTATATGACGCGAGAAGGAGATGGATGTCGTTGGCTTGCGCAGGATTGAGGTCGGGTGCAATCATCTTCGAGAAACGATTGGGCAGAGAACAGGTGCTGTTAGCCAAGGAGACTGAAGTGAATTAATCTCGGTAGTGAGAGCCGCTATTTCGAATCCGTCAGCATTAGATACGTTGGCAAAGAACATGCCACTAGGGAGCACTTGAGGGCACAAGCTGAAATTGAGAAGTGGGATTGAAGTACAGTTGTCAGTGATAGTCACGAGCGTATAGGGAATGGCGATGTTGCAACTAAAAAAAACGTCGGCGAGAGGAAGAAGGACATATTGACCATCGGGAACCTGTGGCTGGGCGGTCAAAACGACGTAGGTGGCTGCCTGGGGTGACAGTCGCACATCCAGAAGAGAGCACAGGCACGGCGGGTTAGTGTGGGGTTCAGCGACTATCTGAGGCAGCTCTAGCTGAAGAACACCAGTAGCACAATCGATAAGAGCAGAATGATTCCACAAGAAGTCCGAGGCCTAGAATGACGTCATAGGAGCAGTGGTCAATAACGGTTAAAATGGCAGAAGTAGTGTGGTTCTTCATACTTAAGCGGACAGTGCACAGACCGAGAACCATCAGCGTGCCGCCATCGGCCGCACGGAGCATTTGTGCCACCGCTAGTGTCAGAACTTTCTTTAAACGTGTGCGTAGGCTTGAACTCATGACCTAAATGCTTGCACCGGTGTCTACAAGTGCTTGTACAGGTACGCCATCTACTTCAACGTCTATTACATTTCGTCTGGTGGGAACGTAGAGAGGATTTGCTGCGAATGTCGTCAATGCAGCACCACCTCCGGGGGCTGTATTTCTCAGTTTTCCGATACGACGCAGCCGGAAGCCATGCGGGGCGAGAAGTGCCATGGCTGCGGCCAACGGGACGATAGGCGACATATTTGCCGCGAACTAAACTGGTGCGCACGTGGTGAAGGCGAGCGGTTGTACCCAGTGTTCCGAGATTGGTCAACGGCATCAGACTCTTCGGCAGGTGAAAAAGTGCGGGTGGTACCGTCTAAACGGGTCTTATGGGTCGTTGCACGAGGTGCCGAGGACCACGTGTTACGGCTGTAACGAGCAATATGTCCAACGCCGTGGCAGTTGAAACATATAGGGCGGTCATCTGCAGTTAGTTTATCAGCCGGGTTGTGGGTATGTGGAGAAAACCATCGGTCGGAGGAGGGCATCGCGAAAGGGCGTTCGCTGAATCTGGGCGCGGTGACATGGCACACGGAATGCACTCCCATGTTTTGAAGCTCCTGGCGCATGATGGCTTGAACAAGAGGAACAGTAACAGGAGTGGTATTGGTACTGCACGAATAGAACTCCGAGGGCGCCATTGCTTCCAATTCGCGACGAACAATGCGTGTCAGGTCTCCAGGTGGTGACGGACGTAGCGGAGTGGACTGGTCCTCGCCAATCGATGTTGCAGCGGTGTTTGGAAGTCGATAAAATGTTTGCAGAATGCGGTGGCTTTTGACTTGCTGAAACTGACGACACTCTTTGATGATCGCTTCCACGGTGGAACAGCCCTTGCACATCAGGAGATTGAACGCGTCGTCGGCAATCCCTTTCAGGACATGCCCGACCTTGTCACCTTATGTCATGTCGCTTTCGACCTTTCGGCAGAGGGCCATCACGTCCTGAATGTATGCGAGGTTTGATTCCGTGACGGATTGGGCACGGCAGGCCAATTCCTTTTTGGCGGCGATCTCACGACTGACGATTTCGCCAAACACCTCTCGCATCTTTTCTTGCATTGGTCCCCGCTTGTGAGTTCTTCGTTGTTTTCATACTGAACCTTGGCCGTGCCTCTCAAGTAAAACAGTACATTAGCCAACTGAAGTGTGGGATCCTATCTATTTGGCCCACACACTCGTTCGAACATGGCCAACCAATCGTCAACGTCGACGCCATCGGTCTCGCAGAATGTACCGGGATTCTTAAGTGGCGTCAAAACGTATGGGTGCGACGCCGTGTTCGTCGGAGACGCTGACGTTGACGCGGAGGGCTCAGCATCGACCAGGGCTGGAAAACCGATGCGACGTCCGCTGCAGAGCTCCGTTGCCTGATGGTTACCCAGCACCACTCAACATTATGTTACTGTGTCGGTGACTTCTGTACAGAATGTGCCTTCACATTGCTCACTGCCTCTCTGCTTTTACAGAGGAAAAGTCACACGCAAGAGCCACAATGGCTAATTGGCACACTCGCGTGTCGTCAGCTGATTGTGTCCTTCTTCTTCCTTTGCTTCATTTCCGTAACAATATTGACACAATGTGACTTAAAATTACGCGCGCTAGCAAATACTTGTGCCTTCTAGATGATTTGCGACGCACGAGCCTGTGGGACCCAGCTGCGCGCGAACCGGGTTGGAAAAAAGAAGAACGTAGAAGAGGAGGCAGAAGTGAATCCTCGAGACAATCTAGCTGTGTTATCATGTGAATCCCGAACGCTGGTCGCGCTGATCCTGTTCTGCGCTGCTGCTCACGGGTTGGAACGGCTTGAACGATGGGCGGTGGGATTGCACTTGAGTTTGACGTTTGCTTCTTTGTGGTTTTAGTGCTTTTTTGGTAGTTGTTTGTGGTTTGTGCCATATGATTTTCTGAGTTCAAGCGACTGAGGCTATTTAGATGTCGGTTTCTTCGCCTGGCCAAGGGCCTTCTCCTTGGCTAGCATCTATACCGGCCAAGGATTGGCCGATTGATTCTTTTATTTGCAGTGGGGTTATCAACGTCCCCGTGGCTCTGGTACCGACCAATGGAGGTACGATACCTATGAAGAACCCGAAGATGATTCAAAAGGAGCTTCGGAAAGCCACAACACACTTTCAAAAGATCACTGAGGTCCGGCATTTCGGTCGTGGTGGTATTTTGTGCTGCTCTGCCGATCAGGAGTGCGTCCGAGAGCTTCTCAATTGTTCCGAATTTGCAACGCAGCCGGTGAGCCCATTTATTCCAGCGCATCTTCCAAGTTCGAAAGGCATAGTCCGCGGTGTAGATACGAGCCTGACCCCTGCAGAAATTCTTGAGTTATTTTCGGCAGCAGGTGCAGTGTCAGTATACAGGTGCACGCGTCTGGTTGACAATAAAAAATCACCTACCGAATCGGTGATAGTAACCTTTGCGGGAACGATAAGACCATCTGAAATTAAAGCTTGGCCTCTTATCTATAAGGTAGAGCTTCTATCCCCTAAGCCACTGCAGTGCTTGAATTGTTGGAGATATGGCCACAGCGTGAAAGGGTGCAGATCAACTGCCAGATGTTGACTATGCGGAGAAAATCACGACAGCCGTAAGTGCAACTCGACGGAAGAGAAGTGCTGTTTATGTCATGAAGCGCATCCTCAAACTCTTTGGATTGTGAGGCGAAAGAACGGGAAGTTAAGCTGCTGGAAATCGTGGAACGCAGGCGTTGCTCCCGGAGGGAAGCTGTGACTGAATTACAAGAACGCTCGAAAGGTTACGCAAGCGTAACAGCACAACATACCACTGCTACGGATGCATCGTTAGCAAAATATATAGCAGAGGCTATAGAGAAGGCAACGGAAAAGGCGATGGAGCGTCTTGCCAGATGTATTATTGGAGTCGTGGCTGAATTGTTAACATCTCAGTTGACCCAAATCATTGCTTCAGTGTCTATGAAAAATCAGACTTCACAGGATTTGGAGGTTTCAAAGTGTGCCGGGACAGAAAGTCCGATAGCGCCTACACGACACGCATCTCTTAAAGCAGGACCCTCCAATAAGATACTGCGGGCAGATCCAGAACCCGTATCAGATGACACTGATGAATTCACAGATATGGATGCGGAATCTCATAATTTCTTCAAGCGTGCCAGATCTTCCCTATCGAAAAAGTCTTCACAGAAATCAAAATCTAAAAAGTTCCTGTCAAAGAAAGACGTTTTGGAGAACCTCTCCAAAAAAGACTTTTTGAAGAAAGATCTTTTGGATCAAGCAGTCTCTGCGGCGGGTTTATAGAGTCAAAATAGGCTACTTAAAAGTATTACATTGGAATTGTCGATCAACAGGGTCGGCTACCACAGATTTATCGTGTATTTCTTCGCAAATTTCCCCAGATATTTTTACTTTACAAGAAACTTGGCTTACAAATGGACAAAAAGTTTACCTAAAAAATTATCGCTTATTTCGTTTAGACAGACCTAGCAGAGGTGGTGGACTTGCCATTTTTATATCAACTAACTTTAGTCATAGAGCGAAGATTAAGTACCTGTGCATGGATTCTGACTATGAAATTATGGTATTAGACATCACTCTGCCAGGCTGTTCCCCTTTTTCTTTTGTTAACGCATACTTTCCGGTAGGAGTACAGGACACAAGATGCTTAGATGCAATGTTAACTTCCTGCAGGAAGGATGTAATATTAACTGGTGACTTTAATTCACACCACGTGTCTTGGGGTTTCAAGACTGATGTAAATGGAAGGCGCTTGTGGGAATGGACTGTTGATAATAACTTATCTTGTGTAAATTTCCCCACAGTTACGTTTATTAGGAGACAATCAAAGTCGGCGATAGATCCTTTTCCAGCTCCTCCCTAAACATTTCTTCGTGGAAAACATTAGATTGCGCAACAAACAGTGACCACCTTCCTATTAGCTTCGACCTTCCAAAAGGCACAACGTTGGCACATTTCGACGAGATCGCAGATGTTCATGACTGCTTTTCAGCACTCAAAGCAACACCTGCACAAGACCCACGTGACCTAGCACCTAACCTTGACGTCAGCCCTACTTTAACTCAGCAACAGCGGGAACGCCTGCTTGTGCTGTTAGACGAGTTCCACGACTGTTTTGCGTCGACCTCGAAAGTTGGCCGGACGTCCTTGACCAAGCACCGAATCATCACAGAGGACACGGCTAGACCAATTCATCAAAATCCGTACCGTGTGGCTTCAAAAGAGCGAGAAGCGATAGAACAGCAGGTAACAAAAATGCTTGAAGACGACGTCATTCAACCGTCGAAAAGCCCCTGGGCATCACCTGTTGTTCTAGTGAAAAAGAAGGACGGCAGCCTGCGTTTCTGTGTGGACTATCGAAAGCTAAATCAGGTTACAAAAAAGGACGTGTACCCGCTTCCCCGCATAGATGATTCGATTGACAGGCTTCGAAACGCACGTTACTTCTCTTCCATGGACTTAAAGAGCGGATATTGGCAAATTGAAGTAGACGCCAGGGATCGTGAAAAAACCGCTTTCGTGACGCCAGACGGACTCTACGAATTTAAGGTTTTACCATTTGGCTTGTGCTCCGCTCCTGCTACTTTCCAGCGTCTCATGGATACCGTTCTCTCTGGCCTTAAATGGAGAACCTGCCTAGTATACCTTGATGACGTCATTGTGTTTTCTACAACGTTTGACGAACACCTTGAACGATTGCAAATGGTCTTGCAGGCCATACGGGCCGCAGGCCTGACGCTCAAGCCGGAAAAATGTCACTTCTGCTTTGAGGAACTGCAGTTTCTCGGCCACGTCGTCAGTTATGCAGGAGTTCGTCCAGACCCCGAAAAAGTTGCCGCCGTCGCACAGTTTCCAACACCATCAGATAAAAAGGGAATGAGGCGTTTTCTGGGTCTCTGTGCATATTATCGGCGATTTATTCCAGATTTTGCACGCATTGCGTCACCTTTAACTCGTCTCACGAGGGATGACGTTGCATTTGTTTGGGGCGACGAACAGGAAGATGCTTTCAATGACTTGCGGCAACGTCTACAGACGACCCCCGTACTTGCCCATTTTGATGACACAGCCCCTACAGTGCTCCATACTGACGCCAGCAATGTTGGCCTCGGAGCTGTGCTTGTACAGCACCAGGATGACGAGGAAAGAGTGATTGCTTACGGAAGCAGAACTCTGTCACGCACAGAAGCAAATTACTCGACCACTGAAAAGGAATGCCTGGCCGTGGTGTGGGCAGTTATGAAATTTCGCCCATACCTGTACGGCCGCCCATTCAAGGTTATCAGTGACCACCATTCGTTGTGTTGGTTAACAAGTCTGAAAGATCCTTCCGGGCGATTGGCACGCTGGAGCCTTAGACTACAGGAGTTTGACATAACGATGGTGTATAAGTCGGGAAAACGACACGCGGACGCCGACTGCCTATCTCGATCACCAATAGAGTCGGCTGCTGCTTTTGATGAAGAAACAGCATTCCTCGGAATCCTCGACACGTCAACCATCGCAGATCACCAGCATGACGATCCTGAGCTACTTGGCTTGATTAATTATTTAGAAGGACGAAGCCAGAATGCACCCAAAGCCTTTACAAGAGGACTATCGTCGTTCTGTCTGCGAAACAATGTCGTTTACAAAATGAACTTCTCGTCAGACGGGTCCACCTACCTGCTTGTCGTCCCTACCACTCTTCGATCTGAGGTGTTGCAAGCGTGCCACAACGAGGTAACATCTGGACATTTAGGCTACACGCGCACACTGAGCAGAGTTCGAGGGAGATATTACTGGCCTAGACTCACCGCTACCGTGAAGCATCATGTTCGGACCTGCCTCGATTGCCAGCGGCGCAAGTCACCTCCAACGAAACGAGCCGGTTTGCTACACCCTGTCCAGATCCCGACAACGCCGTTTCACCAGATCGGAATGGACCTTTTGGGCCCACTTCCCACCTCTAGTGTTGGTAACCGTTGGGTTATAGTGGCGACCGACTACCTTACTCGCTACGCCGAGACAAAAGCCATCCAGAGAGGCACAGCAGAGGAGGTAGCCCGGTTCTTCATAGAGAACATTGTGCTGAGACACGGTGCGCCATCGATCGTTATAACGGATCGCGGAACCGCATTCACGGCCGCGCTTTTAGATCATGTGTTGGTGCTCAGCGGTACTATTCATCGCAAATCGACAGCTTACCATCCACAAACCAACGGGTTGACCGAGCGACTTAACAAAACTCTAGAAGACATGCTTTCAATGTATGTGGACTTCGAACACAAAAACTGGGACGAGATTCTCCCTTACATAACGTTCGCATACAATACTGCGAAACAAGAAACCACACGGATGACCCCATTCAGCCTTGTTTACGGACGAGAAGTAAGAACGATGTTAGACGCGATGCTGCCACACGAATGCGATGACAACGAAACGAGTGCTGACGCGTTTACTCGACGCGCAGAGGAAGCCAGGCAGCTCGCACGTCTGCGAATATACAAACAGCAAGAGTACGACGCAGGCCGCTATAACCAACGTCATACACCTGTAACGTACGAAACCGGGGACAGGGTATGGGTGTGGACACCTGTACGAAGACGGGGACTATCCGAAAAATTGCTCAGAAGGTACTTCGGACCTTACCGAGTGCTGCGACGACTAAGTGACGTTACCTATGAAGTCGTCCCGGATAGCCCAAACTGTTCAAGGCGTCGCCAGCACCGACCTGAGCTTGTGCACGTAGTGCGCATTAAGCCATACGTCAGCGAGTGACTTTGCGAGGCACCGTCACTTCTACAAAGTGACTTCTTGCGCAAATTACTGTCTCAGCTATAGCATCGGGGCGATGCTCTTTTAAGGGGAGGCAAATGCCGCGCCCGAAACAAAGAACGAAGACGATGTGCGCGCCAACAGCCTCGTGAAAAGGAGGACTGAAGAAGACGACGTACTTTCGTTTTTGGCTCGCCTGCTCTTGGCTCCTGCATAAAAACACACGCCGTCTGTTCTCGGACTCAACGTCTCGGTGCACTGCTTACGTTGAACCGCGACAATATTAACCTTCCCGGGATGTTTATTAACTGGTAAAATTGGCTTGTTTGTAAATTATGAACATTTACAAAAAGACTTAAAGTCTACTTTCGTTCTTCGCAAGGACATGCAGGAAGACATTCGGGCTATGAGTCTGTGTGCGGTATTGAGAAGAGCAATGAAAAAGTCAACTTTTTCAATAACTTCAGGCACAGGCAGGTCGTTTAGCCCATGGTGGAACGCTGATTGTATGAGGGGGTATAGAAAACGAAAAGCGGCGTGGAAGCAACTTATCCACAACCAATGCCCAAAAAACTGGTGTGACTGTAAATACGTGGCAGCAGATTTTAAACGTACAGTACGCAAAGCAAAAGATGACTATGACACTAACAAAGTTAGCTATCTTTCAAAACCACACAACAGAAAAGCGCTTTTTAGATTTTTGCGTTCCAGAAAAATGATACCACCATCAGACAATATTGATTTTTCAATTCTATCGCCTAGCGAACTCACTGAAATATTAGAAAACGTTGCTAAAGGATTAGAAGAAACATTCAGATCAACAATGCCAAGACACATAGTAAAGCCAATTGCAGGAGAGGAGTTCAATGAGGTGACATTAGCGGAACTAGCGGGTGTAGTGAGGCACTTACCTCCTACAGCACCTGGACCAGATGGAGTAACTTCAGCAATGATAAAAGTAATAAATGACATTTTCCCACATGAACTCTGTAATATGGTTAATTACTCTTTGAAAAATTCTAGGATACCGGCGGATTGGAAACTTTCCAAAATAATTCCGATACTTAAAAAACAGGAACTTGGGTATACACTTGACAATGTGAGGCCAATTTCTCTTACATCTAATTTGGTTAAACTAACTGAAAGAGTTTTGAATGCACGTGTAATAAAATACATTGAGGAGAAATCAATACTGAACCCCAGTCAAATTGGCTTTAAATCGGGATGCTCCATATGGTGTGCGCACGCGGATTTGGAGAGTCGTATACAGTTGGCTAGGCGTAGAAGAGAGTATTGTGCATTGGTTACTCTGGATTTGGCCAAGGCGTATGACAAAGTGGAGCATAAAATACTAATAGAGCAGATGGAAATGTCACACTTACCAAACTACATGACAGCATGGGTAGCAGAGTTTTTAAGGGATAGAGAGTTTCATTGCTTTCAAAGGGGTTGTTTTTCTAACAGATATCGACAATACCGTGGCGTACCACAGGGGGCAGTGCTCTCACCTGTGTTGTTTAACGTCTTCCTCAGTTCGATTCCAACACACAGCGATATTCATTTATATGTTTATGCAGATGGCATTGCTTTCTTTGCGACAAACAGTGATCTGCAATTACTTTATCAGATATTACAGAATTACCTAAACATGATAGAGGAATGGCTTGAAAAAATTGGAATGTCTCTAAACGTAAACAAAAGCGCGCTTCTAGCGTTCTCGTTCAGGGATCCTGTCAACATCTCCTTGATGTATGGCACCGAGCAGATTCCCCAGGTGGATTCACTCAAATACTTAGGCATCATATATAACAGCTCGTTAAATTGGAAAAGCCACATCGATCACATTGCGTCCAAAGCAACACGAGCCATGGGGTGGTTACGCAAGCTCAGAAACATAAAAAGGGGGTTGCGAAGAAATACATTGGTAATGGTCTATAAAATGTACATTCGTCCTATCATGGAATTCGGCTGTGTCTTATTTTCGGGCAGTGTGACATATAAAATGAGACCGCTAATACTATTAGAAAGGGAGGCTTTACGACTGTGCCTTGGACTGCCCAAGTTTGTTGCTAACAATGTGCTATACATGGAAGCGCGTCTACCGTCATTGCTGAATAGATTCAAAATACTTACTATCCAAACATTTTTAAAACTATACACTGTGCCCCAGAGAGCATCGTATTATGCTTATATTAAACAACCAAGTTTATTTTTTGAAACTTGGTGGTCACGATTCCGCTGCCCACAGATCTTGTTCGTTCAAGCGCTGCTAGAACCACTGAACGTCAAAATCAAACATATTTTCTCAACAAAAAACGTTAATTTAAATCTTAAGATGGAATTTGAGAATATTTATTCCTCTAACGCAAAGCAAATGCCATTTCAATATTTAAATGATCGGCTGCAGGATTACTTGCACATGTGAACATGAACAACATAATTGCGACTGCTGCATCCGTATCGAATGAAAAGGCTGGGGCAGGTATCTTCTCACGTTCCCTTGACTGGTCCTTTTTGGTTAGACTCCCAGATTACACACCAATATTCATAGCAGAATTATTTGCTATTGTACTGGCACTACGGAAACTTCCTTTGGGCGAATCGGAAGCAGTCGTAATTACAGATTCTTTTTCAGTATGTGCTGCTCTGTCTTCAGGAGCCAACTTAACACTTATGCACATGTTTCGACAACTCATTCCGACAAACTTGAAAAAACTGCAGCTCTTATGGGTACCAGGTCATCGTGGCATATATCTCAATGAGATGGCGGATGCACTAGCCACAGTATCTCTTAGCGGTCCCCTTATCCCGATTTTGCCTGATACGGGTCACGCGACAGCAATAAGGTTTAGAAACCTCTGTTTGCATGAATACGACTGCTACTCATTGGATAAATATCGAGATTTCGCACATCTAAGATGCCGCTGGAATAGACAGTGGTGTGCAACACGGCACTTGGAAGTTACTTTTACAAGATTGCGTTGCAGAATTCCTCAACTGAATTATTATTTGCATAAAGTTGGTCTAAAGACGTCAACTTTATGTCAGACTTGCGAAGAAATGGAAACAATAGATCACTTCTTTTTGTTCTGTCGTCGATATTCTCATCAGCGGAAAAGGTACCTGTTAGCTCCACTTGAAAAATTGGGATTAGAATTAAATGTGGCAGTAGTTTTGTCGTTTGGCAGCATTAAATTCGGTTATAGCCACAGGGACGTCTGCTCTGCGGTATTTGAATACATAATTGAAACAAGGCGACTGCCATGTTAATCTGCCTATATATATATATATATATATATATATATATATATATATATATATATATATATATATATATATATATATATATATATATATTGAAAAAGGGTTTATTGGCGACTGTTGCGACGGTGGTCCTACGATGAAACACGATCGACGATCGGACAACAGCAACGGTCGAGCAGATGCCGGCGATGATCAGCACGAGCCGAGCGAGCGAAGCCAAGCACCCAGTACCCAAGCGGTGGCGATGTTGTTTGCCAACGATGCGTTTTCTTCTTCACAATTTGCCCCCGCCGAAAAAGAGCCATCCTGGCGACCTAAGAGTCTGGAGGCAGAGGGCTATGATATGGCTTAAGGCGGGCGATGTGGACGATGTCACGTCCACGCCGGCGCATGTCGTCAGATGGGGAAAGTGGCTCGATGAGAAAATTCACCGGCGAGGTTTGCTCCAAAACGCGGTATGGGCCCTCGTACTTTGGAACGAGTTTTGAGGATATGCCGGGGCTTTGGTAAGGAACAGCCAGCCATACAAGTGATCCCGAGGAATAGCTGGGGCTTTGTGAAGAGTCGGCGTTGTTTTCTTTCTGGCGCTGTTGTTCTTGCGACGTAAAGGTGCGTGCGAGTTCACGGCACTCTTCCGCATTACGGGCAGCTTCGGACACAGATGGGCATTCGGATGCGTCAGGATGGTATGGAAGGAGAGTGTCGATGGTGTGGGATGGTTCGCGTCCATAAAGAAGAAAGAAAGGTGAAAATCCAGTGGTAGACTGTGCCGCGGTGTTATATGCGAACGTGATGAATGGAAGAATGCGATCCCAGTTAGTATGATCGGATGTCACATACATGGCGAGCATATCGCCAAGGGTGCGGTTAAATCTTTCCGTGAGCCCGTTAGTTTGCGGGTGGTATGCAGTGGTCTTGCGATGAACAACATGGCATTGAGAAAGCAGAGACGTGACGACTTCTGATAGGAAGGCTCGACCTCGGTCGCTTAGTAGCTCTCGAGGTGCACCATGTCTTAGTATGAAGCGATGAAGGATGAAGGATGCTACGTCCCGCGCAGTGGCACTTGGAAGGGCGGCGGTCTCAGCGTAGCGTGTTAAATGGTCCACAGCGACTATGATCCACCTATTTTCATCTGATGTTGTCGGTAGAGGGCCATAGAGATCAATTCCGATCCGATCGAAAGGTTTGGCAGGGCACGGGAGCGGTTGAAGCGCACCGGACGAGTGGAAAGGCGGTGATTTGCGGCGTTGACAGTCAGGGCAGCCCATAACAAATTTTCGAACGAAATTATACATTCCGCGCCAGTAGAAGCGATGGCGAATGCGTTCGTAAGTTTTGAAAACTCCGGCATGACCACATTGGGGATCGTCGTGAAAGGAGGCGCAGATTTGTGATCGCAAGCTGCGCGGGACAACCAAGAGCCACTTACGACCTTCGGGGGCGTAGTTGCGTCGGTGTAGCAGCCGATCACGAATCGCGAAATGAGCAGCTTGACGTCGGAGAGATCGTGGTACCGCAGTGGTTGACGATCCAGAGAGACAGTTAAAAAGGGAAGCGATCCACGGGTCCTTGTGTTGTTCACCGGTAAAAGAGTCGAGGTCGAGAGATGCGACGGAGTTGGTACCAGTGGTTTCGCAGGCCGAGTCGGGAGGTAAAGGCGAACGCGACAGGGCGTCGGCGTCAGAATGCTTGCGTCCGCTGCGATATATGACACGAATGTCGTACTCCTGGATTTGCAGTGCCCACCGAGCTAGGCGGCCAGAAGGATCTTTCAATGTGGCGAGCCAACAAAGTGCATGGTGGTCCGTTACCAGGTCGAATGGGCGACCGTACAAATAAGGGCGGAACTTGCGAAGCGCCCACACTAGCGCCAAGCACTCTTTTTCAGTGACGCTGTAATTGGCCTCAGCTTTAGTAAGTGTGCGACTCGCATAAGCGACGACGTATTCGGAGTAGCCCGGCTTGCGTTGGGCGAGGACGGCGCCTAGACCAACCCCACTAGCGTCTGTGTGAACTTCCGTTGCAGCTGTTGGGTCGAAATGCCGAAGAATTGGAGGAGATGTTAGCAGACTACGGAGCGTGGCAAACGCGACGTCGCAGTCAGAAGACCAGGATGAAAGGTCTGCATCACCGCGTAGGAGGTTGGTCAGTGGTGACATGATCGACGCAAAATTTCGCACGAAGCGCCGGAAGTACGAGCATAGTCCGACAAAACTGCGTAATTCTTTCAGTGTAGTAGGTTTCGGGAACTCAGCGACTGCTCGCAGTTTTGCAGGGTCGGGTCGAACACCATCCTTGGACACGATGTGCCCTAAGATGGACAGCTCTCGCGCAGCGAAGCGGCACTTTTTAAGGTTCAGTTGGAGCCCAGCGTTGGTTAAACACGTCAGCACCAGTTGGAGCCGACGCAGATGTGTAGGAAAATCGGGAGAGAAAACGACAATGTCGTCGAGGTAGCATAGACACACAGACCACTTCAGTCCACGCAGTGTGTTGTCCATGAGTCGTTCAAACGTGGCAGGAGCATTACAAAGCCCAAATGGCATTACGTTAAATTCGTACAGGCCATCTGGTGTAATGAACGCAGTTTTCTGGCGATCAGCTTCTGCCATAGGAACCTGCCAGTATCCAGATCGTAAGTCTAAGGAGGAGAAGAATTCGGCTCCTTGGAGGCTGTCAAGGGCGTCGTCGATGCGCGGTAATGGATAGACGTCTTTCCGCGTCACCTTGTTTAATCGCCGGTAGTCGACGCAAAATCGAATCGATCCATCCTTCTTTCGAACTAGAACGACAGGAGATGCCCAAGGACTGTGCGATGGTTGAATAACGCGACGGCGTAGCATCTCTTCGACCTGGTCGTTGATGACGTGACGTTCTGCTGCAGAGACACGGTACGGTCTTTGACGCAATGGCTGGTGCGAACCAGTGTCAATGTAGTGGTGCACTGCGGAAGTCCGACCCAATTGCGGCTGAGAAACGTCGAATGAATTCGCGAAGTGCTGGAGAAGATTAAGAAGCTCGGCGCGTTCATGGGCACTTAAGGTGTCGGCGATGGAACTCGAGAAGGTGTCACTCGATGAGCATTCCAGTGGGGAAAGGGCATGAAGTTCGGTCGAGGCGCTACTGCACGATTCGTCTGGCATGTTAAGGAATAAAGAGGAATCGAGGTACTCCACTCGACCGAGACATTCGCCGGCAAGTAGCGTAAGCGGTGCAGAAAGGGGGTTGTGGACGAAAATATTGCTTCGGCCCGCAGTGACGTCGAGTGTAGCGAAAGGCAAGGAAACGGCTCTGCGGCTCATGAAAATGTCGGAAGGTGTAAACATAACTGTAGCGTCGTTATGGTCATCGCAGCAAACAGGGACAACGGCAAGAGAGGCTGGCGGAATTTCAGTGTCTTCACGTACGACGAGTTTTGGAGACCGCTCAAGAGTTTCGTGCAAAGGTTCGTCATACAGGTGCGAAAATTGAACTTCAGCGCGTGCGCAGTCGATGACGGCATGATGTTGTGACAGGAAGTCCCACCCGAGGATAACGTCATGCGAGCACACCGAAAGGACGATGAACTCGACAACGTACATAGAGCCTTGGATGAAAATGCGGGCTGTACAGGTGCCGAGAGGTCTGACTGGCTGTGCGCTAGCCGTACGAAGCGATAGTCCAGAGAGCGGCGTGGTCACTTTGCGTAGGGAGCGGCAGAGCTGGGCGGCTATAACAGAAACGGCAGCACCTGTGTCGATGAGGGCAAATGTAGAAACACCATCGACAGATATGGCGACGACGTTAGCAGGTGAAGTGCGAGGACTTGGGCATTTCGATGACGGCGCAGTTCTTGCCTCTGGAACTGCGGCGTTCAGTTTTCCCGGTTGGAAGAAGCGGGTCGGGGACGCATTGGGGACAGAGATCGCCTGCGAGGAGACGGCGAGCGGGAAGAGTGAGTCGGAGCTGGGCGCTGGGGTGACTGAGACCCGGGAAGATTAGTGTAGCCATACTGCGGTGAAGGATAGGGAGCAGGTAGGTGCGTGGGCGGCGGGTCATACGGTAACGGCCAAGTAGCGTTGTGTTGCGATTGGAAACGACGACGACAATATCGTGCCACGTGTCCTGGAGTACCGCAGGCGTAGCAGATTGGTCGATTGTCCGCAGTGCGCCAGGAATTGCTGACTCGCGGTGCAGCCCAAGGTGTCGAAAGAGGGGTAGAGTGGGGAGCAACTGCAGGCATGGGTGGCAAAAGCTGCTGGCGGGGTCTGCTGCGTACCACCTGGGCATAAGTAAGAGGCGCGGCCACGGGCTGCATAGCCGGCGCATGGGGAACAGTCACGGCCACAGGCTGCTGGTGGGCAGCGACGGGAACAGCCTGAGCTACCTCTTCGGCAATAACGTCGCGGAGTGGTGAGGGCAGACGAGGGGACGGCGGCTGATGCGTGAAGGGAATCAACGACAGTTGCCGAGCTACTTCTTCACGCACGAAGTCTTTAATCTCTTGCAGGGTTGGTGCGTGGTCGGGAACGGAAGTGAGACTGGAGAGCGAGTCGGCGTGTGAGGAAAATGGCCGAGTCAGGGCGCGCTGCTTGCTCAACTCGTCGAAACTTTGACACAAAGTAACAAGTTCCGCAACGGTGGCAGGATTACGGGCGAGGAGCAGCTGATATGCACCGTCATTTATCCCTTTGAGGATGTGTTGAATCTTCTCCGACTCGGGCATGGTGGTGTTCAGTCGGTTGCAAAGTCCAATGATGTCTTCAATGTAGCTTGTGAAAGATTCCGTTGGTTTTTGTGCGCGAGTCCGCAAGCGTTGTTCGGCTCTGGACTTGCGGACAGCGGGTCGGCCAAAAACGTCAGCGAACAACGTTTTGAAGATGGACCACGTCGTAATGTCGTTTTTGTGGTTGTTATACCACATTTCGGCTACGTCAGTGAGGTAAAAGATGACGTAAGTCAATTTGTCCGCGTCATCCCACTTGTTGTTTGCGCTTACCAGTTCGTAGTTAGCGAACCAGTCTTCCACGTCAGTCTCATCAGCTCCGCTAAAGACTTTGGGCTCTCGCAAACGAAGAACGCCGGGGTTGCTGGGGGATGGAGTGGAAGAGCCAGGTTGCGCGTTGTTGGTAGCCATGATGGTAGGTAGCGTTCGGTTGCGCAGCTCCAGGTTGAGGCGACGGCGAATGGCAGCACCCAGGTTCAGGCGACGGGGAATGTCAGCACCCTCCACCAATTGAAAAAGGGTTTATTGGCGACTGTTGCGACGGTGGTCCTACGATGAAACACGATCGGACAACAGCAACGGTCGAGCAGATGCCGGCGATGATCAGCACGAGCCGAGCGAGCGAAGCCAAGCACCCAGTACCCAAGCGGTGGCGATGTTGTTTGCCAACGATGCGTTTTCTTCTTCACAATATATATATATATATATATATATATTGTCACGGGGTCGTGACGTGGCCGAAGACAGGAGACTTCGTGTTGGGATTTAACTCTTTATTTGGACGAACCTGTGCCCGGTAAACGGGAAGTCCAATTACAGCAGTAGTCTTGCACAGATATCAGTCTCGGACTGATAGCGGCGAACGGAGCGTCGGCCTTCGATCAACAACTGACAAGCGGCGAAGCTCGTCGGCATTTATACTCTTGCTGTCGAATGTTCTAGCGTTATCGCTGGCGGTGGCATATGTTCCAGCACAATCTGTACCGTTCGCACAGTGGGCGTGATCTTATCAAAATGATCTTCTACAGTCCGGAACCTTCTCGAAACCTGCAGGCGCGGTTTGCGCTGAGAATCGTGTGGTGTTTTGGGGACGATAACAAAAACTTGGGAAATGGAACGTGGCATTGCCCTCCTCTGAAAAAAGGCATCGTCCCGATGCTTTAACTAAAGATGAAGATACAATAATAATGCAAGAAAGTACAATGAATAAATTACGATACAACAATAATAGAAAAAACACTGTTTCAGTTTGTTAACGTGCATGAAACGGCTTCAGGCACGCGACATGGACGACTTCAGGTCGCGATCAGCGTCGTTGAGAGTTCGTGATGCCGTCGGGGACAACCTCGTAATCAAGTGGGCCGAGACGTCGAACCACCTTGTACGGTCCGAAGTAGCGTCGCAGAAGCTTTTCACTTAGTCCACGTCGGCGTATCGGCGTCCACACCCAAACACGTTCACCGGGCTGGTATTCCACGAAGCGTCGTCGAAGGTTGTAACGGTGGCTGTCGGTCGTCTGTTGATTCTTGATACGGAGACGAGCAAGTTGTCGGGCTTCTTCGGCGCGTTGAAGGTACTCGCTCACATCAAGGTTTTCTTCGTCGGTGACGTTAGGTAACATGGCATCGAGCGTCGTTGCCAGGCTCCTTCCGTAGACCAATTTGTATGGAGATATCTGCGTCGTCTCCTGCACCGCCGTGTTGTATGCGAAGGTCACATACGGAAGAATGGCGTCCCACGTCTTGTGTTCGACATCGACGTACATTGACAGCATTTCGGCGATCGTCTTGTTAAGCCGCTCGGTGAGGCCGTTGGTCTGTGGGTGGTACGCTGTCATCCGGCGGTGGTTTGTTTGGCTGTATGCCAAGATCGCTTGAGTTAAGTCGGCAGTGAATGCCGTTCCTCTGTCGGTGATAATGACCTCTGGGGTGCCGTGACATAGGACGATATTTTCGACGAAGAACTTAGCTACCTCGGATGCATTGCCTTTTGGCAGGGCTTTTGTCTCGGTGTAGCGGGTGGGGTAGTCGGTGGCTACCACGATCCACTTGTTTTCGAAAGCCGACGTCGGGAATGGCCCCAGTAGGTCCATACCAATCTGCTGGAAAGGTCGGCAAGGTGGATCAATTGGCTGCAGAAGTCCCGCTGGCCTTGTCGGCGGTATCTTGCGTAGCTGACAGTCCCGGGACGTCCTCACATAACGAGTGACGTCGGTGGTAAGACGTGGCCAGTAGTACCTTTCTTGTATCGTTGCGAGTGTGAGAAAAACACCGAGGTGCCCTGCCGTCGGATCGTCGTGCAGGGCCTGCAGGAGTTCTGGTCTCAAAGCTGAAGGCACCACAAGGAGGTATTTAGCTCGAAGCGGTAAAAAGTGTTTCTTTTGTAGAAGACCGTTTCGTAGAAAGAACGACGCAAGTGCGCGCTTGAATACCTTCGGGACTTCGGCGGTCCTGCCTTCGAGGTATTCTATTAGGGACTTAAGTTCCGGGTCGGCCCGCTGTCGTTAAGCGAAGTCGTCAGTAGTGATCGTTCCCAAGAAGTAGTCGTCATCCGGGTCGTCGGGTAGCGGTTGGTCGGCAGGCGCACGAGAGAGACAGTCGGCGTCAGAGTGTTTTTTGCCGGACTTGTAAATGACAGTAATGTCATACTCTTGAAGTCTCAGGCTCTATCGTGCGAGGCGACCTGAAGGGTCCTTCAAGGTGGCTAGCCAACACAAGGCGTGGTGGTCGCTCACAACTTTGAAGGGCCTGCCGTAGAGGTAGGGGCGAAATTTCGACGTAGCTCAGATGATGGCGAGGCACTCCTTTTCTGTTGTGGAATCATTTGCTTCTGCTTTCGATAGCGATCGGCTGGCGTAACTAATGACCCTTTCAAGTCCGTCAGCCCTCTGCACAAGAACGGCGCCAAGACCTACGCTGCTTGCGTCAGTATGTATTTCTGTCTCGGCGAATTCGTCGAAATGGGCAAGTAACGGAGGCGTCTGGTGGCGATGTTTAAGCTCCTGGAAAGCGTGTTCCTGTGGTGTTTCCCACTTGAACTCCACGTCGGCCTTGGTAAGGTTAGTGAGAGGATCGGCGATGCGGGCGAAGTTTTTCACGAACCGCCTATAATAGGCGCACAGGCCCAGAAATCGGCCCACGGCCTTCTTCTCAGTGGGCGGCGGGAAGTCAGTGATGGCGGCTGTTTTCCGCGGATCGGGACGAACTCCAGATTTGCTGATAACGTGCCCCAGAAACAAGAGCTCCTCATACGCAAATCTGCACTTTTCTGGCTTCGGTGTGAGTCCGGACGTCTTGATGGCTTGAAGTACAGCTTCATGGCGCCGAAGATGCTCGTCGAAACTCGAGAAAAACACGACGACATCGTCGAAGTACACAAGGCAAGTCTGCCACTTCCATCCTGCCAGTACTGTATCCACAACGCGTTGAAAAGTTGCAGGCGCTGAGCAAAGGCCGAAGGGCATCACCTTAAACTTGAAGAGGCCGTCCGGTGTTATAAATGCCGTCTTCTCTCGGTCTCTTTCGACGACTTCGATTTGCCAATAGCCAGTCTTGAGGTCCATTGACGAAAAGTACTTGGCGTTATGGAGCCGATAAAGTGCGTCGCGACGCTCCTCCCCGTCCACGCCAAAACGCCGCCCCGTCGCACTTCCGTCGCCAGACACCACCGCCGCCACCACCCCCACCGACGACCTACCGTTCACCAGCGGGCCAGCACAGTGCGCCGAGGAAAACCGACGTTTGGCGCACCCCTGAACACCGCCCACTGTGCTACCACTGCGGCGAGGCCGGGCACACTTACCGCCGTTGCCAGTACCGACAGATGGGACTGCGTGGCTTTGCCGTCGATGTACCACGTCCGCAGCCAGGGGAACGGCCCCAGCACCTCCCCCAGATGTCACGGGGTCGTGACGTGGCCGAAGACAGGAGACTTCGTGTTGGGATTTAACTGTTTATTTTGGCGAACCTGTGCCCGGTAAACGGAAAGTCCAATTACAGCAGTAGTCTTGCACAGATAGCAGTCTCGGACTGATAGCAGCGAACGGAGCGTCGGCCTTCGATCAACAACTGAGAAGCGGCGAAGCTCGTCGGCATTTATACTCTTGCTGTCGAATGTTCTAGCGTTATCGCTGGCGGTGGCGTAGGTTCCAGAACAATCTGTACCGTTCGCACAGTGGGCGTGATCTTATAGAAATGATCTACTACAGTCCGGAACTTTCTCGAAAACTGCAGGCGCGGTTTGCGCTGAGAATCGTGTGGTGTTTTTGGGACGATAACAAAAACTTGGGAAATAGAACGTGGCAATATATATATATATATATATATATATATATATATATATATATATATATATATATATATATATATATATATATATATATATATATATATATATATATATATATATATATATATATATATATATATATATATATATATATATCTTTAGACCCACGAGTACCTCTGTCTCAAATCGCATCTGATAGCCTGCATCCCTCCCTGCTCAGATATACTCCTTTTTCGATTTTCGGCTTTTCTTTCTATACTTTTTTTCAGCCTAAAATTACGTTTTCTTTGAAAAACCATTAGCCTTTTAGTTAAGATCCTGCCACCCGCTTCTTGGCCGTCCCCCTTTGTGGGTGTGCGCCAGAGTGTCAAGGATCATCATCATCATCATCATCATCATTAATATTATTCTCGGGCACAAGTTCGCCCTGCCGACGTTAGCCTATGAAAAGTGTTCATTGAAGAGTGCGTTACAAATTTGGTGGAAGGGCTGGGTATGATGCCAAGCCCCTCTCGAGTGATGGAGCACAGCGATTTCGACCCAACGAGCTGACACCTGTTCATCAGCGCTGCAGTCGACGCCTACGTGTTGAGGGTCCTGAATTTTCACCTTTATCAACTTCCCTTGGAACATCAACGGCTCTGAACGGGTACGCAACCGACATAACAGCTCAGGTTGCTCCAGCCAACATTGTAGTAAACCAGCCAATGCTACCAAAGCCTTTCCACGGCGAAAACTACGAGGACGCAGAGGACTGGCTTGAGCACTTTGAACGCGTCGCAAAGGCTAACGGATATGGGGAAGAGCGCAAACTTGGAAGTGTTTACTTCGCACTGGAAGATAGCGCACGAACGTGGTATGAAAACCACGAAGCTACCTTCCGGTCATGGAATGATTTTCGACGGAAGCTGCTTGCTGCTTTCCCGAACACAGACCGCAAAGAGAGAGCTGAAGCTGCGCTCCAGACAAGAAATCAGCGAAATAACGAAACTGCCGCCATGTATCTGGAAGACATGTCTCGCCTATTCCACCGAGCGGATTCAAATATGAGCGAAGACAGAAAGCTGCGCCATCTAATGCGAGGCGTGAAGCAAGAACTCTGCCGGACTAATTCGAAGCGCGCCGCGCACCGTCGCCGAGTTTCGTTCCGAGGCGACTACAGTGGAAAGGACGCTACAACAGCGAGCAAGGTTATACAACCGGGATGCGATCGTCACTTCCTTGGACATGTTGCCACCAGTCTTCGGTAACGGCATGGAAGCACTACGCGAGCTAGTGCGGTCTGTTGTCCGAGAAGAGCTGCAGAAGCAGCGTCTTGACCAGAACGCTCCAATGCTTTCGTCTCTGGCCGATGTGATCCGTGAGGAGGTCTGGTAGGTGGTACGCGAACCTTCGAGCAACGCACAGGCAGCGCCGCTACTACAACAGAAGACGAGAATGACGTATGCTGATGTGCTACTACCAGGACCTCCAGGACGTGCGGACGTCGCGGCGGCTACACCTATGCAGTACCCGATGCTGCCGAGCACCCTGTGGCCAACGCCAGAGAGGAGACTAAGGAAGAGCGATGTCTGGCGCACTCCCGACAGGATACCGCTGTGTTACCACTGTGGGGAGCCTGGTCATCTCTACCGAACGTGCCACTACCGCCAGGCAGGACTACGTGGTTTTCCTGTTAATGCACCTCGACCTCGAAATGGTGAACGTCCCTTTGAAATTGAAGAATACCTGTCAGGTCGTCAAACCTCAAGTGGCTTCCAACGACACCAACCTCGTGAAACGACAACGGGGAGGTATAGATGGCTTAGCCCCCAACCTTCAGCAAGCTCCCCAAGGTCTCGTTCCCCAAGCCCGCGTCGGGAAAACAAGAGTCAGTGACTTGTGGAGGCAAGGCCGCTGTCGACGCTAATGCAGAAAAACCTCCATTGCTGACTCTGAATGACGACCGATTCAGAAACCGGTGCTTCGATAGTGACGTTGCTTCCGATTTACGTGTGTTCGTTGAAGGCTACGAAGTCATCGGACTGGTAGATACCGGCGCAGATTATTCAGTGATTCAGGATGAAACCATACCACGACAGGCAATGAAACGCCGAAGATACAACGTTCTTTGACGTTAACGACATCCCCGACGAGAGTTTGTGAATGGCTGCCATGCAACCAGTTCGACACAAGCATCGGGACGATGCATTCTGGAAAGGGGGGCAATGACACAATGTGACTTCAAATTACACGCGCTAGCAAATACTTGTGCCTTCTAGATGATTTGCGACGCGCGAGCCTGCGGGACCCAGCTGCGCGCGAACCGGGTTGGAAAAAAGAAGAACATAGAAGAAGAGGCAGAAGTGAATCCTCGAGACAATCTATCTGTGTTATTCTTCTCGGGTACAAGTTCGCCCTGCCTACGTTAGCCTATTAAAAGTGTTCATACGTACGAGTCGTATGGTTTTATCAGTCATAGTTCTGAGCTTCTGTACTGTCTGGGTGTTGGTTTCGCGGGACTTGATGATCATGCCGTGAACCCTGATGGTGTCTACCCTGGAGACTTCACGACTCTTTATGGTGTGTGTAGCGTGATGTTGCGTTCCGCCGGAGGTTTCTACCCTTTGGTTTTGTCCTATCGGCATTTGGGCAAACATAGCAAAAGCTCCGACATTGCGGGTGAGCACCTGTGACCGGTGAGTCGAGGTAGGACTTGGCGGTTCCGATCACCTCCTGCAGAGCGAACTCAATAAAGCGATCTGACCCTGTAGAGCACCTTATGGCTACATAGTCCACAGAGATAGAGTGGTTCAGCCCCTCTATTTTCGAGAGCAGTTCAGAGAACCCGAACACCACGAGGTTGAAGAACGTCAGTGAGAGAACAGATTCCTGAGAAGTGCCCTACTGTGCGAGCTCCAATTCTTCCCACACCAGGTCTCCCGCGCGAAAGACGGCTCTGCGCCGAGGAAGGAATAAGTGGACAAAGTAGTAGAACCTAACCCCCAGGCCAAGGTATGCGATCGCTTTACACATCGACGAGTGTGTTATGGTATTGAACGCCTTTTATTTATGGAGGCCGAGTATTGCACGAGTGTCCCGAGTGTTTCCTCAACCTAGAATTAGGCGCTTCAGGAGTAACATGACGTCTTGAGTGGATAGTCCTGGTCGGAAGCCAATCATATGTGGTGCAGGAGGCAGGCATTATCTTCGAGATATCAACTGACCCTCTTGGAAACGACGTGCTCAGCCACCTTGCCCACGCACGACGTAAGTGATAAAGGGTGTAGGTGATCTATATAGACTCAGCGCTTTCCCAGTTTGTGGATGAAGATCATGTGAGCGAGTTTCTGGGCATCGGGCATGTCACCCTTCTTCCATATTTCGTTGATGGTGTCGGTGAAGTGACGGAGGGATCGTTCAGGTTTCGTGGAAGGTTGTTGGTGATGCCGTTAGGGCCAGGGTGGAGCTTCATTGATTTCGGGGGGAGCTCGGCGCACCTCTTCTGTAGGAAGGTCGGCAACTAATTTGGTGTTGTCAGTGCCAAAGTAATCAGGGTGAAGTGTGAGAGGGCCGTGGAAAGCGTGAGACAAGGTTCTTGACCACGTCCTCCGGTGGAATGGTCCGTTTAGCTTGAAGGAGCATCTTCACGATCGAATGACGCTAATTCGTGCGGGCGTTGGTTTTACTGAGAAGGTGTTTCAATAAGTTCAACGTTCTATCACGAACCTGACCATCGATCGAGTTACAAACCTCCTCCCACTGCTGTTCAGAAAGCAAGCGGCAGTGGTTCATCATGTTCTTGTTCAGCTGAGATATGCGTGTGCGTAACCTCCGATTAAGCCGCTGGCCCTTCTAACCAGCTTGTAGAGACTGTATGACCTCGAGCAGGTAGGCGAGACGACTGAAAATCTCGGTTGGTAGGTCCGTGTTTATAGTTTTGGTTGCATTGCTGACATCAACTTTCAGCTGGGCCATCCACGTCACGAATCTCGGTTGGGTATCGAGAGGAGGGCGTTCTGCGCGGGTCTTACAGAGGAGGTCCCAGTCGACCCATGTGTATGACTTGGTCTTCCTGCTGACTGTGGGTAGGTGTATGGTGGGGTAGGTTGTTATGTGCATCCCTTGGGTCGAAAAGGGGAGCGAAATTCCGGGTGGTGCGAATGAGTCGCTGAGGGGCTCCTTGCCTGCGGAAAGCCGTTCCAGCCTGGGAATTGTCAATCCACCATGTATTGCCCAAGCGAGGCATCATGCCGCCACGCCGGCGTAGGCCGTTCACGAGAAGACGATGAGCGTTTACGCGGTGGCTAAGCCTCCTTAGAAGGGTTAGTGGTGGCAGCCGTGAATCACCCAGATAATTGAACTAGCAGTGCAGCGAAAGCTTGTGAGCTTAGTTGCGGCGGCCCTTTTGATGTATGCTGCCAAGAGCTGGATACATTTCACACAACAGGACACACACATGAGAAGGAACAGCCACGTAGGTGACAGAGGGCACTCCAGTGACTTCGCCTCAATATTGGACGTTCACGTGGTCCGTGCCTGCTCGTCGCTCTCGCCGGTTGTGTGTGATTTCTGATTGCACAGTGTAATTTGGGGCCCTTTCCTCCATTCAGGGATCTTGGAAAACGAGACTGGTTATAATGAGCCCTCGCGGGCTGCTTCGTGTGATTTTCATGCTGATGCCTCTTCGATGTAGAGCTGTCGACGAGATCGTCACGATGTAGGACGACATATTCGTCTAGATGTTCGTCATGTGGCGAGAAACGCTCGCATGTGAATAATGTAAAATAAACCTCCGTAAATATCTCCCCTAAAAGGCACCTTTCTTCCTGCAAGATGGGCTTAACGGGTCCGGTGGCGGCGGCCAGCTACCCACGACAAGACCCGCTGGACCCGAGCTGCAACGCCTGGCAGCAGAGATGGTACGCTGGTAGGCCCCCGGTTCTAACAAGGTGCGAGGAGTGCAAGGCTGGGACCTACTAAAAAATTTTGGACAGCCATCTGCTTCCGTTTGCTCTTAAGCGGACCTTTGAAGACGGGTAATTCTGGTTTCAGCAGGACCTCACCACAGTGCACACCACAAGAGCTGTTCAAAAATTTCTGGATCAACGTGCTGTTCGCACACTTGACTGGCCTCCCAAAGGCGCCGAATTCAACGTCATAGAGAATGTATGGGGTCGCCTGAAGTAAAATATATCTCGCATAAATCTGGGAGCCGCCAGCACTGGTGAAATACGTCTCGCCATAGCTGGCGAGTGGCAGCACATCTGCGAGAAAGAAATACTTCGCAGAAGCACTCAAGCAGTCACTTCAACGCCATATACAAGCTGTGATACGCGTGGGTGGTGCATCCACACGTACATATTGACGTCATCTAACGTGCCCATCGCCACACGTGTTCATTAAAGTAGTGGCTCGTTATTCCCAGTTTGATACTACTTTACCGGCCACAAGTTTTACACGCCGATTGCTGCATTCATAACGTGACATCGCGATTTCATGATACTTTTGGACGTGCTCCTCTTTCGTGTTCTGGACTCTCCCGTCAAACCATAAACCCAGCCCCCGTGGCAAAGAAGACATCGACGACAGCAACGACCAGCGCCCTTGTCGTAGGTGAGAAAGCCTACCAGCAGTGTAGGGACCTCTACCTGACAAGACTAGGAAGACCAAGGCGTACTCACGACTGCGGCAACGATAACAGCCACTACACGCAATTGTGATGCAGCCACCTGAAGAGCCACTTACATTCTTCCGTGGTTCGCCATGTGGAGATGTCTAAACCTGGCTAGAGACGTCTGAAAGGGCTGCCCCATATAAGAACTGAAACTGCGAGGACGGTTTACACTACGTGCACTTCTACTTGTAAGAAGCAGCAAGGACAGGACTCGAGAATCTGGAGTGCAATTTGAACTAGGCACATCTTCCGTAGTACTTGCTCGGAGACTTTCACGAGCATGGTCCGAAAAGATAAGGGCGCGGCCTTGCTGGAGACACGGGTGCAACTCACTGATGATACTGAGACCATCTTTTCTGAAGAAGTGACTGGCTGCTCCACTGCACTGACCCGGGCATGCCCGAAGAAGGTAAGATGCTCTTCACACAGCAACCAGCTGAAACTGGGCTTCTCACTAAGCCAGTATCCGGAAAACTAAGGGCAGCTAGCAATGAAGATGCGGTTGCTATAAGACGAAATGCCAAAGATGCTCCGCTGTCGACAAACACGCTGCGACAGAATACACCGACAGGCGTCGTTACAATCTAGGACGAAGTTTGAAGTCTGGCGACTGTCTGTGGATCTGGACGCCAATACACCGACGTGAACTCTGAACAGATCTTTCGCCGATACAACAGATCTAACAGGGAACTTTCACGCTTCGGTGCACTCGTCTGCGAGGTTGCCCCTGACGGCATCACGGACCTTCCGAGGCACCGGGCACGACCCTAGGTCATGCATGTAGTGCGCCTTGAACCGTACCCCGCTCGTTGAAAGACTAGATCGCTTTGATTTTTGCTTATGTCATTGTTGTTTCGCATTGCGTGTATTGATTTTGTACATGTTCTGTTTTAAGCAACGGGATGAGGCTTTTTTAGAGGAGGGCCTTGCCCCCACTATTGAAAAAATATAACTGTGCTAAAAACAAGACACGAGAAACGAAGTGGACATGGCGATCGCGATCAGCCTGTCTGCTTCAATTCACGAGTCTGGTCTTTAGTGCAGTTATACTTTTCCATCATGTCTAACCAACAAGCCCACCAACATACCCTTCTCGATGGACAGACACGTTTATTACCTTCCTTTTGATGCGTTCCTATGTCACCGGCAAAAGCTGTTAATCAACATTTGGCGCTATGGCACTGATAAGCTTCGCGACTGTTTCAGGTTATTTTGTTATGATTACTCGCAGGACACAAATGGTCAAGTTCTTTCGCGACCACCAGCAATAATACGTGAATGTTCGGTGCCGCATGTACAAAAGCCGACGCATCACGCCACTGATCAAATTTTGGACAAAAGACGCTTTTTTCAGCACTATCAGTACACAGCATGTATGGTTTGCAGTGCTACATTAGTTTCCCGGCTACAAGTGCGGCCAAATAGAGTTTCATCTTCAACACGCTGACAGCTGCCTTCGTTGGTGGCACGGCCCCGTGACACCCTAATTGATTGATATGTTGAGTTTAACGTCCCAAAACCACCATATAGTTATGAGAGACGCCGTAGTGGAGGGCTCCGGGAATTTTGACCATTTGGGATTCTTCAACGTGCACCCAAACCTGAGCACACGGGCTTACAGCATTTTCGCCTCCACGGAAAATGTAATCTCCGCAGCCGGGATCCGATCCCGCTACCTGCGGGTCAGTAGCCGAGTACCTCAGCCACTAGACCACCTCGGCGGGGCGACCCCGTGACACTATACTAATCATGGTTTTACAGTATATATATATTGTAGTGATGCTGAGGCAGACAGGTTAAAAAAACAAGCCTATTTATTAGGGCGGACTTGTGCCCACGATTCTAAAGACTATGGTCGTCAAGTCCGAGTAGCCGAGCACAGATCCAACTATCTTCCTCTTCCTCGTTGCTGGAGCGCACGAACGCGTGGCGCATGCCAGCCGGGTCTTGCTGGAGCTGCTGCCACGATGACTGTGGCAGGCTACTTGAACGTGGCGAACCTGTCGCAGCATTATCCCCCTCCTCAGACGCATCGTCCCGATGCTTAAGACAGTGAAAAGACACATGCGCACTCTCACTCGTTTTTCGACTATCTGTCATGATGGGGTTTCATGCGGACTACGTGTACCACTTCCGTGGGATTGCAGCGTCTTGAACTCACGTGTCCAGCGGTTCTGGCTTCATAAGTGACGTTGCTGATACGGTTGAGTACTTCATAAGTGCCGAAGTATCGGCAAAGAAGCTTTTCAGAGAGTCCGCGGCGGCGCACTGGTATCCATATCCACACTTTGTCACCGGGATGATAAAGTGCGTCACTGCGTCACTTGTTGTACCAACTAGAATCGACGTGCTGTTGGTGGCGTATTCGGTATCTTGCCATTTGCCGTGCTTCTTCGGCTCTTTGCAAGAAGTCATCCAAGTCAGGTGGATAGCTGCTTTCGTCCTGTAGTGGTAACATGGCATCCAGCGGGGTGGTCACTCTTCGGCCGAATACTAGTTCGATAGGGGCAACGTGGGTTGTTTCTTGAACGGCTGTATTATATGCGAATGTTACGTAGGGTAATATTTCATCCCACTGTTTATGTTAAACATCGACATACATTGATAGCATGTCGGTCAGAGTTCTGTTGAGGCGTTCGGTTAAGCCATTTGACTGAGGGTGATACGCCGTTGTTCTTCTGTGATCGGTATTTGTCATGCGCTTCAGGTATTGCATCAGGTCTGCAGTAAATGCGGTGCCCCCATCCGTAATAACGACGATGGGCGCACCATGTCTGAGCACTATGTTGTTCACAAAGAACTTGTCGACTTCGGCAGCTGTCGCACTGTACAGAGAGTCAGTCTCAGCATAACGGGTCAGATAGTCTGTAGCTACGACAATCCATTTCTTGCCTGCACATGATGTTGGGAAAGGTCCTAGGAAGTCCATGCCGACTTGTTGGAATGGGGCATCCGGAGGGCGTATTGGCTGGAGAAGGCCGGCTGGTTTTACGGCTGGAGTTTTGCGCCGTTGACATTGACGACAAGTTTTCACATAGCGCTGCACTGATGCGAGCAACTTAGGCCAATAATACTTCAGGCGAATCCTGTCGAACGTTCGGCTCACACGTGTCCAGATGTTGGCTCGTCGTGGCATGCATGCAGAATTTTCTGTCGCATGGCTGTGGGCACGACTAGTAAAAACGTTTCGCCATTAGGTTCGAAGTTCCTCCTGTAAAGGACACTTCCACGAAGGCAGAACGTGGAGAGCCCTCTGGAGATTGTGCGAGAAACTTGAACGTCGAGACCCTGCAGGTGTTGTATAAGTGCCAGCAGATCCGGGTCATCTCGTTGTAGTTGAGCTATTTCGGATGCGTCGACAACGCCTAGAAACGGGAAGTCTTCCTCTTCCGGTACACTTGGATCGACGGGAGAGCGTGACAGGCAGTCGGCATCACTGTGTTTCTTTCCAGATTTGTACACGACTGTAATGTCATACTCCTGCAGCCTGAGGCTCCGTCTCGCTAGTCGACCTGACGGGTCCTTGAGATTTGCCAGCCAGCATAGAGTATGGTGGTCACTGACAGCTCTGAACGGTCTACCATAAAGGTAAAATCGAAACTTGTTTATTGCCAGATGACTGTGAGGCACTCTTTTTCAGTTTCAGAGTAGTAAGCCTCAGCTTTTGATAGTTTGCAGCTGGCATAGGCTAACACTTTCTCTTGGCCATTTTGCCACTGGACAAGGATGGCGCCGAGGCCGACATTGCTGGCATCGGTATGGACTTCAGTTTCGGCTGTCTCATCGAAATGGGCAAGTACTGGTGAACCCTGTAGTCGTTTTCTTAATTCGTCAAAAGCTTTCTGTTGTTCGCTTTCCCGTGTGAAGGGCACGTCGTCTTTTGTCAGTTTTGTAAGAGGATCCGCAATCTCTGAGAAATTTTCAACAAATCCCCTATAGTAGGCACATAAACCTAAAAATCAACACACTGACTTTTTGTCTCTGGGTGTAGGGAACCTCTGAACAGCGGCTGTCTTTTCGGGGTCAGGACGAACACCATCGGAACTAATGACATGTCCAAGGAATCGCAGCTCTTCGAAGCCGAAGTGGCATTTTTCGGGTTTGATTGTCAAGTTTGCTGACCGAATGGCTTCCAATACTGCGCGCAGTCACTCTAGATGTTTGTCAAACGTTGCAGAGAATACCACCACGTCATCCAAATACACTAGGCATGACTGCCATTTCAATTCGGCAAGGACAGTGTCCATCGTTCGCTGGAACGTCGCTGGTGCGGAACAGAGGCCGAATGGAAGCGCTTTAAATTCGTAAAGGACATCTGGTGTTACGAATGCCGTTTTTTCACGGTCCCGCTCGTCGACCTCTATTTGCCAATATCCGTTTTTCAGATCTAAGGAGGAGAAAAACTTTGCGGATCGCAACCGATCTAGTGTATCGTCGATACGTGTCAAGGGGTAGACATCTCGTTTAGTTACACTGTTCAGTTTTCTGTAGTCGACACAGAATCTAAGTGTGTTGTCTTTCTTCTTAACGAGCACTACGGGGGACGCCCATGGACTATTCGAAGGCTGGATGACATCATCCGAAAGCATCTCCTCCACTTGCTTCTTGATAATTTCCCGTTCTTTCTGTGACACCCGATATAGATGCTGGCATATAGGCCTCGTGTCGTCTTGCGTTATAATTCTGTGTTTCGCAATTGACGTGCGCTGGACCTTGGAGGCACTTGAAAAGCAATCAGAGAATTCTTTTACCAAGGCGTAAATCTGTTTCTTTTGGCTGTCCGGAAGGCTCTGATTGACGGTCACGGATATGTCGATGTTGCAGGCCACTGGTCGAGTGGTTGATGTCGTTAAGCTGCGTAGTTCAGTCGCCATACAGAAGTCGTGTAGATAGGCAATAGCCGTGCCTTGAGCGATGGGTTGAAGTTCATTGAAGAAATGTGTGAGTAGGACATCTGCACGGCCTTTAGTCAAGTGAACAAGACCCCTAGCTACGCAGACACCTTTGTTCAAAAACAGCCCTACATTTGCATCCGCTATGCTTTCGTGGTTGTACAATGCGTCATTTTCTGCGAGCACCATTATACTGCAGCGTGGCGGCACAGTTACGTCATCATGAACAACGCGTAGAGCAGTTAGGCGTCGTTCCTCAGATTCCTCCACAGGTATAGCTCGTTCAGTCGAAAACAACACGCTGGACCTACGCAGGTTAATTACGGTGCCATTAGCTCGCAAAAAATCCATTCCTGTAATGAGTTCCCTTGAACACTGTGGCAGCACGATGAAATCGGCCACGTAAATAAAGCACTGTATTTCAAGTCTAGCAGTGCATCTGCCAAGGGGCGTATTAATGCGATCGCCTGCCGTGCGTATCTGCGATTCACTCCACTGTGTCACAACTTTGTTTAGCTTTTTCACCATCTTGTGACTTATCACTGAATAATCAGCACCGGTGTCGACTAAGGCATTCAGCTCCCATCCTTCCATTCTCAACCGCAAATCCGAAGTAACGTTTTTGTTGTTGCACACATCTACCAGAAATACACCGTCATCACCCTCAAACCATATTGGAGGATCTTCGTAACTGACGTTATCTGCGGCCTCATTTCCACAGGCCGATTGCTGCATTTTTCCGGGAGTGGACTTGGAGAGCGATGACCAGGCTGCCTTGAAGGTCCACGTGGGCTGAATGACCGGTAGCGCATAGGTGATGGTGACCGTGACCGGTGTTGGCGTAGAGTTGGCGAGTTCTGGCGCGTGGACAAGTACTCCTCAATCTCCGTTGGTCGTTCGCCATTTCAGAGCACGGTGCATACGACGGGAAGCCTCTTAATCCAGCCTGTCGGTAAGGACAGAATCTGTACAGATGACCCGCTTCCCCACAATGAAAACACAGAGGCCTGCGCTCGTGATCAGGCCAGACGTCACTTTTCTTGGGCCTACGCTCCACATAGTGATGGGTGCTACGTGCTCCTGGGGGCAGATAGGTAGCTGTTGGTTCCCGTGGACGAGGTGCGCTGCGTGCCGCAGGTCGGAGAGGAGTCGTCGCCATCTCAACTGCTGCATTGCTGTGTACCGTGGGTTGTCTGACAACCTCAGAGTATGTTCGGGTAGGTCGAACCGGCTGCAGCTCACGCTCTGGCTCTCGTATCACCTGCCTCAGTTCGTCACGAACAACGTCCGTAACGGATAGTGCAGTTGGAGTCAGGGGCATTTGCAGTCTGCTCAGTTCTTCTCTAATAACTGATCTAATGAGCTCTCGCAGGGCTTCAACGTCGTTTCGCGCGCCTCCGGAGAATACCTGTGCAGATGCGCAGTTAAGATTCCGGTTGTACTGCCGAGCCCGCTGTTCCAGTGTTTTTTCGATGGCTGTCACTTCCGAGTAAAACTCAGCAAATGTGCTTGGAGGGTTGCGGACGAGAACGGCGAACAGCTCTTGCTTCACTCCGCGCATTAGATGGCGCACCTTCTTATCCTCAGTCATGTTGTAATCCGCACGCTTGAACAGACGGACCATGTCCTCAATGTACATAGCAGCACTCTCGTTCGTGATCTGGTTCCTCGATTGAAGAGCAGCCTCCACCTTTTCTTTCCGGTATATTTTCGCGAATGTAGCCACCGCTTGTCGTCGAAATACCTCCCAGGTAGGCGACGAGGTTTCATGGTTCTAAAACCATGTCTTTGCGAAGTCTTCCAGGGCGAAGTATACGCGACGGAGCTTCTCTCTTTCGTCCCATCCATTCAAGCTCGCCACTCTCTCGAACAGGTCCAACCAATCTTCAACATCCTCGTACTAGTCGCCGTGGAGTACTGGCGGCTGGTTCGGTTGGCTAATGAACACTTGTGCCGGTGTTGCCTGGCTAGTCATAGTGGTGGCATTCATCATTTGAGTTCCTCTTGGTGTGAAGTGAAGAGGACCGAACTCAGGTGAGTCACCTCGAAGACGGCCACTTGCCCTCTGGTGTACAGGAGTCACTTCCACTGGGTTGATACGCTGGTCGTCGGGGCTACGCTGTCTTGAGCTCGCGGAGCTTCGAATCATAACCCAGCAACTCCACCAGAAATGTAGCGATGCTGAGGCAGACAGGTTAAAAAAACAAGCCTATTTATCAGGGCGAACTTGTGCTCACGATTCTAAAGACTATGGTCGTCAAGTCCGAGTAGCCGAGTGGTGGCACAGATCCAACTATCTTCCTCTTCCTCGTCGCCGGAGCGCACGAACGCGTGGCGCATGCCAGCCCGGTCTTGCTGGTGCTGCTGCCACGATGACTGTGGCGGGCTATATATATATATATATATATATATATATATATATATATATATATATATATATATATATATATATATATATATATATATATATATATATATATATATATATATATTGTGGTGAAGCCTTCGAACAGTGGGTCGTCCTTTCCAGCGCCTTCTAGTGGGTTGCCCTTTTTAGCAAGAAGAAGAGCAGCTCGTGCAGAGAGTCGGTACCCACATCATTGACTGTCACTGTCAAGCATCGTCGACAACCGTCCGCCAATAAATGTCTCAACAATTTGGTGGAGAGTGCTGTGCCCTTCTAACACCTTCGGTTAGCATTTGATGCCCCTGGAGCTACGATCCCGCACCGTGCCTTCTACCATGCACCAAGACGCCGCACAGCAAACGCTTCCTCCTGCGCCGACGCCATGTTCCGGTGTTCCCCGCATCCGGGACCCTCCTGTCTTCACCGGCGCGGATGGCACCGACGTCGAGGACTGGCTTGCTATGTACGAACGCGTCAGCGTCCCCAATCATTGGGACGAGGCAGGTAAACTCGGCAACCTGGTTTTCTACCTCGCGGGTGTGGCCGGCATGTGGTACAACAACCACGCATCCGATTTCCCCACTTGGTCCGCTTTTAAAACCGCCGTCGTCGACGTGTTCGGCCGTCCTGCCGTTCGTAAGCTCCAAGCCGAACAGCGGTTACGTGAACGAGCACAGCAGACCGGTGAGTCCTTCACAAGCTACATAGAGGACATCCTTGACTTGTGCAAAAAAGTGGACGCCAGCATGTCAGAGGCCGACAGAATTACCCATGTTCTAAAAGGCATCGCCGACGATGCCTTCACCATGCTCCTGGCCAAGAACCCTCGCACTGTAGCAGAGATCATTACACTTTGCCAAAGTTACGAGGAGCTGCGACGGCAGCGCTCGATGACCCGTCGACCACCCTCACGTGACGCTGATCTCTCGGCCTTGTCAACACTTCCGGACCACACCGCCTTGCTTGCTGAAATCAAGACATTCGTGCGTGAAGAAGTTGCCCGCCAGGTCTCTTTACTGGCCTTTGCTTCCCCGCAACGTGCTGAACAGTCGTCAAGCACACTTCTGCCTCCCCTCCGCCGAGCCATTCAGCAGGAAATCGCGGAGGTCGTTCCAGAATATCACCAGCCGCCTCCAGTATCTACACCACTCAGTTACGCCCAAGTTGTCGCCAGGCCACCCCCACCGATTCCTGTGACTGGCCCTCTTGGTTACACCGAAACCATCGCCAGACCCCAGGCCTTCGGAGAAACTGTGCCGCCTACATATACCGACGTCATCCACGTGCCCCGTGTGCCGCCCACTATGCAGTTATATCAGCAGCCGGCTCGCCCATCGCGTTCTTCGACATGGATGGGACCCACGAACCGATGGCGCACTGCGGACAATCGCCCCATCTGCTTTGCTTGTGGTTGCGTCGGGCACGTAGCACGCTACTGCAATCGTGTGCAGCGACCGCAAGTCGCCTCCAATTTTCCCAGCCAATCGAGCCGCTTCTATGGCCAACCGCCACCTACGTCACCGTCGTCCCGCCCCGCTCCATCTACCCGCCGCTCACATTCTCCGCGACGTCGCTCACTGTCGCCGATGCGGCCACGTCCACTAGAGGGTGACCAGGAAAACTAGTCGTCCCAGTCCACGAGGCAAGGGCTGCGACGCTGTCGAACTGTGGAAGCCCTCAGGAAAGACCTTCGAACGTGATAGACGTGCTTGTGGATGGTGTTCGTGCATCTGCCCTTGTAGATACTGGAGCCGCCGTATCCGTGATGGACGCAAAGCTTAGCCGAATACTGCGCAAAGTGACCACGCCACTTTCCGGGCTCTCCCTCCGTACAGCCAGCGCCCAAAGCATTCCCCCTACAGCGATGTGTACAGCCCGCCTCATGATTCAGGACGTGATGTATGCCGTTGAATTCATCATAATTCCTTCATGCTCTCACGACGTCATCCTAGGATGGGATTTTCTCTCCCGCAATGACGCCGTCATTCATTGCGCACCAGCAGAAATAGAGCTAACACCATTCTCTTCTTTGACGCCGGCCAACAGTCCATCTACTGCAAGCAAATTACTCGTCAGGGACGACACGCAAGTGCCTGCAAACTCGTCCGCGGCGGTGTCGGTGTACTGTGCAAGTCTTTCAGACACCGCTGCACTCCTCTCACCATTTCATCGTGTTTTCACCAGAAAAGGTTTGCTGGTTCCTTTCGCGACCGTGCAAGTAACTCGCGGCAGCACCACTATTTTTGTTCTGAACTCATCCCCGTACAGTGTTACGTTGGTGCGAGGGGAATGTCTCGGCAGCGTGGAACCCATCGAAGACGCACAAGTCATGGATCAACCTGATGACACGCACTGCCGAAGTTCCAATACGCTTAGTGCTGTTTCTACATCTGTTTCATCATCCGCTGATGTATTTGGTCCTTCCATTGCCGACAACCTTACGCCGGTCCAGCGCTCCCAGCTTCTAGCCCTGTTGGAAGAATTCCGCTCTTCTTTCGATGTCTCTCAACCTTCTCTCGGCCGCACATCGACTGTTACGCATCGCATTGACACAGGCGCACAACCACCACTACGGCAACGTCCATATCGCGTATCTCCCACAGAACGCCGTGTAATCAACGAGCAAGTGGACGACATGCTACGCCGCGATGTTATTCGACCCTCTAACAGCCCCTGGGCATCTCCTGTCGTTCTCGTCGCGAAGAAGGACGGTTCTGTGCGGTTCTGTGTGGACTACCGACGTCTCAACACGATCACTCGTAAGGACGTGTACCCACTACCGCGTGTGGATGACGCGATTGACAGCCTGCAAGGAGCCGAATTTTTTTCATCTCTAGATTTGCGCTCAGGGTACTGGCAAGTACCTATGGCTGAAGAAGCTCGACCGAAGACCGCTTTCGTCACTCCCGACGGCTTGTACGAATTCAACGTCATGCCGTTTGGGCTGTGCAATGCGCCTGCCACCTTTGAGCGCATGATGGATACCGTCCTGCGTGACCTGAAATGGCACACGTACCTGTGCTACCTCGATGACGTCGTCGTTTTCGCTCCGGACTTCTCAACGCATCTTCAACGCCTGCGGCATGTTTTAACGCGTCTGAGTGACGCCAGTCTGCAACTGAACCTGAAGAAGTGCCGATTTGCAGCTCGGCAGTTGACAATACTCGGCTACGTCGTGTCCAAGGACGGAATTCTCCCCGATCCAGCCAAGCTTCGGGCCGTGACCGAGTTCCCCAAGCCGACATCCATCAAGGAACTGCGCAGTTTCTTAGGACTGTGTTCCTACTTTCGGCGCTTCATCCGAAACTTCGCGTCTATCCGCCGCTGACAAAACTCCTCGGTAGTAACGGGCCTCTCCATTCGTGGTCATCACAGTGTGACGACGCATTCACAACGCTTCGTCGTTTACTGACGTCGCCTCCCATACTCCGCCACTACGACCCTACTGCCCCTACAGAGGTACACACGGACGCCAGTGGTGTCGGTCTCGGCGCTGTCCTTGCGCAGCGCAAACCAGGGTTCCCGGAATATGTCGTGGCGTATGCAAGCCGTACGCTTACAAAAGCCGAGACTAATTACACCGTCACTGAGAAACAATGTCTGGAAATCGTGTGGGCCCTTACCAAGTTCCGACCTTATTTATATGGTCGCCCATTTGATGTAGTCACCGACCATCACGCACTATGCTGGTTGTCCTCATTGAAAGATCCCTCAGGCCGTCTCGCCCGGTGGGCACTTCGCCTGCAAGACTACGACATCCGCGTGCTGTACCGCAACGGAAGGCAACATGCTGACGCCGACGCCCTGTCGCGCTCTCCCTTGCCTGACGACAATGCCCACGACTCAGCGTCTAGCCTTGCCGTTTCTTCCATTAGCATTCATGCCGTTGCTACTGAACAGCGCAAGGATCAATGGATTGCCTCACTGATAGCCTTGCTGACTGATCCATCCACTCCATCCACTCGCGCGTTGCGTCGTCAAGCCCACCATTTCGCCGTTCGCGACGACCTTCTCCACCGACGCAATTACAGCGGTGACGGCCGCCAGTGGCTACTAGTCATACCCCGCAGTCTGCGCTCTGACATATGCGAATTCTTTCATACTGATCCGCAATGTGCGCACTCCGGCGTATCGAAGACTTACCAGCGCATTCGCCAACGGTACTTTTGGCGCGGCATGTACCGCTATGTGCAGAAATTCGTTCGTTCCTGCATAGAATGTCAGCGCCGCAAAACTTCAACGCACCTGTCGCCGGTAGGTCTGCAACCTCTACCTTGCCCTGCCAGGCCATTTGGGCGCGTTGGCATTGATTTGTATGGGCCACTTCCACTAACGTCGGCCGGTAACCGCTGGGCCATTGTTGCTGTGGACCACCTCACGCGATACGCCGAAACTGCCGCTCTCCCCGCGGCTACAGCGAGCGATGTGGCCTCCTTCCTGCTCCAACGATTCATGCTGCGACACGGTCCACCCCAGGAACTGCTCAGTGATCGAGGCCGCGTCTTCCTGTCTGAAGTCGTCGAAGCCATTCTCAAAGAGTGCAACGTTGTTCACCGCAAAACTGCTGCTTACCACCCGCAGACGAATGGCCTTACTGAACGCTTCAACCGTACGCTCGGCGACATGCTCTCCAAGTACGTCGCCGCCGATCACACAAATTGGGATTCCATTCTACCCTTCGTCACCTACGCATATAACACCGCCCCTCAGAGCACTACTGGCTTTTCACCTTTCTTTTTATTATATGGAAGGCACCCGTCGCACATCATCGACACTATACTTCCGTACAAGCCAGATCCGTCAGAGTGGGCGCCTATTTCTGCTACAGCCAAGCTTGCTGAAGAGTGTCGAGAGCTCGCAAGGACCTTTACAGCGCATGATCAAGAGCGGCAAAAAGGCATTCGCGCTGACACCAGCACCACTGCGCCCATGTTCCTCCCTGGAGCGCTCGTCTGGCTCTCGATCCCTACCACTTCAACTGGCCTATCTTCAAAACTATTGCCCAAATACGAAGGCCCCTACCGTGTCGTCGAACGCACTTCCCTTGTAAATTACTTGATCGAACCCATCGAACCATCTTCGGACATGCGCCGTCGAGGGCGCGACATTGTCAACGTGGAGCGCCTCAAAGCCTACCACGACCCGCTCATAGTAACCAGCTGCTAGGTCGCCAGGCGGCTCCCTCTTCGTACCCGGGGTAGTTGTGGTGAAGCCTTCGAACAGTGGGTCGTCCTCTCCAGCGCCTTCTAGTGGGTTGCCCTCTTTAGCAAGAAGAAGAGCAGCTCGTGCAGAGAGTCGGTACCCGCATTGACTGTCACTGTCAAGCATCGTCGACAACCGTCCGCCAATAAACGTCTCAACAATATATATATATATATATATAAGGGAAAGAAGTGTATACCTAAGGGCTCGTTTTTCCGTGTTTTAACACAATATTAATGAGATATAACAGACAGTAATGCCAAGGAATGTACAGGGGAAGTTATTAGAACCAATGGAATGTAAATAAGAAGAAAGAAGAAAGAAAAGTGGATGAAAAAATTACCAACTGTGAGCAGGAATCGAACCTACGACCTTTCTTATTTACATTCCATTGGTTCTAATAACTTGCCCTGTACATTCCTTGGCATTACTGTCTGTTATATCTCATATATATATATATATATATATATATATATATATATATATATATATATATATTGTCGCGGTTGTCGCGGTACAGCGCGAACCAAAGGCAGATAAATGTTGACACAGCGACTCTCAGCAGCCGAACAGCAAGATCGCCTTCTTTATCTTTGATCAGCCAGAGCTCCACTACCTGGTGTCCGCCAAATCCCTTAACGTCGTTTTGGTCCACCAGTACACACGCGTCATTTGCCCTCCTCTTAATGAGCATCGCCCCGATGCTAAAACAGTAGTGCAGTTTTTTTTTTATCTGTTCTTTAAGAAGTGTCTTGCGCAGTCACTACCTTTCATGAGGCTTCATACGCACAACGTGAAATAGTTCAGGACGGTGCTGGCGAAGCACCTCCTAGATATTGCCCAAACTATCTCCTTAGGAGCTTTTCAGAGTCCTCGTTTCCGTATGGGCGTCCAAACCTATACTCTGTCGCCGGTCTGGTAAACGACTGTTCTGCGGCGAGAATTGTAGCGGCTCGCGTCGTACTGTTGTTGCTGTATACGCACGCGTGCTAGTTTCCCTGCTTCTTCCGCTCGTTCTGTAAACATCTCGGCGTCCGGTTTGATATCGTCGCATTCGTGCGCTAGCATCGCATCTAACATGGTTCGTACTTCCCTTCCATGAATTAGGCTGAACGGGGTTATCTGGGTTGTTTCTTGCTTGGCAGTGTTGTATGCAAACGTGATATATGGCAAGATTTCGTCCAATTTTTGTGTTCCACGTCTACGTACATTGAAAGCATGTCTTCAATTGTTTTGTTCAGACGCTCTGTAAGCCCGTTCGTTTGCGGGTGGTAGGCGGTGGTCTTACGATGGGTTGTTCCACTCAGCATGAGGACTTGTTCCAAAAGAGCTGCCGTAAATGCGGTTCCTCTGTCTGTGATTACGACGCTTGGTGCACCATGCCGCAGGACAACGTTCTCGATGAAAAATTGTGCCACCTCCGCTGCTGTACCTCTCTGGATAGCCTTTGTTTCAGCATATCGGGTAAGGTAATCAGTCGCGACAATAACCCAGCGGTTCCCAGCAGTAGAAGTAGAAAGTGGGCCCAAAATATCCATGCCAATCTGGTCGAATGGTGTTCTTGGGATCTGCACGGGCTGCAGGAGGCCAGCTGGTTTAGTCGGCGGTGACTTCCGTCGCTGGCAATCGAGGCAAGTACGAACATGGTGTTTTACGGCTATGGTCAATCTTGGCCAGAAGTAGCGCTGCCGTACTCTGGCCAACGTTCTTGTTTAACCCAAGTGGCCTGAAGTCAATTCGTTGTGGCATGCTTCGAGTACTTCGGAGCGAAGGGCTGCTGGAATGACGAGCAAATACGCAGATCCTGTTGAAGAGAAATTCCTTTTGTGCAGTACTCCACCCCGTAAGCAAAATGATGACAGCGCTCTTACGAAAACAGTCGGTGCCTTCTGAGATCTTCCCACCAGGTAATTAATTAGGGCAAGTAACTCAGGGTCGCCACGTTGTTGCTGTGCAATAGCGGTTGAGTCAAGCATACCGAGAAATGCTGTTTCCTCCTCATCGGATAGAGTTGCCGATTCAATGGGTGAGCGGGATAGACAGTCGGCTTCCATGTGGCGGTTCCCTGACTTGTGTACGACAGTCATGTTGTACTCCTCCAGCCTGAGACTCCAACGCGCTAATCTCCCGGTAGGATCTTTAAGATTGTCAACCAACACAGTGAATGGTGGTCGCTGATGACTTTGAAAGGGCGGCCGTATAAATACGGGCGAAATTTTGTGACCGCCCACACCACGGCGAGGCATTCCTTCTCAGTCGTGGAGTAATTAGCCTCGGCGCGTGTTAGTGTTCGGCTTGCATAGGCGATTACTGTTTCTGTGCCCCCTTGCAGTTGCACAAGCACAGCTCCCAAACCAATATTGCTGGCATCAGTGTGTAGCATCGTTGGGGCTTTGTCATCAAAGTGGGCAAACACTGGAGGCGTCTGTAGTCGCTGTCGGAGGTTCTTAAAAGCAGCTTCCTCTTCGTTGCTCTATTGGAAAGCAACGTCTTCTCTCGTGAGGCGGGTTAACGGTGATGCAATGCGTGCGAAGTCCACAATGAATCACCTATAATACGCACATAGCCCGAGGAATCGTCGGACAGCCTTCTTATCGGTCGGCACCGGGAACTGTGCAACAGCTGCGATCTTTTCAGGATCAGGACGAACGCCTGCGTGACTGACAACGTGGCCAAGAAATTGCAGCTCTTCATAGCAAAAGTGGCACTTTTCAGGCTTCAACGTCAAGCCCGCAGACCGTATGGCTTGTAAAACTGCCTCAAGTCTTTCAAGGTGCTGGTCAAATGTTGCGGCAAAAACTACGACATCATCAAGGTAGACCAAGCAGGTTTTCCACTTCAACCCAGAAAGTACGGTATCCATAAGTCTTTGAAAGGTGGCAGGCGCTGAGCATAAACCGAAGGGCAAGACTTTAAATTCATATAAGCCATCTGGTTTAACAAAAGCAGTCTTCTCGCGGTCTCTTGGGTCTACCTTTATTTGCCAGTATCCACTTCTTAAGTCCATCGATGAAAAGTAACGAGCATGTCGAAGTCTGTCGAGAGAGTCATCTATACGAGGAAGTGGATACACATTTCTCTTTGTCACCTGATTGAGTTTTCGGTAATCTGCACAGAAGCGCAGGCTGCCGTCTTTTTTTTAACGAGGACTACAGGTGACGCCCAAGGGCTTTTCGAGGGCTGAGTGACGTCGTCCTCTAGCATTTTGGCGACTTGCTCTTGTATCACTTCGCGTTCCTTTGCAGCCACGCGATAGGAGTTTTGGTGAATTGGTCTCGCCATGTCATCGGTATTTATCCGATGCTTGGTTAGAGGCGTGCGGCCAGCTCTTGATGTTGTCGAAAAGCAGTCTTTGAATTCGGCCTGTAGTTCAAGAAGCCTCTTTCGCTCGTTCTTAGGCAAAGTAGTGCTAACATCGAGAACTGGTATTGAATCAAGTTTTGGTGCCTCGTCGACTACTGCCAAGCAGCCTTCTGCGTCTGTGATATCGTCGAAGTAAGCGAAGGCCATGCCTTTTGGAAGGTGCCGGCGCTTATCACTAAAATTTGTCAGAAGCAAGTCTGTGCGTCCAGCGGCGACACTGACGATATTTCTTGCGACGGAAATGCCATGTGTGAGGAGGAGCGAGGTTATTCGGTCTGCTACTCCTTCGCCGTCAAACTGGATAGCGGCTGCCATAGAAACAAGCGTGCATGACCGAGGAGGGAGAACCACATCGTCATCAGTTAGACGCAATTGGTTTGGTCACGCCTGTGTACAGTCAGGTTCGCCCGAACTGCTGCGGAATGTAATCAAACTGTCTGGGATATTGATGATGGCGCCGTACTTTCGTAAGAAGTCCATACCAATAATTAGATCCTTGCAGCATGCGGCGAGAACGACGAACGACGCAACGAAAGAAGAACCTCCTATGTCAAGTCTCGCTGTGCATCTTCCAGAGGGCATCAATAACTGACCACCTGCCGTCCTTATTTGAGGGCCTGTCCACGGCGTCTTCACTTTCCTGAGCCGGATGGCGAGGTCCTGACTGAAATTAGAAAAGTCGGCACCGGTGTCGACTAAGGCTGTTACTTTCTGGCCGTCAAGAAAAACAATCAGGTCGGCGGTGACAATGTCGTCGCTCTCACATCTTGTCGGATTTACAGCGTCATGTAAAGGGGGCTTTTCGTCGTTATCTTCATGGCCTGCAACCTTACCCCCGGAGGTTGCCGCCCTCAGTTGCCCGGCGCGGGCTGGGTGACCTTCTTGCATTAAGGTCCGCGGAGGTGCGTCGGTGTGACGAAGGTAAATGAGCGGGAGAAGGAGAGCGGGATTGACGTCCCAAGCCTGGCTGGCGGGTAGGTATTGCCTCCTCGTCAGAAGTACGGTATTCGTAAAAGTGAGAACGGGCTCCATGAAAAGAGGCGTCCTCCCGGCGTGGTATGTATTCTTCGTTTGCACGTCGATCGTCAGACCATGTTCGAAGAGGGCGGAACGAATCATTGCGGTGCCAGCAATGACGGGCAGTATGACCTGCACCTCCGCAGTTAAAGCATAGTGGACGTCGATCGATTGTGCGCCATGCGTCTGTTCTTCGGAGCGGTGGACGTCTGAGCCTCCCTTCTTGCGACGATGTCCATGGTGCTGCTGTGGACGCCTGGTTGTACGTCGGTTGGCTTGGCGGTCGGCTCAGGGTCTGCTCTTGCGGCGGTGACCAAGGGGCCGTTGGCACTGGGTGATATGGCGGAGATGTACCAGATGGTGAACGTCGCAGAGCATCGACGTAGCTCATGGGAAGGTGCTCGTCACAAGGACCAGTGGTAGCAAATGCGTGGCGGATTTCGTAGCGTACCAGTTCAGCGACGGACGCAACAGGGGTTTGAGCAACTGGATTCCGGAACTTTTGCGAGACCTCATCTCCCTAATGAGGTCTCGCAGGGAGCTTTGATCCTCAGGTATGGCGGCAGCATTGATTGGTGTGCTGCTAGGCATTCGATGATACTGCCTGCATCGTTGATGGAGGGCCCGCTCGATAGCCGTAGCCTCCTTGATAAAGTCAACTACGGTACTTGGAGGGTGGCGCAGTAGCCCGGCGAAAAGTTGCTCCTTAACGCCGCGCATCAGGTAGCTCAACTTCCTATCTTCACTCATGTTCGGGTCAGCTTGACGAAAAAGACGAGTCATATTTTAAGCAAACGTAGTAACGCTTTCATTGGGTTTTTGAGCCCGTAGCTCCAACAGCTGCTGCGCACGGTCGCGTCGATCGACATTGGTGAACGTATCGACAAGCTGTTGTCGGAAGTCTACCCAAGTTAACAGACTGGCTTCTCTGTTCTCGTACCAAATTTTCGCACCGCCGTCAAGGTAGAAATAGGCGCGTGAGAGCTTTTTTTGTTCAGGCCACAGATTAATCTTGTAGTCGAGAGTTCGACGGAATGTCGTCTGGTCAGGTAAAGGCATTGTTGAAAAAAAAACAGGTCACTGACCAATGTCAAATAAAAACAAAGACGTTTCGGGATCCGTACGGATCCCTTGTTCACAATGGGATGACGGCTGAGCAACAGTGAATTCTACAGGCAAGTTTTCGGTACCGCAATGGGAGCGTCGATTTCGGTCACAACTGCGAATATCACAATGGAAGCAATTGAGCAGAAAGCATTGGGAACATTTCAGCCGAGACCCAAGGTTTTTCTGAGATACGTCGACGACTGCTTCTGCGTGATAAAGAAGACAGACGTCCAAGCTTTCCTTGACTGCCTAAATGGCATCGAGACCTCTATCAAGTTTACTGTGGAAGAAGAAAAAGACGGTTGCCTCCCGTTCTTGGATGCAGTTGTAAGACGTACTCCCACAGGCCTCGCCTTCGCTGTGTACCGAAAGCCAACGCACTCCGGTAGATACCTCGACTATGAGTCAGTCCACCCGGTAACCCACAAACGCTCAGTGATTCGGTCTTTAGTTCAACGAGCGATTCGCACTTGTTCCGATGAGGGAAGCCTGCAGGAGGAGCTCCGGACCATTGAAGATGACCTGATCAGGAATGGATACCCCAAGGTTTTTATTAGGAAAACAACTAAATCCGTCATGAATAAACTGCAGTCAACTAGTCAAGCCATGCATAACACATCGTCTACAAAAAAGCGTGCATCGATTCCTTATATTCGAAATATAAGCGAAGCCCTAGCCCGTCTATTCAGAAAACGTGGTGTACAGATCGCGCATGTTCCAGCAAGCAAGCTTAAGGCTGAGTTGCTAAATGTGAAGGATCCTCTCCCTCGGCAACACTTTCGTGGTGTTGTCTACAAGATACCATGCGCCGATTGCGAATCGGTGTACATTGGCACGAGTGGAAATTACTGCAGACGTCTGATGCAACACAAGAATGACGTCGCCAAGGGCCACACAGTGACAAATGCACTCGCAGAGCATCCCGAGAAGACGGGCCACGAGATAAGCTGGGACAACGCACGCATCATGGCCACGGAGAAGAATTTTACAACCAGACTGAACCTCGAATCACTAATCATTCAAACGACAAGTAACACAATCAATAGATCATCTGGCACACTAAACCACGTGTACTCCCGGACTTTGCGTCATGCGCTCAACGTTACATAAGAACCTGTTGCTCAGCCGTCATCCCATTGTGAACAAGGGATCCGTACGGATCCCGAAACGGATCCCGAAACGTCTTTGTTTGTATTTGACATTGGTCAGTGACCTGTTTTTTTTGTTTTTTTTTCAACAGATTAATCTTGGCGACACGCTCATAGTGCTCAAGCCAGTCGTCCACGTCTTCATGGGCGCCGCCACTTAAGTGATCGGGAACCAGCGGTTGAAAGATGGTTACCTGTGAAGGCTGTGTTGGCGGAGGGCCTTGGGGCGCCGGTTGCGGACTGGCGTTGGCCATTTGGAGAGGTAATCGGCACTTGCGAGGTTCCGTGGAAGGAGTGAACTCTGGAGCGAGGCCTATCAGCCGCCGACTGAACAAGTGCACGGGAGTTGCAATGGGTGACAATGCGTCCGAGCTAGATGAACAGCTCCCAGTGGGAGTATGGAGCATTAGGTAGGATTGCGCCCCAGCACTTCCACCAGTGTCGCGGTACAGCACGAACCAAAGGCAGATAAACTTTGACACAGCGACTCTCAGCAGCCGAACAGCAAGATCGCCTTCTTTATCTTCGATCAGTCAGAGCTCCACTACCTGGTGTCCGCCAAATCCCCTTATCGTCGTTTTGGTCCATCAGTACACACGCGTCAATATATATATATATATATATATATATATATATATATATATATATATATATATATATATACATATATATATATATATATATATATATAGGTATGGGATATGGCACAACGGGAGCGTTGTCAACAAGGATAAATATATTTATTTCCCAACAGTTTCGGGAGGGGACCTCCCTTCATCAGGGGATGAGTTATACTGACATGAGCTTCCAAACTTCCTTGCTGCCGCGTCCCTCTCGCCTTGAAAGACGTTTGCGAGAGTGAGAGGGAAGGGCAAGACTTTAAATTCATATAAGCCATCTGGTTTAACAAAAGCAGTCTTCTCGCGGTCCAAAAGGAGAAAAAAGACGAAAAAAGAAAGAAAAGAAAGAAAGTAAAAAAGAGGAAGAACTTTCTTTCTTTTCTTTCTTTTTTCGTCTTTTTTCTCCTTTTTTTCCTTGTTCAAGTTCCCTCTCACTCTCGCAAACGTCTTTCAAGGCGAGAGGGACGCGGCAGCAAGGAAGTTTGGAAGCTCATGTCAGTATAACTCATCCCCTGATGAAGGGAGGTCCCCTCCCGAAACTGTTGGGAAATAAATATATTTATCCTTGTTGACAACGCTCCCGTTGTGCCATATCCCATACCTTCACGAAGACTAACTGGCATATATATGTGACGTAAGAAGGCAGGGATGGTTAGGGGAAGTAGAGAAGGAAGAAGTGAGAACGGAATAAACATGGCGTATGAGCCAGGCCACGTCGCCCATCCATCGTAGCGTCACACGAGTCGACAGGATGGAGACCTGCCTGCCCCTTCATCAGCCACTCATCATCGACGCAGTTCCCCAGAAGACGCCCTGACCGTACATTGACTACCGAATCATCGCCTAGGAGGACAACGACCAGCACCATGACAGAACCATCGGCTGACCTCGACATCCCCAAGTACACCGGATCAGCGGACGACGGACCCGTGCAGGACTGGTTCAACCTGTTCGAACTCCACGCTACCGCTGCATCTTGGTCGGAACGGGAGATGGTTACGAACTTCAGCGACTACGTCACCGGTGAGGCATTTAACTTTTACCTCATCCATATATTCGAGAACGACGAGTCATGGCAAAAAATCAAAGAGGAGATGATTACCCGTTTTAACGACTATGACCAAGACCTAATCATTGCCAACAATCTAGAGACAACCGCACACTATCGTCAATTTCCTAAGCAGTCCTCAACCATTCAAAAGCCCAGCGTGAATCAATACGAACTGCCTCAATACGAAGGGGCACAGCAGTTTACTTGCAGAAGGTCATGCGTATATTGGGAAAAACCCAACCGTCAAGCGCGCCGCTCTTCTGCGCGAAAGTTGGCATTTTCGAAGTCATCGCTTCAGCATATGACACGAGACGTTGCTCAACCACCTGATGCCCTTCCCTCTTCGTCTCGCATACGTGGTCCACCACCTGGGTTTTCGTCACGCGGTTCTTCAAGCGCTCCTAACGCTCACCTCTTGCCTTATAAGGACGCCGTATTCATGGTAGATGACCTGGCGCATCGAGAAAATACCCTATCAAGCCATTCTTCTTCCGTACGGTTTCATGCATCACCGTCCGGTGCACACACCCTCGACAGTCCAAACAAAACAGAACGCTCAGACGCATCGAACGTCACACGCTACCAGGCGCAAGGGCCACTCGCAGTGTACAGCGAAAAAGAAGCCCCTGAAGAGCTTCGTGTCATTTCTACGGCACCGCAGACTTGCCAAAATCTGCAGTTCAAACCTAGTAATGCCATGTCACCTGTGGTGCCCACATGCAGAGCTCACCAATTCATGAATCGAACAAATTCAGAAGTACATGATACATCAAACCTCGTACACAGTTGTCTTTCGGAAGCGTGCGTGATGAACCCCGTCACCGAAGCCTCTGAAGAGCCTGCTAGCAATGATGATGCACTACCAACTATGCCCGACAAGGAAGACACCAATTCACCAAACATCAGCTGTCGACAGGACACGTCAAACACCGAAGGAAATGAATGCCCCATTCTGGAAAGGGCGCCACTACAGCCATCTCTTGAGCAGCCTCAGCAAAGCAAGCAAAGCCAAGTTCATAAACCCATGCTACAACGAGAGAAACTGCAACGAGGGCATCGACGAACGCGAAATTCAACGGAAGCGCACTCACCAATAAAAGAACATCGGAAAATAAGATCTCTAAACCAAAGACCGATTCAAGACGTCAGACCATTTCGCACAAAGAAAAGTCACCAGAAACACTCCCTGCACCTGCTATTACACCGACTGCACCACCACAAAAAACGCCGAGAAAGACGCAAAAGCACTGCTTGCACACCGCAAGCACTTAGGCACTTCGTCACAGTCGGTCAAAAAGCACGAAAGCAAGAAGCACCGGAATTGCACCATTCACGACGAAAAATACAACCCCGACGACGTACGAGCCGCCGATGCAACAATGCGTTCCAACCTTGCTCAGTCCCCAGAACAGTTCAAGCAGTATTGTCAGTATCCATGTGTAGCCCGCTCTGTCCGGAACGCAACAGTCAAGCTCGTCCACCAGAGTCGTCATAAAAATCACTGGACTGCTCCCTCGGCCTTGAAGATTTAGTGAGATTGTGAAACTCTGTCGGGACGTCAAACTGTGAATTTGGCCATTATTTTGTTTATTCTCTGCAATTTGTTGTAGCTTGTAACCGGTGCCATCTTTCGGGGGGAGGGGGAATCCTGTGACGTAAGAAGGCAGGGATGGTTAGGGGAAGTAGAGAAGGAAGAAGTGAGAATGGAATAAACATGGCGTATGAGCCAGGCCACGTCGCCCATCCATCGTAGCGTCATATATATATATATATATATATATATATATATATATATATATATATATATATATATATATATATATATATATATATATATATATATATATATATATATATACATATATTATTATATATATACGGCAACAAAATGAATAACTGGCAAATACATTATAACGCGTTTTAAGTGCACCCTAGTACTTACCATTCATGGCAAACCTACCTTGTCACCTTCATTATTTTCTCACAATGTTCACGAGACGTGAGTCTCGGCATGAACTTCTTTATTCAATGCGGCACAACCGTCGACTTAAAGTCAGTGCCAACGTCTTCCCGTGATCAAAGGTTACTGTTGCAGATCTGTCATGGTCACCATGAATCGTGTTGGCTCGCAATTACGAAGGACCATGCACAACGACTAGCATGATGATATTTTAAACTACAAGAATATGCCGAAACGCTCATGGAGAACTCATGACGGAAGCGTTATGGCTCGACTGCATATCGCTTTCCCCTTGAGTCACTGCCCCACGCCAACGACGTGAGCCCACACAGCTGAAACTTCCTATTTCCAACATTTCACCACAGTGGAAAAAAAGATTGAACACTTACGCCAACAAAATACAGGTGCGCGATCAAGTGTCAGAGTACTTCTAACTATGGGTGCAGCGAAGCAGCCAGGTTTTGTAAACAAATAGCGCACTTAGCATTGTTCATTAAGACGGTGAAGCCTTGAAGATTACTTTATTACGCATGAAGTTAATTCATTTCCTTGAAGGTGGCGTGTCGGGACACGCTGTTTGAAGTCATTTTGATATTTTTTAGTGCATGTAGTAATCCTTGGTAAAGGAGGCGCCATTTTCCTATAAAGTTGTAATATTATTCTGAAGTGCATGCCAAATACGGCTCAAAATATAATTGCATAATGACTAGAATACATCGGGCAACATGACAATCAAATCGCAAAGTGCACTACACTGCTATGTATAGGTGAGCTGGGGCACTCGCCCCCGTGAGTAATTCGTGAATTCATTTCTTAATGCGAAACCACACATATGTGAATATACAATAGGGCTAATTAAATGTAAAGCACCGAACTCACAGTCTAGCACTGCGTTGTAAGCGCTCGAAAAATCAACCCATCCAACCTATATCCAGGAAGCATGGCTATCTTTTACAATGAATGCATGCAGATTTTTCCAAGAATATTCCACAACAATTTCGCACGCATTTGAAGAATACACTGCATAGCATGCGAGCACGCTATATAGCATAGAGGCCCCTATCTCAACTCGATGTGTTGTCTCAGCACTAACAGGGACAATTCGTCTGTTCTTTAACGCAAGTCAACATCCATGGATATACTAGGAAGCGATACTTGCTTGATAGGGAACCGGGCACGCTCAAAAAATGGCTGTATTTTTCTGCGGGCGTGTTGCGCCAACAAGCGGCCACTGGTCCAGCGCTCCGAAGCATTTTTGGGGCCCCTGTACCTGATTCGGAGCGGGTTCACACACAAATCACGCAAAAAAACACAATATGGTCAAGATCACAGAGCCATAGACCACTTTATACACCACATACCACGTGATTCATAAGTCGTTTCAACGTAGTACGCGCGTTGTGCGGCCCAAAGGGCGTGGCGTTAAGCTCGTAATGATGGTCACGTGCAATAAAGGTAGTTTTTTGGCGATCGGCTTTAGCCACTGGTACTTGGTGGTAGCCAGACCACAAGTCCAGCGACGTGAATAATTCTGCTCCGTGAATGGCTTCAATGGCGTCATCTATGCATGGAAAAGAATAGACGGCCTTGAGTATTGTGTTATCGAAACCACGGTATCATATATACTTATATATATATATATATATATATATATATATATATATATATATATATATATATATATATATATATATATATATATATATATATATATATATATATATATATTGTCACGTCGCTCCAGGGGATGTCGACAAGGTCTATTGATGTTCGATCAACAGGGCTCTAACCAAGCGCGTCGGTTGGGCTTGTTTTCTAAAGCGGGGGTCCACGCGCACTTCTTTCTTCTTCGTGGCGTGAGCCTTCACCTTGGCATACGACCCACTACTAGAAGTAGGTGGCAATATTCCTCGTCAACAAAAAAAAAGAAAGAGCATCGTCCCGATGCTGTAAAGTTATTGAAAAAAAAACCAAAACAAAGTAGGTTAAAGAATGAAAAAAAGGGCACCAATAATCAAATGTTAGACGCGATAAGTTCACCAATGATGAGGCAATTGTCAAAGCACAAATAAAAAAAAACACAGGAAAAGTGGCCTTTTAGGAACGCGCAAAATAGGGCTTCATGCGCACCACGTGAACTATGTCAGAGGTCGGTTGTTTTCGTTGTGCCCATCGTGACGACGTAGCATCCGGAACCACTTCGTAGATTACGCCGCTCACGCGGCGTATTACTTTATACGGACCGAAGTATCTGCTGAGCAACTTTTCGGAGAGGCCACGGCGTCGAACAGGGGTCCAAACCCAAACTTGGTCTCCCGGACTGTAAGATACGTCATTGTGACGCATATTGTAACGTCGTGCATCGACCTGTTGCTGCTGACCAATGTGTAGCCGGGCGAGCTGGCGAGTTTCCTCGGCACGCTCTGCAAATTCTTCTGCGTCAGTTGTTAATCGATCAGCGCCTTCATAAGGAAGCATCGCATCCAGCATCGTCTGAACTTCGCGGCCGTAGAGAAGGCGAAACGGTGTAAATCGGGTTGTTTCTTGAACGGCGGTGTTATAAGCGAACGTCACATAAGGCAAAATGCGATCCCTTGTTTTGTGTTGGACGTCGATGTACATGGAGATCAGGTTTGTGACTGTCTTATTTAGTCGCTCGGTTAAGCCGTTGCTTTGCGGATGGTAAGCAGTCGTCGTTCGATGCCTAGTGTTACTTAGCCGAAAAACTTCATCAGTAAGCTGTGCAGTGAACGCTGTTCCTCTGTCGGTTATCACTGTAGATGGAGCACCGTGGCGCAGAACAATGTGGCACATGAAGAACTGTGCTACCTCAGAAGCCGTGGCTCGTGGTATCGCCTGTGTCTCAGCATAGCGGGTCAAATAGTCAGTTGCAACAATGACCCATTTGTTGCCGTCGGACGATAAAGGAAATGGGCCGAGAATGTCCATGCCGACTTGGTCAAATGGCTTGTTGGGTGGATCAATTGGCTGAAGTAATCCAGCCGGCTTGCTTGGTGGCGACTTTCGACGCTGGCATTCACGACAGCTTTTAACGTACTGCTTCACGCTTGCTGAAAGTCCAGGCCAGTAGTACGCCTCACTTACTCTGGCGAGCGTTCGCGAGTAACCTAGATGACCAGATGTGGGCTCATCATGGCACGCGGAGAGGACTTCGTCCCGCATGTCCTTCGGAACGACAAGGAGGTAAGCGCGGCTCGTAGAACGGGCGTTTTTTTTGTACAGGACATTACCTCGGAGGCAGAAAGACGTCATGACACGAAATAGATGGCGAGGTATAACGGCGCTATGACCCTCCAGATAGTCGATGAGCGGTCGAATCTCTTCATCCTCTCGCTGGCGTCTGCTCAAGTCAGATGAGCTAAGGGCGCCCAGGAAACCGTCATCGTCGTCTTCTTCTTGATTGACTAAAAGTGTGGGTGCACGCGACAGCGTATCAGCGTCTTCATGCTTCCGTCCAGACTTATATACGATGGTAACATCAAATTCCTGTAGACGCAAGCTCCATCGGGCCAGTCGTCCAGAGGGATCACGAATGTTTACCAACCAGTAGAGGGCATGGTGGTCCGTCACCACTTTAAATGGACGACCATAGAGGTACGGGCGAAACTTGGTGATCGCCCACACTACTGCGAGACACTCTTTTTCTGTGGTCGTGTAATTCACCTCGGTACGGGACAGTGAGCGGCTGGCATAGGCAATGACTCGTTCTTTGCCGTGTTGATGCTGGACGAGCACTGCGCCGAGGCCGATGTTACTGGCGTCAGTGTGCACCTCTGTGTCAGCATCATCGTCAAAATGCGCAAGAACAGGGGCTGACTGCATCCGCTGTCGTAGCTCGGCAAAAGCAGCCTGTTGTTCGGTAGCCCATACAAACGGTGTGTCGTCGCGTGTAAGGCGAGTCAAGGGTTCCGCTATCTTCGAAAACCCTCTAATAAATCGTCGATATTAGGCGCACAAGCCCAGAAAGCGCCGAACGGCCTTTTTGTCTGTAGGATGCGGAAACGCGACTACAGCGGCAAGTTTGTCGGAGTCGGGTCGAACTCCTTTCGCGTTGACTACATGGCCAAGGAATTTGAGCTCTTCATAACCAAAGTGACACTTCTGCGGTTTGAGTGTAAGATCTGCTGATTGAATAGCCTGTAGCACACTCCTGAGGCGATGAAGATGTTGCTGGAAGGTTTCAGAAAAAACTACAACATCATCAAGGTATACGAGACAAGTTTGCCACTTCAGACCAGTAAGCACAGTATCCATCATTCGCTGGAAGGTTGCGGGCGCTGAGCACAAACCAAAAGGAAGGACTCGAAATTCATACAGGCCATCAGGGGAAACAAAGGTCGTTTTCTCGCGATCTCGCTCGTCAACCTCGATCTGCCAGTACCCGCTTTTCAAATCCAAAGAGGAAAAATAGTGGGCGCGGCGTAATCTGTCTAACGAGTCGTCGATGCGTGGCAGCGGGTACACGTCCTTTTTAGTCACGCTGTTCAGCTTCCGGTAATCGACGCAAAAACGTAGCGTTCCGTCTTTCTTCTTGACTAGGACGACCGGAGAGGACCATGCACTGTTGGAAGGCTCGATGATGCCGTCGTCAAGCATTTCTCGAACTTGCGTACGAATGGCTTCTCGTTCCTTCGCTGACACACGGTAAGGCTGTTGGTGTACTGGGCGGGCGTCGTCGTAAGTGATGATTCTGTGCCTAGTGATCGAAGTCTGGCGCACCTTAGAGGAAGCAGCGAAGCATGACTTGAATTCAAGCAAGAGTTTTCGCAGTGCTGTCTGGTTCTCTGGTGTGAGGTTAGAATTAATGTCGATATTGTTTAGAGACGTATCGGCGGCCTCCACTGCGTCCGACGAGAAGCAGATGGGAATGGAACCTAATTCATCTGCAAACGCTAACGAAGTGCCACGGAAAAGGTGTCGGTGTTCGCTGCTGAAATTTGTAACGAGCAGTTGAGATCGGCCATCACGTAGCTGTATGATACTCCTAGCCACACAAACACCTTGAGTCAGCAAGTGTTCAAAATTACTTTCTGCAATCGCTTCACCAATTCGCAATCCACAGCATGTGATGTCGACAATAACACTGGCTCTTGGAGGAAGCGTTATACTTTCAGCAGAAACACGAAGAATGCCAGGAATGTCAGGAGTGTGCCAAACATCAGATTTCCGAGGCGAAGCACGTCTGTCGTCAAGGTAGTGCGCTGGATGCTCCGCAAGATGCACAGGGTTGGCGTAAACGAGGGGTGGGGGCGCGCGTGTGTTCTCGTAGTACCGTAGAGGCTGCGCCGACTGAAGTGAAACTGTAGGAGGTGCCTGAACAAACAGCGGGGAAGAGGAAGCTGGGCGCTTCAAGGCTTCCGCATAAGTCGCACGGTGGTAGTCAGCCGGGGCCGGTGTGGCGTTATCCAGACTCACAGGGTCACGCAGGGCATGATGCAGCTCGTCCTTGACGATACTTGCAATAGAACTCACCGTAGGTAATGGTGGTGTAGCAGCCTTTTGCAGCTCCTCGCGTACTAGAGAGCGGATAAGGTCGCGCAGACACTCGGTGTTGTTCCCAAAAGTCGTGAGAACTTGAGCAGTGGACGTGCTCACTTGCCGGTCATACAGGGTGGATCGATGCTGAAGCATCTTTTCCGTCGTGACGGCTTCAGACAAAAACTCGGCGACCGTGCTCAGAGGGCTCCGTACAAGGCCAGCGAAAAGCTGCTCCTTAACTCCCCGCATCAGGTGACGCAACTTCTTTTCCTCTGTCATACCTGGATCAGCCCGTCGGAACAGGCGCGTCATATCTTCCACGTAGGTCATGACAGTTTCGTTGGGCATCTGGATGCGGGCCTGGATCGCTCGCTCCGCTCGTTCGTGGCGATCAGCACTTCTGTAAGTGTCCAACAGCCGGCGGCGGAATTCGGGCCACGATGTCATCTGTTCCTCGTGATTCATGTACCAGGTACGTACTCCATCCTCCAAATAGAAGTACACACGCCGTAGTTTGGCCGCGTCGTTCCAGTCGTTCAAAGCAGCCACGCGTTCGAAGTCGACCAACCAGTCCTCGACGTCTTCGAGCTCGGTGCCATGAAACGGTGTCGGAACCTGTGGACTTTCGAGGGTGTACCGAGTCACCGGGGGGTTTCCCGTTCCTGTTAAAGTGGTTTGAACGGACGTGCTCATCATACTGGTGTGAACTGTAGGGTCAGCTTCGGGTGGCAATCCCCTGATACTGCGGCTTGTCCGATGAACGGGAGTGTGGACTCGCACTGGGCTTGTGGTGCTGCTTCCAGGAGGGGTCTGAAACATCCGTGAGGGGCTACCCAGCACCTCCACCAATTGTCACGTCGCTCCAGGGAATGTCGACAAGGTCTATTGATGTTCGATCAACAGGGCTCTAACCAAGCGCGTCGGCTGGGCTTGTTTTCTAAAGCGGGGGTCCACGCGCACTTCTTTCTTCTTCGTGGTGTGAGCCTTCACCTTGGCATACGACCCACTACTAGAAGTAGGTGGCAATATATATATATATATATATATATATATATATATATATATATATATATATATATATATATATATATATATATAGTGGGAGTAATAATTCAATGGGCCAGTTAGTCTTCGTGAAGGTATGGGATATGGCACAACGGGAGCGTTGTCAACAAGGATAAATATATTTATTTCCCAACAGTTTCGGGAGGGGACCTCCCTTCATCAGGGGATGAGTTATAACTCATCCCCTGATGAAGGGAGGTCCCCTCCCGAAACTGTTGGGAAATAAATATATTTATCCTTGTTGACAACGCTCCCATTGTGCCATATCCTATATATATATATATATATATATATATATATATATATATATATGTGTGTGTGTGTGTGTGTGTGTGTGTGTGTGTGTGTGTGTGTGTGTGTGTGTGTGTGTGTGTGTGTGTGTGTAGCCTACACAAAGCAACTAAAAACAAATAAATCCGCCTGTCTTACGCGTCAGGATAACAGGAGGTACCCAAAGAGTGTTGAATAACTCTTCTACGAAGCATATTTACAACATGGCGTGAATGACACACATTCTTCAGCGGAAGTGCGGTGTGGCATTTGATGCAGCGGCTGATGTCCGTCGATTTCAACGCAATGTTGAACTTGCCACGTGCGGTCCAGCTGAGGTTGTAAGACATCGAAGGAACTCACTCCAAGACGGGTGCAGAAGATGCAGTAGGTTGGCGTGTTCGGCAGGGGTGAAGATATTGGTGATTGACGGCATTATGGCGGGATAGGGAGTCCCTCCCGAGGAGACATATAATAGGATAACTTTCTTAGTGCCTACAGGGCACTTGGTTCGTAGCGATAGTGAATAGTGGCGTCAACTGGAGACGCAGGGTTGAGGTCCTCTATGCGGACGACATTCACTTATATACATTCACTTACTATAGCAACGTGACAAGGGCAGAGAGTCGATTGAAGCCGACCACATAGCTGCATCCGGCGCCAGCGTTCTGACAAAGCTTTACAGCTCCCATTGGTATCAGACAGCGTGAAAAAATATATAACATGTGTGTGTACGTCGCAGAAGGCGTGAACAAGTATCGAATTGCCAGGCAGAATGTTGTTATCCACCAGAGTGGGCAACACAGCTGGATGAGGAAAAGCGTCAAGTAACAGGGTGTCTCACAGTAGCGAATACTGAACTTCGGGGCGCACGCAGTCGATGACAGCATTATGGCTGGATAGGCAGTCCCTCCCGAGGATGACGTCATATAAACACGCATAAAGGTTGATTGATTTGTGGGGTTTAACGTCCCAAAACCACCATATGATTATGAGAGACGCCGTAGTGGAGGGCTCCGGAAATTTAGACCACCTGGGGTTCTTTAACGTGCACCCAAATCTGAGTACACGGGCCTACAACAAAACACGCATAAAAGAAAGTAAGTCAAAAAGTATATGGACAGATTCCCTTCAATGAAACCTCTCGGATGTGCTGACTGCGAGAGGTGACACTCGCTGCACGTCTGAGAGACAGTCCCAAAAGCAGCATCGTTATCATTCGTAATGAACGGCAGGTATCGGCAGCTATGACAGTAAAGGCTGCACCGGTGTCTACAAGTGCAAAAGTAGAAACACCTTGAGTAAGTATCGTGACCACGGTAGCGGGGAGGAGTGAGGGCAATTTGAAGACGGCGCAGTTCTCACCTCTTGAACAGCGGCGCCTAGTTTTCAAGGTTAGTGGGTCGGGGCCCGCTACGCATAGAGGATGATGACTGACTAGAAGATGGTACGCGCTACGGCTGAAAATCAGAGCTGTTAGTAAGCGTATAGCGCGGCCAAGAGCCAGGAACGTTTCAGGTGAAGGGCTATCTGCCCGATTGCTATGACCAGGTGCCATCACCAAATGTTCGGGGGTGACGGCGGCAATATCGGGTGGCAGGTACGGTAGTGTAGCCGGCGCAACAAAGCCAGCGATTATCAGACATATCCTAAAGATTGTCGATTGTCAGTGCTACTTAAGGTGTACTTAAAAGATGGTTGGGAAGGCCTACGTACTGTCTTCGGAAACGTGATAAGCGTGGTCACCAGCTGCACCACTTCACCAGCTGTACCACTTTAGAATAGGCGATAGATGTGGCCACATGCTATGCCACGCCTCACGAGATTTGGTCTCAACAAACTTGAATCACCTGGGCGGGTTTGGCCAGCATGAAGTTACACCACATGGTCTACTGCGGAGCGTCACCGCAGCTGTACCTTCTTGGTGCCTCACCGCTTAGGCACCACATGAATATATAAAGATTTAACGGCTGCGCTTCTGCCAGCCGTTAAATTCGTTTGTGCATAGTCAGCAAAACCAAAGCAAATTTCTCTTGACAAGTGAAATTACAAGACTTATAACTTAGTCACACTTTTAACCGTGGATGCCTAGTAGACTTGTCTGAAAGAAAGTCATGGTTGCATGTTTTTGTGAAAGCTAACATTTCCTACGGTATAGGATCTGCACATGTCGTGCAGAACAGGACCATGGCTTTTGCAAAGTGACGGTAGTTATAGCGCGAGAACAGAACGACGACAAAAGGACAAGAAGAAGATGAGCACGTCTCCTTCTTGACCCTTTGTCATCGTTCTGTTCTCGCGCTATAACTATCGTCATGTCATACCAACTAGCCCAAACTGCCACACTTCTAATTTGCAAAGCCTTCATTATTGCAGTGTTGCTAGTGAAACTCAGAGAACTAGATAATACATCCATTATTGTAAACAGAACGCTCCAGTGCAGCTCTCTGCGCGCGCACTGAGTCGTACGAGTGCATCAATAGTTGGCTATGGGGCGATGTGACAATGTTCTCTAATTGTCCAGCTCTAGAAAGTCGATGGCGGAGCTTTTCATGGTGCGTATCAAACATATAGTTCCTTGTTTTCAATGGTGTCTGAGTTACACCACAAACCACTACCACTGGATGGGAGCATGGTGAGCCAATGAATAGGCCCTGATGTTGCTTGTTAGTGTCTTCAAAATATCATGGCCGGACGACACGACACTGTCTACTCCCAGCTTCTAGATTAGAAGGCGTTCGGAGCCACAGGAAAATTGATGATGATTAGTATGTGTGGCTAAACATCCTAAAATCAATCAATCTATCTATCTATTTATCTATCTATCTATCTACCTATCTATCTATATACCTGTCTATCAATCAATCAACCTATTTGTGTCTATTTAACTCACAGACAGAGTAGCGGCGAACAAAAGCCGTCTTGGACAGCTGACAAGGCCTCCTTTCCATTTACAAGGGCTCGCGGCAGCACAGCGATAGTTAGATTTACATATAAATGAAAAAAATAGAAAGAAAAATTTGCATCGTTGTAAAGAAGAGACATACTGCACAGCACTTGAAAACAACGGCATCTAACACGAGAAAAACAAACAAGCGCAAGAATAGTGATAAAGAATTTAAAATAAAAGAAATGAATGTATACATATTGTTACCCAGAGCGTTTACAAATTTCAAGTGTAACTTGCTTGATGAACAACACAGACAAAAATTACCTAATGTTTAAAAAAAATTATTCACAGTATGTACAGAGCACAAAGGCTTTATACCATTCCAGTAACAGGGCACATACACTTCGGCACATCTGTGTATCACGACTAACATCACTACGTTACAGTGACGACATTTGCTCTATTATACATGACAATTTTGGCATACATGTACACAATAACTTAATGCGATATCATGATAGAATAGTATAACGATACATTGGATGCAGTGAAACACGATTTGTAACAAATGAAATCATATAAAACAACTCAATAGGCGCTGCTTAGTACCAAGTCGGTCGAAAAATGAGTTGTCTCATTTCGTGTTCCGAAAGGGCACGACCAATGCTGCAGAAACTCGTGCTCCCCGGGGAAGAAAAGCTCCTCAGAGAGGAAAGCGAGGACCTCTTGTCTCATTCTCTCCAGTATCGGCCACAAAGCAGGCCAGCGGCAATTAGCAGCCACGGCCTCACATCAGTTTCTCCAATAGCTGAACAGCCCCGCAGATATTAACAGAGCGGAGAAGCGGCCACGCGGAAATCGGCCGTTGGACACGAAAGTTCGCACACCCTGTCCCGAAAACCAGCATTAACCGCACGCCAATAAAGGCAGGAAACCACACACTCAATCATCGCATGTTAATTTGTCCCTACCATGACGCAGGCTGGGCAAGTGGAAGTGCGAACCACCTGCCATCGCTGCAACCGATCTCGCGTGGGGAGCAAGCCCCAACCCAACCTCCAGACAAAGTCTCTGAGATGCCCTGGCAACACTGCGGGATTTATTGGTTTCCAAGCGTGGTTCATTACTGATTGACGATGCTGAGGCACCAAGGGCCGTAGAAGGGCTGCCATTGTGCCCACCACTTTAGAATCGGCCACCTCTATCTCTGGGCACGTAGCTTCCAAACGTCGGTGAAATGCCAGAAGGGCTCGATACAAAGGTGGTAATTCAGTTGATCGGGGACCTTGGTTAATTTTTCTATCCGGCAAGAAGACGCGTAGTGATGGCCCCAGATGGTAGCGAGCCAGTGTCTGAGTGGGCATGCCGTCATTGCTAAGTATTCGCAGTATAGTGCGGAGGCACAATGTAGAAGCCGTGACGGAAACACCGGGGAATGCAAAACCGCCTTGATCTCGCAGTTGAGCTAACGCTGGACGAGATAAAAATTCTGTGCCACCAGACCAAAAAAAAAAATGAACTCATGCAGCTTTGCACTTTCCTGCAGACGTGGAACGGTGGCTTAACAGAATGGCAAAGGTACCAAACTTTTCCTAGGTACACCGTTTGAGTTGAGTATCGGCGTTCCAAGAGGGTGAATTCGAAGTACCTAGCTGCTTTGATATCACTTAGAAGAGTTTTTACAACGGATGACCAGATGCTATCCTGTACACCAAATGCAGTGAAAGTAACTCCGAGTATTGTAATCTCAGGAGACCACTGTAAAGGCAACGTGATGTTGATACAACCGCTGGGGTTGCCAATGAAAAAATACTGGCTTTTAGAAAAGTTTAACCTTGCACCGGAGGTAATGCCAAAATCATGGAATATATCAAGAGCATGCTGCAGCGACTGTTCATTATGTATATATAGAGTAATGGCATCTGCATATGCAGTGACCTTTACTTAAGTGTTACCGAATAGAGGTAAGCCACGAATCGGCGGGTGACGTCCAATAGCCCTTAAGAAGGGTTCTAATGCAAGAATAAGTAACACTAGGGAGAGGGGACACCCTTGACGGACCCCAAACGTGACTCTAAATGCGTGACTCTCACGGGAATCTAAGTAAAGGGTACTTTCTGAATTAATGTACATCGAGTGGATGAGGTCAAAGAAATCATCTAGGAAACCGAATGCATGTAAAAGATTTAGTATGTAGACATGTTCTATGAAATCAAAAGCTTTCTCTTGATCTAAGGAAATCAACAGTCCTTGCGCACATCAGCTAGTGGTGTATAGAATGATGTCACGTGTTAACCACGTATGGGTGCGTATTTTTCGGCACGAAACAGAACAGACCTGGTGGGGAGCGATTAATGTTGCAAGAGATGAACTGATTCGGCGCACCAAAATGTTGGCCAAAAGCTTGTAATCTACATTGAGCAAGGTAATAGGGCGCCAATCTTTTGGTCGCGTGGACATCGGGTCTTTCTTGGGAACTAGTGTTATACGGCCTTTGTGGAAAGGGGTTGGAAGGGTAATATCTCGGAAATACTTGCGAATTATGCGTGACATAGTTGGACCAATGATAGGCCAGAACTGTACATCAAACTCTGCAGGGAGTCCGTCAGGCCCTGGGGCCGATCCCTTTTTCATTGCGTCTAATGCGCCCTTGATTTCGTCATCGGATGGCGGTGATAGCAGGACTTCATGTGACATGTTGGAATCATGAGGTAAACCTTTTAGCAGAGGATGCGAGGAAACGGATCCTGGGTAACAGACATTAGCACCAGATTGAGTCATTGACTGAAAGCGTTGAGTGAATTCCTGAAAGTTGCGCGCGCGTACCCGCAGCAGCTGGCGCGGGAGAGTTCACTGAGTGGGCAGCTGAGCCTGGTGGACGAAGCAGAGCTCTGCGTGCATACCTTAGCACCTCGGGGTGCGCACATGGTGCACGTCTACAGCGCAAAGCTGCAGCTGAGAGCGAAGAAGCGCGCATAATACGTTGGTACCGTTCAACGAGCTCCTCTTGCTATGCCCGCATTACAGGAGAAAAACTGGGATCACGATTGGCAATGCGTATCTTCTGGATTAACAATGATGCATCTTTGGACATACGGGTGCGAATTTCTCCTGACGCACTGCAATGATGGCGCCACTGTTCTTTGAGGCGATCCCAATCAGCTATATCCGCCCCGATGAGCGATGCGCGTAACGCTCGGAACAATTTTCCGTAGCCTGAGAGTCCTGTAGGACGCGGTGATCGAGACACTATGGTCTGTGAATCATTGGCGTCCCCGCTGGCACGCGGAGAGAGAACATAACCGGGCGGTGGTCGCTAATGTACACTGGTGTCGGTGGCAATGACATTACCTCGCTGTCGTGAACGTAGGTAATGAGACTGGGGGATGCATACACGCGATCAATTCGGCTGCTCGACGTTGCTCGACGCCAATTATAGGCATAATTGCTGCCATGCACACTTTGATAAATGCCACTCAATGCCAATTGCTGCACTAGACGTTCGAGTTCTCTGGCATTCCAGTTTGACCGGCCGCGACCCGGACCTCGAACGTCAGCGTGTAAGTCAAAGACACAATTGAAATATCCTAAAAGTACCACATGTTGGGAATTTAAAAGGCACGCATCAAGAGATTGGAAGAACGCGTTAGAGTTCACGGGTGCCGCTGGGGCATACACAGCAGCAAATCTTATTCTTAACAAAAAAAAAAAGGTGCAGTCGAACGCCAGCACGCGTCCGAAGGCATAGAAGAAAACATGGTGGTCACGTAAAAGACCTCGGTTAAAAATAATAACTCCGACGCCAGTCGAACGCGTGCTGGTGTACGAAAAGAAACAATCAATATTGAACGCGCGCTTGAAAGCGAGTACATCAGAAAGCTTGAAAAAAATTTGTTTCTTGCGCGAACAGCAAATCACAGTGTACTGAAGGTGCGAAAGCCAATACCTCAGCCTGTTTTTGAGGATTGCGGAAACCTTGAACATTAAAAGTTATAACTTTTAGAGCAAGAGCCATGGGGAAAATTAAAACGTAGCATAGGATCCCGCAAATGCAGGGTATACCTTTAGCAGGCGAGGGAGCCGGTGCCCCGCGAGTGGCTGAGTCATTTTTTTTCGGCCAGACAATCCAACGGAGGCTCGGGGCTTCCGGGATCGCGTCGAAGTCCTCAGGGGACTTCTGTCACTGGTGGGGGCTTCTAAGTCACGAGTAGTTATCCGGTGGCGTTTGGCGTCCGGGTTCTTGAGCGAGGATGGTACAAAGGCGTCTGCACTGTCCTGGCTGATTAAGAAAGGAGGGCAAGCTATGGCACAAGCGTTGCATTGAAAAGTTTAAACGCGCGGCTAGTACCATGCATGTCTCCCCTTTTCGTGTCACATCATAATTCTGTTGTTTTTTTTCTTTTCTAGGCAAGCAATCTCTCTTGAGCAATTTAAGTTTTCTTTAATTTCAAATTTAAAACGAACGATACATCATCATCTGTATAATCATCATCATCTGTATAAAGATACAGATGATGAATGGTGATAGTGTGAGCATCAGTAAACAAGTCAGAAGTTGCTGTCCCAAAAGGGAGGTGATAAGCAAACCGAATTACCTTTTTTGCATGTTATGTATTTTTGAAGGTTAGAGAATGTCCATGTGATTATTAGAGACGCCGTAGTGGCAGGCTCCGGAAATTTTGACCACCTGGTGTTTTTTAACGCACCAAAGTTTGAGCAGACGGGCTTACAGCATATTCGCTTCCATCAAAAATGCAGCCGCCGCAGACGGGACAAGATCCCGGTACCTGCGGGTCAGCAACCCAGTACCTTAGCCACTAGACCATCGCAGCGGATCGCCACAGCAAAATGGGGGCATGTTCAACTTCGCTGCAGAATTGCTGTATCGGTGAAAGATTCTCTGGGTTTCAAGAGATATGTTAACGAAGTTCGAGACGTAAAGTGTAAGTCGTTGGTAACATCCTTGTTCGAAGCCAAGTTATCGCAACGACAAGCCTGTTTTTGTGCAGCGCCTTCAAGCGCAAAAATTGACCCGTTGGGAAGATATGAAAGGCAAATGATATAGCATGTAGCGTGCTGTCAACACAGTATCGAGCACGAACTTCCCTCCATTGATAAATTACGTGCATAGAAATCCACGATGAACGAAGTGACAGTGCCGTGGGCAGCAGGACGCTAAACAGCTTGTTTTTCGAAGTGACGTTTATGAAACAAGCACTGGTTGCACAACAAATTGAATTTCTGCTAATACAGTGTTGTCATCTACGTGTTCATTTAACTGTCACAAATGAATTACGGCCACTTTTTGTTGATAAAAGTAAGCTTCGCTTATGAAAACGACAGTCATGGCTATCCGGGCAAAAACTTTGAGTTGGTCAGCCGAGATTTAATTGTCGGTGCACGTTTCTTAACTGTGCTGCTCTCAACGACAAATCTTTATTGATCTGCTCACTTCCGTGTGCTTCTGAATTAACAGTTCATCGATTTCATTTAAAGCTAAATTTGTTTCACCCAAATCGGATTTTTCTTTTTGTAGGGCGCTTTGCGAATGCAGAGAAAACATCGTGCTGATGAATATTGCTTTCACACTGTGTACGGCGACTCGGTCAAGCACTTTTTAAATTCCAGATTGGTAAGTTCAACAACTTGCACAGCTGATATCCTCGAAGTGAAATGGAAGTGGTATTGATAACGCTACACTGGTAAATACTAATTAAATACAGCACGATGCAAGGATATACACACTGACCACGATGTGTGTACATATAGAACATCAAGTGTAAAATACACAGACACCAACACGCTTGCCTAGAACACCGGAACGTCTAGTTCGAGGTTCGACTTTAGAAAGAACACGTGGTTGGACATGTAGTCTGAGCATGCGAAGCCCCTATAAAGCTGCAACCTTGCTTTTTGTGTGTTTGTCACGGTGGCTACAGTAACAGTGTTTGGCCTAAACTACTCGGCCTACCCGTGTAGCAGCCATACGTTTCGACATCTTATGAACTCTCAATTTTACTGCTCTGGCTTCACTGATTTACTTCTGCGATACACGTGTTTTCGTTCGTGTAGTATAGTTTGATGTCACTTCCAGAATGACCGGCGTACAACGTCACTGATTTACGTCTTTTTCGATGTCGTTTCTTAGTTTTTCATCGCTTTAAAATCTCGTTTACCGGATGCAAACGGAATTTTGCGCTAAATGATGATTCTATATTACGAGATCAAAGAGAAATATAAAAAAGCTTTGTCTAAGAAATTTGTCAAAACACCACTCAAAACGCTCAGTTAGGGCACATGTGTAAATATTTGCTGAGATATTGAAGCAAACGACAGTTAATATTTATTAATACACTTACTTGTGCACATATTCATTATGCATCTCACTAAATGGCGATGAAAATAGTATTAATGATCATAATATTTCTAATAATATTATAGTCAATGGTGCTATCGTAGCTGGGCTTTCTCTTTTATACTCCTCCAGGGAAAAAATGCTCTGTCTCCATTTTCCTTTGAAGCCCTCGTGATGATAATGGCGTGATATATGAACGCAACGCATCATGACATCAATAAGGGCGAACGCTGGTCAGTTCAGGGGCACTCCCGAAGTTTCTGCGTTCGTGCACTGGTTGATGTCTTGTCGTGCATCACCACGGATGTCGCTAAGTGGAAGTATAGCTCAGCAAATATGAATGATTTGTTGCAGCAGCCCCGGTAACACTAGAAGCGTCACAGTAATAAGGTGGCCCAGTGGTGATGGCTTTAGCATGGACTGTATGAAGTAGCAAACGTAGGATATCTCAGCACTAATTGGATCATATCTAAACAGCTATCAAATATTACGATCGAGCGTTTGTGCGGTGCAGCTGCACAGTTGTATGACAATACATAATAATGAATTTCAATATCACACAAGAGATAAGGCGAACTGAAATAGGCCACTTTGTGGCAGCGAGTTTAGATGATATTGAATGATATTTTGTCGCTGCTTGATAAAAAGCTCACCGTGGAGAAGAAGGTGTATGAGCCCAATTTATGCTATTCGTGTAAAAAAGCTGTACGACACGACTACTGATCAGGAACATCACTGGCCAGTTTATACTTTGATCAACGTAATGTGTAGTCCCACTGAACGTTATATTCTCAAGAAGAAGTTTTTTTCAAGAATTTCTGCGTCGTTTCTGTGTAAATGGGAATGTTTGAAAACTATTGATTATTCCCAATGTTTAAAAATATATCTGTCTTTTGCACAGCCCACATGCAGTCATCCAAATATCAGAATAATCTAAAATGAAAATTTCCCGCTACTTTCTTTTTCAGTTCACGGGACTGTTCTTATGCTGGTGGGACAGGAATGAAGGTTTTGTGCAGGTGCTGTACTTGCTCATTTTATTTTAAAAGCGAAGCATGTTATGTCGCGGGCCGTGACCCTCACTCTGTAACTCCCGCGGCGTCCAAACCCCTCTCATTGCCGATGCGTACCGCCTTCCCCTCTCAAACCACTTCTACGCCCCCCATTCACCTCGCAACGCCGACGCAGGGAGCATCTGCTAACATACGCTGGCTCCTCCCTCTCTTCTAGGCATTATTTCCGGTGGCGTTTACACCACCACTGCGCATGCTCGTGCCTTCTACTTGCCTCTCCTCTCCTACGCTCCCCATCTCTCACTACGCAACACCGACGGACAAAGCGTCTGCTCGCGAATTTCTTAACCAAAAAAAAAAAAGAGTCCCAGCTCTGTCACAAATGCGAAGCAATGAACATGATGGCGACAGATTGGAATGTCATACGAAAATTGGCAAGCAGATCAAAACGTACCCCGCATCGCTCCTACACAAATGACGCACGAAACGTACTCACAGGTTTAGATGAACGCAAATGAGTGGCTCAGTTCTTACTTCGCTGAGTCTTAAAAGCGTGCTTTTTTCGCAAACTTAGACTGTGTAGCTATTGTAGTGAGCTTTGTGCGCCCGGTAACTAAAACACAATCACTTTGGTGAAAGCCCAGGGCATACGATTCTCCCCGACGCGAGATAAGCGCGAGCACGCTTGAGCGTCCACTCTCCCCCCCCCCCCCCCCTCTCCGCGGAGCAGAGTATGCGTGAGAGTGAGAGTGCGTGCCGCCGCGCCGTGACAATCTGGCGACGTGCGCTGATTGCGCCATATCACTTGTAACGCTTGAACACGATATGGCCATCACCAGCCGTAAGTGGTAGATATAAATAGCTTGCCGTTTCAACGTTCAAGGAGGTGCTCCTTCGTGGATCAAGGGCTAGCGCCTCACACTTACAAGCGGACGTTGGATACCGCACGTCTGAAGTCATTTGCTGTATTTTTTTTCTTTCCTGCAATTTTTACATATATGATACGTATTCATATGCGGTGAGTGGCGGCAACGTCGACGCCGACGGTGTTCATATAAGTGTTATCGCAATAAGATCTGTCCATTGATTTCTCCTAAATAAAGACTAAAGCTCGTACTCGGATATTTTTGCCGCGCGCAGCGATTTCCATTTACAAAGTGAAATTTACAGCCAAGTGCGCGCGCGAGCGCCTTCAAACTTATGGCTTGAGATGCCAAACGGCGTGAAATTTTCTTGAAACCGCAATGTAGGGTGCCTATAAGACGTATCAACGTTCAATACAAGTTTTGCGAGACAACGCTAACGAGACGGTGCCGGACATGACGGCCAAACTGGGCATCAAAGAAATCTCACTCGAAAAGGGTCGAAGGAACATCACATCAGCCGTTGGTATTATTAAAAACTGAATTACGATAACAGCCGAGAAACTCAGTAATACTACCACAGTGATTGCGCTCTTTGGCGAACACAAAGTGTCCACGTTTTTCGGATGCAGGCCTGCGCTGCTCTGATGCTCACTGTACCGGAAACAAGTGAATTTTTGTCACCAATGCAGCAGACTTGGACGTCGGGCAGAAGTGTGTCCCAATCTTCACGACAAGCTTTGTTCCCGTTGCGGAACATCCCATCCTTATGAAGGTCATTGGTGCGAACCCAAATGCCAGCTATGCGTCGCAGACCACTCCAACACAGATAAGACATGCGAGACCAGATTCACGAAGTCCTTCAATTTGGAGGCGAAACATTGCAAAACATTGCAAACATTGAAACATTGCAAACATTACAGTAGGAACCACAATAAGAATATAAAGACACTATATCCAGTCAATAAAAGGCACATCTTCGTGAAAAGTCTGGGCTCCCACGCGTAGAGGAAAAACGCTCCAGATCAAGGAGGTCGAGCATGATATCGAGATATTCATCAAACCATCGATCTTGAAAACTGCAGACACGACGCCAATGCCAATCCAGGCATATAGGTTCACAAGTAGGCAATTCACTACAGCAGACCTGAAATTTAGGTTGAGCTGAGCAGATGTGGTCGAGGGTGCGCGCCCACGCTCTGACGGGGAGACTGCTATTCTCAATGAGTTAAGGGAACTAGATTAATAAGAACGTGTAGTTGAGGATTATGCTTGCACAGTTAGTGATAAAATAAAAGAAACGCTAAAGGAAGGAGAATGTCTAGTAGGCCAGGTAACTACCGCTCCACATGTGAGCACAAAAGAAGCAACTGAAAATCGGAGAAAAAATTAACGCAAGAGCTGACATCCCTCTTCTCAAACACAGCACACAAGCCAGAAGTATTAAACAAGATAATGTGACAGTAGATAATACATTGCTTCATATACAAAATACCATTGGGGAGATATAAAAATCAAATGCAAACGGAATGACATAGTGAACCAATTGGCTAATGCAATAGCAATAATTATGTGTAGATTGGACGTCCTAGAAGCAAGGCAGTTAAAGGCAGTCAGCTTTCTTTCAGCGCAGCAGAAGCACCACAATGCATATGAAATTCTCAACCACAAAATTATATGCGATCAGCCTCTCTCCAACCTCCCACTTCCATCCCTTGGTCGCCACCGCGTTGACGCGGGCTGAGCAAGCATTCAGAATGTAGCAATGAAACTGTATATATTACGAGAACAAAAAGTCAATTTTGCTGCAGTATATCAAAGGCAAGGACCAACCGGACGTCGCATTTTTGCAGGAAACACATGGTATGGCACACGTAGCAAGATAACGATCTTTTAACTATACCGAAGGGGAGACCAAGACCATAATCACGCTGGTAAAAAGAAGCATCACGTGTGTGCAACACAACACTGGCATAAAGCATATACACAATATTGTATTGTAACACCTTTCGCAAAAGAAGACAAGGCGTAGCTCATTTATTCTCAGCATTTGTAAGAGCCCCTAACAGCATAAGTATAAAGTTAAAAACCTACTCCAGAAAGCGCTTAGACTGTCTGGAGAAAAGTTAGTAGTTATAGCAGGACATTATATTGAACCACACACCACCTGGGAATACTCTTATACAAAACCAACGGGAGAGCGCTTTGTGATGTCTAGCAAGAACAGGGGCTAACACTCGTCACAGACCCCGGTAGTCTAACCAGAATAGGCACGGCACTAAACATAGACACAACCCTGGGCCTAAACTTCGCTAACACAAAAGGTAACGTGGCACAACACACTTCAAGATTTGGGCAGCGACCACCGCCTATAACAGTTACACTTCGCATATGGCCCAAGTAGCGCCAAACAAAGAAAAATTGAACTAATAGACTGGGAATCGAAGTAACAATAATAATAATTTATTTCTGCCTAAGAAAATACATTGACAGGAGAGCAGCAGAAAAAGCTGTAGTAGACAGCTGGACCAAGCCACAGCCCCTAAATACAAGTCAACAGCGAAGGCACCTGAAAATTCAGTTGAAAGCGTACATAAAACTTCATGTTACAAAGTATACATAGCATACATAAACTCCATGTAAACACTGCACATCAAAACACACAAGAAATGAACAGACAGAGTGTTGTCTACACTTTCTACACACAGCATCAATTCATCGACTGCTTCCTTAATATAATAGTAATTATAATAATTCTAATAACAAAAATAACACAATTTCCAAGACCATCATGTATCAAATATGAGCACAAATGAAAATACAGATACAAACCCATTTTGACATCCAGTTCGGATTTTAACAAACCTAAGTTATATGCGGTGGTACGTCCTTATATATAGAACGAAGGTTTTTAAAGGTGAAGGTAAATAGGCCAATGTTTGCAGGTGTGTGTGCATTTAGAAGGGAGAAAAGTGTATGCTGGAGGCGCTCTTTCCCGGTGTTTATGCGTGCTGTTGGCACCAACCAGCTTTCAGGTTACCTAAAAGGGTAACTCGTTTTCTTTTCTTCCAATTTGGCGAGATGTCGGATGTAGTGTATATTACATCGCGGAACGCGAGAAGCGACGGAACAACGACTCTTCACAAACATAGAACAACGGACTAAGCAGCTCAATGAAGACGACAAAGCTGCTACTGAAATTCCGCCACCTGAATATAATCATTAACGAAGTATGATAGCAAATTTCTCCGTGTGTGGGGAGCTAAGCACTCTCTTCAACATAGACCTAAAAGCCGGAAGCATAACAAGAAGTGCAGAAAGCGCATAGTACTTCTTAGCAAAGAAATAGAGCAATATCTTAAGCAACTCAGCAAAGAACAATAAGAGCAGATTTGTAATTTTATAAGTTGGCAATTGAGCAGCGGCCAAACCTGGCAATTGCTCAGGTTCCTACTTGATCCTGAGAATAACACGAAAAACAACAGTCCCGCCATTACTAAGTTTATCCACGGCTATGATGGCAGAAACTAAAAATTTCTCAAACAATTAGAACAGAAACAAATCCCACAGGCAGCTCCTTGCAACAATCCTAGCTGTAACGGTAATGCAAACTCAAAACCAGTTCAAAAAATCACAGAGGCAGAAATCCGCGTGCCCCTACGAAATTTGGAAACTTCTAATAAGCCCCAGGACCAGATGGTACGACTAACAAGACGCTTGAAACCCGCGATGATGAATCAATCACCAGTATAACAGAATAAACGAACGATTCATAGACAAAAAGGTAGGTACCAGCTGAGCGGAAAAAAAACGACGCTCATTCCAGAGCCTGATAGGAAGCTTGTGATCGACAACCTCAGGCCAATTTTCCAACATCTTAAGTAAAAAAACTACTAGAAAATGTATTTTTAAACATGACAGGCAACTTCATAGGGCCAATACATATACCCAGATACCATGATAGGGTATCGCAGAAACCTTTAGATAAAAGATGCGATGCTTCAACGTAAGCATCAGATAATCGACTATAAAACGCGCTGTACAATGGCCAATTTCGCCTTTCATCTTAAAAAGGCTTTCGATAATGCTAACCATGCCGCCGTATTGGAAAACATCGAACAAATAGCGCTGGGGCAGCGGATGGCTAACTACGTGAAGAGCTTTCTATCAGAAAAAAAAGTAGCCATCTCCGTCGGAGAACTCAAATCACCCGAAATCGGCATCGGTGGCGCCGGCACGCCGCAAGGCACTGTCCTATCTCCGATGCTGTTGTACCTCATCCTGATAGGGCTACCCGGAAAAATAAATGAAATTGACACTCTACATCATTCAATCTACGCGAAAAATATCAATATCGGGATTTATGATAATAGCGACGGCTCAGTAGAAGAAAGACTCCAGACCACCACAAACACAGTATAGGCACATCTGATAGGAACAGGTTTCGCATGCTCCGCAGACAAATCTGAGCTTCTCTTGTACCGTCTCATCCTTGTGGTTAGGCCTCCCAGCGAATATCACAGACACGAGGCTTATGAGGAAATTAAGGTACACACAAGGGACGGCCGGAACATTCGTATAGTTCACCAACTCAAGGGGCTGGGCTTTGTAATCGACGACAAAAGTACAAACTAGAAAACATTAAAAAATTAGACGTGAAGGTAACAAGCACCATGAGATTACTCAAACGAATTACTTACAAACAGCAGAATATAAAGTAGTACGCAAACAACAAACCGATTTTGGGGCGTAACCGATTATCCATTTATTCGATTCATCGGTTATTCAATCTTCAAGGCCGCATAACCGGAATGATCGCATATTCGGTTTGTTATTCGGTTATAATATTTCAATATTCGGATATGCGAATAACCAGATTTTAATTCTGGATTGATAGAAAAAATATGGCTTTTTTTCAATTATCTTGTTTGTAGGTAGGTAGTAGCATTGCAATCTTTCTAAAAGTACTCCTGTTAACCTCCTCACTTGGTCTTTTCTTCTAAATTTGTTTCCTTCTGGTAACCTAGGCTGGTTAAAAAAGTTTTACAAGTGACAAGAGATTAATCTTGGTGCCAACACATGTGCTCCCAGAGTCGTGTGAATTTACGGCATGTGAATTTACTTCTACGCTTTACACCTAATTTTCCTTGCGACAGATATCTTGCTCCCATAACCAGTGAATTTTTTTTCAGGTTCGACAACACATCTTCCTAGCGCCAATGAAATTGACCTTAATGCCACCTAATAGATTGTTTCGTTTGGTCACTTTAACAATCTTCGCTCGTAAAGACGAGAAAAATTGGCCACACTGCAAGTTATTCCTGGCACCAGTCAATTTATTCCAAGCTGGAGCTACACTTGACGAGAGGTCCCACACCTTGGACACTGATGTTTTGTTTCACATGACATGACTAAAAAGTTTTTGTTAGGTTCTTTGCATGTGACATAAAAAATGGCAGATCCAACGTACATTGGGAATCGATGATATGTGAAGCACGAAAGAGGAATGTTGATATGTCACATTAACATCAGCCCAACGTTACAAGGCGGATGTGAATTATACCGTACATGACTTACACGATATGATTATCATCTTTGGACGTGTCATTTGCCTTCGTCGTCTGTTGACGTCACGTGATGCCAAATTCGGTATATGTGGCAATAGATAAACGGCCACGAGTGCGCTATGAGCGTATCATGTAGTCATGTTTGACATGACACGCATGTCGTGATTGTCACGTTTGGACTTGTAATTATCTTTCATCATCTGTTCGCATCACGTAATAACAAATTTGGTATATGTGAAGCTAGCGAAACGGCCGCGAGCGCATCATGAGCGTGGCATGCAGTCATGCTCTTACGTGGCACGCATCATCTCAAGGTTGTCATGTTCGCAGCAGTTTTATACCTTTGTCATCCATTCAGTTCCCGTAGTCACAAATTTTGTATATGTGACGCTAGCGAAACAACCGTGAGCACACCATGAGCGTGGCGTGTAGTCATAACTTACATGACATGCATGTCATAACTTCCACGTTAGCGTCTGCCAGTTATGTTCGCCATGTAGTCATGTAACACCATGCCAGTTTTGCATTATGCGAACAAAACCACCGCAAGAGCAGCAAGACTATAAAATGTGAATCATGAGATCCATGACATACATGTCATGATTTTCATGATACGACAAGTCACTTGTCCTAGTCATACAGACAAAGTATGCCACAGAAATTTTGGTATCAATACCATCGCAAAAACAGCCAGGAGAGCTACAAGTCGTAGGCGGCTACATAGATAGATAGATAGATAGGTAGATAGATAGATAGATAGATAGATAGATAGATAGATAGATAGATAGATAGATAGATAGATAGATAGATAGATAGATAGATAGATAGATAGATAGATAGATAGATAGATAGATAGATAGATAGATAGATAGATAGATAGATAGATAGATAGATAGATAGATAGATAGATAGATAGATAGATAGATAGATAGATAGATAGATAGATAGATAGATAGATAGATAGATAGATAGATAGATAGATAGATAGATAGATACTATTATGTTTCGATGTGTCATTTACCTTTGTCGTCTGATATCGTCACGTAATACCAAATGGGGTATGTGTGAAGCTAGCGAAACGGCCGCGAGCGCATCATGAGCATGGCATGCAGTCATCTTCCTACATGACATGCATATCATGATTATCATGTTTGCACCAGTCATATACCTTCGGAATCTATTCACGTCGCGTAGCACTAAATTTGGTATATGTGAAGCTAGCGAACTGGCCGCGAGCACACTTTGAGCGTAGATTGTAGCATTGTTGTACGAGACGCGCATGTGATGATCATCATGTTTGAACTTATACCTTCGTCATCCATTCACATCACGTAATACCGACTTTGGTGCATGTGAAGCCAGTGAAATGACCACGAGTGCATCATGAGCGTGGCATGCAGCCATGTTCCTACATGGCACGCATGTGATGAATATTATGTTTGCACAAGCCTTATACCGTTGTCATTCACTCACGTTAAGTATTACTATATTTGGTATATGTGAAGCTAGCTAAACGACTGCGAGAACTTCATGAGCGTGGCATGTCATGTCGTTCCATGACACGAATGTCACGATTATCATGTCCGCACAGATGCTGTGACGTGTGAAGTCTTGAACTTGACGGTGATTGCCCGATATGGAATCACAAAAGCACCCGTTGAACTTCCAAGGCTCAACCGTCCGAATAAATATTGTTACGAGAAGGAGACTGACTCAGAGGGGTAGTCACCGATGTATTTACAGCCGGTTAAGCGAGCAGCGCCAATCACACAGATTAGCTCGCGCCAGTCTCTCTGCTTTCTCTTCTTCAGCTCCATGCACTGGCACGTAGCATGACCCCCGGCGGCGGAGGCACCGTCCCGGTGCTTTAAAGGTCGTTATCTGACGCATACTTGTAGGGCTTGATCCGCGAGACGTGTACAATATCCCTGGGCCGCATAGTAGATGATGATGGCCAGATGGGGCTAATCTCGTAGGTGGCAGGTGTTACTTGACGCAATATACGGTAGGGTCCCGTGTGATGAGACAGAAGTTTTTCGGATAGGTCCAGCCGACGATAAGGGGACCAGAGTAAAATGAGGGTACCGGGAGCGAAATGTACGTCTCTATGTTCCGCATCATACAGAAGGCATTGGTTGGTTTGCGACGCCATCAGCCGAGCGCGAGCGAGCTGACGGGCATGATCGGCTCGCGCAATCGCGTCGCGGGCATACTCGCTGGTGGACGAGGTGTGAGCTGAGATGACTGTGTCCAGTGGTAAAGTCGGTTCTCTTCCGTACAATAAGTAGAACGGCGAAAAGTCCACTGTGTCGTGACGGGATGAATTATACGCGAATGTTGCGTAGGGTAAGGCAAGGTCCCAGTCTCGGTGGTCGGGTGACACGTACATAGCGAGCATATTTGTTAAAGTGCGGTTAAATCGTTCCGCGAGGCCGTTTGTTTGAGGGTGGTAAGCGGTTGTCAGTGTGTGTTGCGTGGAACAAGAACGCAGAATGTCGGCGATGACTTGGGATAGAAATGTACGGCCACGGTCTGTGAGAAGCTGTCTCGGAGCACCATGAATCAATATAACGTCCTGTAATAAGAAGTCAGCGACGTCAGTTGCACAGCTGGTCGGTAGAGCTCGCGTAATAGCGTAGCGTGTAGCGTAATCTGTAATAACGGCTATCCATTTGTTTCCCAATGTTGATGTGGGGAAAAGGACCAAGCAGGTCTAACCCAACACGGTAAAATGGTTCCGCGGGTATGTCAATTGGTTGAAGATGGCCAGCGGGTAGCAGCAACGGTGTTTTACGACGTTGGCATAGGTCACACGTGGCGACGTATCGGCGTACCGAACAAGAAAGGCCTGGCCAGAAAAAACGGCGCCGGACGAGCTCGTACGTGCGGGATACGCCAAAGTGTCCAGCCGTGGGAGCGTAGTGAACTTCGGTGAGAACACAGCGGCGCCTATGCTTAGGCACAACAATGAGAAGGTCGGGCCCGTCTGGTCGGAAATTGCGACGGTATAGCACAGCCTTTTGAATGACGGAGTAGCGGACGGAAGCATCATTTGTGGAGGATTCCATACGGCTGGTGATGTCAAGCAGCTCTGGGTCACGCTTCTATTTTTCCCCAATATTAAGGAAGTCGGACACTGACAAGTTAGAGTTCTCCCTGGGCTCGTCAGTGTCCTCAGGATTGTTCACAGGGTACCGGGAGAGGCAATCGGCATCATGGCGTAGGTGGCCAGATTTGTAGATCACCGAATAGGAAAACTATTGCAGGCGCAAAGCCCAGCGACTAAGGCGGCCTGATGGATCTTTCAGAGAGTTGAGCCAGCAGAGTGCGTGGTGTTCGGTAACTACCGAAAATGGGCGTCCGTATAGATAAAGTCGAAATTTCGCCACCGCCCATACAAGAGCCAAGCACTCACGCTCTGTTATCGAATAGTTACGTTCAGGAACGGATAGGAGGCGGCTGGCATATGCAATAACGCAATCATGGCCATGTTGTTTCTGATCCAGCACTGCACCAATACCATGCCCACTTGCATCTGTACGGAGTTTCGTAGTAGCAGCAGGGTTGAAGTGTGCCAGAATCGGAGGGGTAGTGAGAAGAGCGACGAGAGTCGAGAACGCAGAAGCCTCTTCGGAGCCCCATGAAAACGGGACTTCTTTCTTGAGGAGCTGCATAAGCGGCCTCGCTATGTGCGCAAAAGTTTTCACGAAGCGTCGGAAGTATGTGCATAGTCCGATAAAGCTGCGTACATCCTTCGCAGATCGTGGTACAGGAAAGTTTTTGATGGCGCTCATTTTTGACGGGTCTGGTTGTACACCGTTGGCGTCTACTAAATGGCCAAGCTCTTTCATTTGATGGCGTCCAAAGTGACATTTGGACGAGTTGAGCTGCAAGCCAGCGCGACGGAAGATTCCCAGGATGGCTGAGAGGCGCTCTATATGAGTTTCAAGTGTTGGTGAAAAGACGATGACGTCGTCCAAATACCATAACAGGTGGACCATTTGAATCCTCTGAGCAGGGAGTCCATCATTCGTTCAAAGGTGGCTGAAGCGTTACAAAGGCCGAAGGGCATGACCTTAAACTGATATAGGTCATCGGGGGTGACGAATGCCGTCTTTTCACGGTCCACTTCATCTACCTCTATCTGCCAGTAGACGGAACGAAGGTATATGAAGGAAAAATAGTGGGACCCATAGAGGCAATCAAGCGCATCATCTATTCGTGGCAGAGGGTAGACGTATTTTCATTATTTTGTTTAGGTGTCGATAATCCACGCAGAAACGCCATGCACCGTCTTTCTTGTGGACTAGCATTACAGGAGGATCCCAAGGACTGCAGGATGGCTCAACGATGTCCTTGGCGAGCATTTTGTGTACCTCACTTTGGATGATGTGACACTCGGCCGCCGACACCCGATATGGACGCCTATGAATAGGATGCTCATTACCAGTGTTTATGCGGTGGCTCATACCGGTAGCTTTCCCCAACGGACGGCCGCTGATGTCAAAAACGTCGATGTAGGACAGCAGAACCCGATGGAGCTCATCAGTCTGCTGCGGCGTTAAGTTGGAAGCGATCATCGAAGTAATAGCGCTGTCGCAGCAAGTGGCAGATTGATGTAGAGCGTGGGGGTCAAAAGGAGCGGCCATCGCGAAAACATCTACCGCATTGTCTTCTAAGGTGCACAGATGCCAAAGAGATCTCTTGTGGCAGAACTTGAGGTGTCAAGCTAAAGTTGACAACTGGGAGGCACGTAGAATTTCCTGCGACGGACAGAATGGTGGGCGGTAATGTAATGCCACAACTTATGAGGACATCGGTGATAGGGGTCAGAACATAGTCACCATCGGGAACTGGTGGTATTGAGACGAGCTCTATGTAGGTCAGTGTCTGTGGAAGGAGGCGCGCGTGTCCCGTTGTGCAGAGGCGACTCGGCCGTTGTGCAAAAGGTTCTGTTGCGGGCAAGTGTAGACGGAGCGTACTGGGGCATTTATCAAGGACGGTGAAGAGAACAACTGTGTGCCGATCCACAATGCTCACACGAGCGGAGCACATTCCAACGATAGATGCTATTCCACCATCCGCTACACGAACGAACTGAGTGGCCACAGGTGTGAGAACCTTGTTGAGCTTGCGGCGAAAATCACTCTTCATCACGGAAAGTTGGGCGCCGGTGTCGACAAGAGCAGTGACATGTACGCCGTCTACTTGTGCGTCTGTGAGGTTCCGTTTTGTCGTTATCGTCAAAAGAGGATTTTTGGTCAGTCCGAGCGATGCAGCGCCACCTCAGGGGGCTGCAACGCTTAGTTTTCCGTCGGGGAACCTCGTGGGATGGCGGGGGAATATGGTCGGCGGGGCTGTGCAGAACGAGACAGGCGACGTTGGGGGGATGGCGAGCGGAAATAGCGGTGTTCGGAAGCAGGTTCCTGGGCAAAATGGTCGCGGCTGGTCTCATGGCGATAGGCAGGATGTGCATAGAAGGGATGAGAGGACAGTTGTGCAGGAGGACCCCAGCGTCTTCTGCAATGGAGAGAAATGTGGCCGATTTTGTGACATGAGAAGCAAATCAGCTTGTCATCGTGTGTTCCCCATGCGGACGGATTACGGAACGTTGAGCGAGAGCCGGTCGGGAAGGGACGTGCAGGCGTGAATTGGGGCTGGTAGTCGGTGCGGGGAGGCGGTGAGATAGAGTGAATTCCCAAGTTGGCGATTTCCTGCCGGACGACTGCTTGAATGAGAGGCAACGTAATTGGCGGAGAGGGGTCAGGGGACGTTGGTCCCACCTTAGCTGGAGCAGCCGCTTCAAGCTCCCGCCTGACGATTCGCGTCAAGTTGTCACAGGTGTCTGGTGGATGATATGTGTCGAGACACGAGGACGTCGCAGTGGTGTTCGGGAGGCGCTGGAACTGATGGGAGAAGCGTCTGCTTTTAGCTTGTTAGAACCGGCGGCTTTCTTGAATGATCGCATCAACAGATGACACATTGTTGAATACCAACAAGTTGAACGCATCGTCGGCGATACCCTTTAGGATATGCGCAACTTTTTCAGGTTTGGACATATCTTCGTCAGCTTGGCGGCATAGTGAAAGGACAGCCTGAATGTAACCGATGTAGGGCGCCGTGGAAGATTGTGCGCGAGTCGACAACTCATTTTTCGCAGCTTCACGACGACCACAGATGTTGCCAAAAAGCTCACGGATCTTTGCCTTGAAGCTGTCTCAGCTTGTTATGTCATGCTCGTGGTTGTCAAACCAAACACGAGTGATTCCGTCAAGATAAAAGATGACGTTTGCGAGCATAAGAGTGGGATCTCACCTGTAAGTGGCGCTGACGCGTTCGTAGAGGCGTAGCCACTGGTCGACGTCAGAACCCTCGCTGCCCGAGAACACGCCGGGGTCTTTGAGCGCGGGAAGCGTCACGAAAGTTGTTGCGGGCGCTGGGTTGACAGGTCGGGCAGAAGGGCGGGCGACCGGAGAGGATGTAGCCGAGTCTTGAGTGGTCATGTTGTAAGCCACGAGGGAGCGTCCACTTCGGAGTTCCGTGGCGAGGACGGGGATCGCACAAGTCCACCAAATATGTTACGAGAAGGAGACTGACTCAGAGGGGTAGTCACCGTTGTATTTACAGCCGGTTAGGTGAGCAGCGCCAGCCACACAGATTAGCTCCCGCCAGTCTATCTGCTTTGTCTTCTTCAACTCCATGCACTGGCACGTAGCAATATTATTTCGGTTTTCATAAGATATATGCAAAAGGATCTCAGCCATTAATGCCACCGGTTGAACTCTGTGTGAGTGGTATCGAATCCCTTTTAAAAAATATAGATGATACCAAGGATGGCATTTCCCCACGCGGGTTGAAGCGTTGTGCCTGGCCAATAGCATCTTATCTTTACCTAAAATACAAAAAATCTCGCTCTACTGGGGTTCTGTCTGAGGACTAGAAAATGGCTTTCGTGGTTCCCATTCACAAGAGTGGTTCCAAAAAAGAAGCCAACAATTATGGACCTATTTCAATAACATCTATTCCCTGCAAAATACTAGAGCACATTTTCTATAAAGACATAATGAAACACTTAGTTAAAGATGAATTATTAGTTGATGATCGAGATGGTTTCCGCAGGGGCCTGTCTTGCACAACACAACTGATTGAGTTCTACCATGATTTAGTGTCCGAGGTTGATGACAACGGTCAAACAGACTGTGTTTTCTTGGATTTCAGAAAGGCGTTTGACACCGTGTGCCATCCCTTGCTTCTTCGCAAACTCGAACGGGCGAATATTGATAAGACAGTACTGAATTGGATAGCCTGTTATCTACCACAGCGTCTACAATGTGTCATTCTCAATGGTACTACTTCTTCTACGGTGGAAGTAACATCGGGTGTCCCTCAAGGGTCCGTTTTAGGACCGCTACTGTTTCTAATTTACATTGATTGATTGATGTGTGGGGTTTAAAGTCCCAATTCTAATTTACATTAATGATATTCTTGATGGCATTACTTCTCGAATACGTTTATTTGCTGACGACTCAGTTGTGCACATAAAAATAAAAATGAACAGGATCGCAATGAATTGCAAGCTGACCTTACCTGAATCATGCAATGGTGTGATAAGTGGAAAATGCAACTTTCTGTGAAAAAAATGTGTGCACGTGTCTTTTACTAAAAAAAAAGAAAAAGGGTGAAGAGCGTTACTTTTTGAATGGTGACGTCATTGATCATCAATCAATGTATAAATACTTGGGTGTAACGCTAACGAGCGACTGTTCATGGAATACGCATGTGCAAGGTGTAGTTGCAAAATCTGCCAGAGCCCTAAATTTCATTCAACGAAATCTGAGATCCTCCCTGCTGTCCTAAAATTTACTGCGTATATTTTATTTGTCCGCCCGATTTCGGAATATGCATGTTGTGTGTGGGATCCGCGCCAAAATTCCTTCATTGATCTGATCGAGAAAATATAGAACAGAGCGGCAAGGTTCGTTCTTAGTCGGTATAAGCGAGGTGACAGCTGTACTGAAATGAAAAACGAGCTGGGATGGGAAGCGCTCTCCTCTCGCAGAATAAAATTGCGTTTGAAATTGTTATTTCAGATATACCATAAGAAGACGGGCATCAATAAAAACACTTACCTTAAACCACCGCATTATCTGTCTAGAAGGTTTGATCATGACCTTAAGATTCAAGAATACCGGACTGGAACGAACCTTTATGCTAATTCTTTTTTGTTCATACTGTACAAGAGTGGAATCAATCGTCTTGTGACCAAGTGTGCTGTCATAACGAAGACTTGTTTTTTTTTAAAGCTGTAACCCCCCCCCCCCCCCCCGCTTACACGCCTTTGGGCAAAGCAGGGTATTTCTGAATAAACAATAAAGAAAACGGTCCAGTGAGCTCTACTTGAGGGGTACAAATGACAGGCTAGCCTTTTTTGTATATCCCTGGCACTTCAAGGTGTATACGAAGGGCTTTCCAGGTGAAAATTGCTTGGCGCAAGAATATCTTTGCGACGCGGCACTCGACCCGTGTACTCTTGATCCAAAGACGTGAATGGTATGCGCTCGGTTAGCCAGGCATCCTGGCAGAGCCAAACCTAGCTTTATTTCGACAATATCTGCGACTCCAACTGAGTGCTCTCTATCTAGCGGCCACGCCTGGAAACGGCGCTAACAGGGTTTATTTTGAAAAGAGATAGGTTACCACGATGCGCGCGTTGAGAAGCGGCACTCACCGCGATGGGTTTCATCGAGACGGAAAAATGGCAATTAACGTATCGTTCTATCACTTGCCGAAAGACGCAGACGACGCGCCACGGAGAACGGTGCAAATCAGAAACTTACACATTTTAAAGAAGGTGAAGTACGCTGCAGTTGTTTGTTCTAATCCATTCGCTCACGACAACAATTCTCCTTGGTGAGTACATCATTACTTAGCGTGTGTGCCTTCTATTCAATACCCGCGGGCTTCTCTAAGCGCCGAGTATAGTTTCGTTTATATAAGCTAGCACTTCAGGAAATTTGTGGCGTCACTTGCGTGAGTGTATTTTTCGGATATCCTTGTGTTCTGCTAAAGTTGTAGTGCTACCCATTCTAAAATTCAGCTGCTGTAATTCTTCCCCCCGACCATTTTTTTTTTATTTCGCGCGTGTACTGTAATGAAGGTAGCGGACATGCGGCTTGAGTATTACAGTACTGGACGTGCGGCTTGACCAAGGAAGAAGGGAAGGACAGCGGCGAGCGCTCGCTACCCATGCTGGCTCTAAACTTATCCCTTCCGGTGGTCCTCTCCTTTGGAACAACTGAAAAAGAATTTAGTCACAGGAACGTTTGCGATGCCATATCCGATTTTCTAAAGGCAACAAAACGATTAGAATGTTATTTATTTCTTTATTTATTTATTTATTTATTTATTTATTTATTTATTATACCCTCAGGGCCAGAGGCATTACAGAGGGGAGTGGTACAGAACAAAGGCATAACATGAGGTAGCATGGTTACGAAAAACGTTGTGTACATAAAAAGGAAAAGGAAAGACAAAACAAATTAGTATTATCGCAACAATGTGGTCACACAAACACAGAATAAACATGAGATATTTCTGCATATACAATATTGGCTAAGGCAGCACGGAACAGTTGGTTATCGGTGATACCCGCAATTTCAGCGGGAAGGTGGTTCCATTCCCGGGACGAACGGGGCAAGAATGACTGAGTGGCAGATTTTGTATGATAATAGTTAATGCCAACCTTGTGATGTTAAGCTGAAGCATAAATTCACTGTGTTTCAAACCATATTAGCCGGTTCGTTCTTTGTATTACCTCTATTTATTTTATTTCTAATCTATCGTTTACCAATTGGTTCTTTGTTTAAACATCGTTATCCAGATAATCAGTCTGGCAAAACAACTCCACCTCACAAATGAGGCACCGTTCGTTTCATGGCCAATCCTCCGTAGTGGGTTGCGTTAGGACTCTGAGGAACCAACAACCAACAACCAACCACGCTGTTAGTTAGCCCTTGTGGTATTGAAACCTGGGTCTAGTGGTCGTGATTCCTGCCTTTAACACACCCTCGTTTGAATTGATGGAAGTCTTGGTACGCCTGGTCTTCATCCTGGAACTGCTGGAACTACCTAATTGGACACTACCGGGACCTGTCACGATGGCTGATGGGGGACCCTCTCAGGATGCTCAGGATGGGGGACCATCTCAGGATGGGGGACCGTCTCAGGATCGTCACAAGCTGACTAACCTGAACTTCTACTTGAGCGACGTTGCAAAACGCTGGTTCAAGAATCACCAAACCCATTGCACCACCTGGTCGAATTTCACGACAACGTTCACGGAGGTCTTTGGACACCCTGCTCTACGCCGGCTTCTAGCGAAATAGCGCTCGGCTGCGATAGTTCAGAAACAGGGTGAAACGTTCACAAGCTACATTAAGGACGTGCTCTCACTTTGCAAGCTTGTCGACTCATCCCTGGACGAAGCGGGCAAGATCAAGCACATCCTGAAAGGCATTGATGACGATGCATTCCAGGTACTTGCCGCGAAACGTCCTCAACGGTTTCAGATGTCAGCCAGCTCTGCCCGAGTTACGATGAGCTCCGTATGCAGTAAGTACGCTTCGACACGCGGCGCTGCTCAAGATAGTGCCGACCTTTCATATCTGGGCTTGCGCTGCGACAGCACTGATCATACCGCTTTGCTCCCAGAGATAAATCAGCTCATTCGCGAGGAAGTTGCACGGCAACTCTCTGTTATCAACAGCAGATCAGAGCCGATGGCGTCCTTGACGCCTTCTTTTCGTCAAGTGATCGATACGCAAGTTGCCGAAGCATTGCACCGCAATTCGACTTCGTTGTTTATTTGCTTATTGCTGCACCAGTCGCCTACGCTGCCATTGCGGCTCCATCGTGTGCTCCAACGCTTCCTGCCGCCTACAAAGCTACTAACAGAGTTTACATGTCTGAGCCACTACCGACACGTCTACCTTCAGTTCCTAATTCAGCAAACGGTGCCCCTGCCCTCGCCTCATGGCGCGCGCAAGATAATCGGCCCACATGCTTCTTCTGTGGCATTCCAAGTCACGTCGCTCGCCACTGCTACCGGCGCAACTTTCCTCGTGACAGTGCAGGGGCCTAAAACAACGTTCAGCTGCAGCCACCATATGCTGCAGCATCCAAATAATCTCACGCTCAACCTCCCTATGCCGTTCCTGCTGATCCTCTTCCGGACCCGACCACCAGTCACCACCAATCCGACACATGCCGGTCAACTTCTCCACGTCGCCGATCTATCTCCACAATGTTACGTCCCCGCAGCCCACCGCGAGGGGAAAATTGACAGCCGCAGTTCCGGAGGCAAGAGCTGCGTTGCTGTCGAACATTTCAATACGTAATCTTTGTCCTTCGAACGAAATTAAACTATCTGTAGATGGCGTGCTCTTGTCGACACTAGGCAGCTGTATCCCTCATAAGCGAAAAACTCTGCCGCGATTTCAACAAGGTGACCACTCCCCTTAACGACATCTTTTTGCGAACGGCTACGCCACACCACATTGAGCCGTTGGCATTATGCACGACACGAGTTGTTATTCAAGATATCATGTACTTCGTCGTATTCGTCATCTTGTTCCGTTTTTTGCATGACCTTATTCTTGGATAGGATCTCTTATCGTCAACTGGTACTCTAGTGGACTGTGCCTGTCCTGAACTAACATTGTCTGTGCCCTGCTTTGATCCTGAGACTACCAATCTAGTAAAGTGTTTTCAGCTTCGTACGGCATCATTGCACCGTTCTCCGCCTCTCTCATTTCGGTATCATGTGCCCCTGTTGCGACAGCACCCGTTGCTTTCACGCCATCAGCCAATACCACGCGACGTCGGAACGTCTTGCTTCCATTCGATATTGTCGCTTGTGTCCGTCTAGTCCTTCATCCCAAGTGTTTGTCTTTTAAGGAGTGCGCAATAAGGTGACAATGAATAGCTACCAACTCTCCTAAGCAAGTACCCTTATAGGCTATGGTCACATTTCACAACGATTATTCTGAGGGGTACTCATGTATTACTTCTGCTATTGCTTCACTAGTACTCCGTGGGAATGGCTCGGAGAAGACGAATATTTTGACTGTGTTTTTCCTGCGGCTATACCCAACCCTGCGACGTAAGTCTCAATATGTGCGGTCACACCACCTACTGCGACCGCTGACAACGTTGAGGTTTTCTTCAACCGTAATGATCTTGAGCTCATGCGCAAGCAACATAGAGAAATCGTTAACCTTCTACAGCATTTTCGCGCTTCATTCGATTACGATCACCCATCTTCAGGTCGAGCATCCACAGTCATCCACACTATTGACACCGGCCAGCAAATCTCACTAAGACAGCGTCCATACCGTGTGTAGTCAGCTGAACGCCGTGTCAACAACCAACAAGTGGATCACAAGATGAGCGTGGCATCATCGAGCCATCCAACAGTCTCTGGGCTTGGCCGGTAGCCCTCTTTAAGAAAAAAAGACGGCTCCATTAGGTTCTGCGTTAAATACCGCAGACTCATTAAAATTACGCGTCAATAAAATTACCCTATACCCCGTATTGATGATATTGGTCTGCATACGGGGAGCAGAGTTTTTTTTTCATTGTATTTTTGTTCTGGCTATTGGCAGGTGCCGATAGCAGAGTCAGACCGCCCGAAGACGGCATTTGTAACACCTGACGGACTCTGCGAAATCACCGGTGTGCGCACCGGCCTCTGCATTGCGCCAGCCACCTTCGAAAGATGAATGCACGCTACTCTTCTGGGTTTAAAATGGAACACCTGTCTATGGTGCTTAGACGACATTGTGGTATTTTCAAACGACTTTTCGTTCCATCTTACTTGCCTCGAGCAAGTCCTGACGTGCCTCGCTAAGCCGGGTCTTCAACCTCATTTGAAGAACTGCCGCTTTGCTGCCTGCAAGCTTGCCATCCTCGGTCATGTAGTTTCAAAAGACGGTATCCTTCCAGACCCTGCGAAACTTAGTGCCGTTGCCACGTTCCGGAAACTAACCACCGTTACAAAGATTCGAAGCTTCATCGATTTGTGCTCTTGTTTCAAATGCTTCATCTGCAATTTTGCTTCTATCATGGCCCTTTTGACCAACCTTGCAGTTCTGGTTTATCAGCATGGTCAAAGGCGTGCGACGATGCATTTCAACAACTTCGGCCTTTTTCACGGCAATGCAACGACTTTTTGATTCGTCAGCACCAACAGAGCTTCACACTGACGCCAACGGCGTCGGGCTTGGCGCCGTAATCGCCCAACGCAAACGTGCGTTCGAAGAGTACGTTGTTGCTTGCGCCGGCCGCATGCTCATGGAAAGCGAGAAAAACTACTCAGTCATCAAAAAGAATGTCTCGCCATTTTATGGGCGATTGTATTATATCGACCATACCTGTACGGACTTCCATTTGATATTGTGGCCGATCATCATGCCCTGTGCTATCTATCTTCACTAAAACATCCGAATGGTCGGCTCGCTCGCTGGCAATTGCACCTGCAAGAATTCGACATTCGTGCTATTTACCATTTTGGTCGGAAGCATTCTGATGCGGATGCCCTATCCCGCTCACCTGTGCTTGCTGAGCCCATCTGCTCATCTACTTCCGTGGGTGGTGCCTTTGTCAACCAATATTTCTGACAAGCCTTCCAAGCAACGTAAAGACTCCTGGATCACTTCGCTTTTGGGCTTTCTCTCGAACAAGACGCCTTTTTCTGTCTCTCGGGCACTTCGCCGCCAAGACCAACACTTCGCCATTAGATACATTACACAGTTTTAGCAAACTACGGAAACACGTTACGGAAATGCGACACAGTTCGTTTCTGTATGCGCATACAATGGTCGCGCATGCGCACTCGTCAGCCGCTTCCATGTTGCCGCCTTTCCATAACATGTTTCCGTAGCTTCCTAAAACTCTCTAATCTGCTCTGCTGCCGCAGATACAACTCTATTAGCCGAAATTGGCTACTTGTTAATCCTCGGCAACTCTGCTCTTCCGACATCTGCACCACGGTTCACGATGGTCCACAATGTGGTCACGCGGGTGTCTTAAACACATATACACGCCTGCACCGTCAGTACTACCGGTGAGGTATGTACCGTTTCGTTCGCCAGTACATCCAGTCGTGCTCTACGTGCCAACGACGCAAGACACCTCCTCAACATATCGCCAGCACGTTACAACACCTACCTTGTCCATCCCGGCCTTTTCTATTCACGGGTTGACCTATACGATCCGCTTCCTTACACCCCGAGCAGCAACCGCTAGGTTATAGTAATTATCGATCACCTGACGCGGTATGCTGAAACATCAGCACTAATTTCTTCTACCGCAAACGACGTCACCAGCTTTATACTGCGAAGTCTCGTCTTAAGACATAGAGCGCCTCAAAAATTACTCAGCGACGGCGGCCATGCTTTTCTATCCGGCGCCGTTAAGCCTTGCTAAAGCAGTGTCGCATCATAAACTGCACTACAACAGCATATCATCCCCAAACTAATAGGATGACAGAGTGTTTCAATCGTACCCTTGGCGATATGTTCTCCATGTACGCTTCATCTACTACCACTTCATCTACTACCTTTCGTCGCGTACGCATACAACACGGCAACACAAAGCACCACTGGATTCGCACCTTGTTTTTTTTTTTTTTTTTTTGTGCGAATGCACTTTATAAGCGACCCTGAATCCACCGTCCGCGGTGCGCCTCCTCCTCTCCCGGAGCAATGGCGCGAAGAGCGGAGAGGAGCGTCTGTAGCAACGGCGCAGCGACGTCACAACCACGTGATTGCGCGCACTCCGCCCTCCGTTTCATGGCTGCGCGCGCCCACACAGCCCCGACTTGCTCGAGATCGGCAAGTCCTCATAGGTATGGATCCATCGCAGGCATCAACGTCGACTGCGATACTTCCAACAACGAGTAGAACGCAATTGAATGCGAGCATTGCACGCGTCGTTGAAGATGTCACGCCGGTTGAAGACAAGGCAGCACGGCGAAGGGTCCGTGATGCCGAGCGCAAGCGGGCGAAGCGGGCCTCGGACATAAACATCATTATACTGCGAATTTACTCTCACATATACGCGTAAACTCACCAAGATTTCCCGAGAGGGTCTAATTGTTCCTGGGAATCGCAACGTGATCACACGGGGGAGTTTACGTTAACTCCCTGGCGAATGCCAACGGATTTTAACTTTACTCCCCCTCATAGCATCAATGCGTGCATTCGCACTTAACCATGTTCATCCTCGGGGAAATGCGGAAATGCTGGGGAGTTTTCTCTTCTTCTTTATGGACATGAACCTTCTTCCGCAATGGACACAATTCTTCCGTGTCAGCCTGACTCTTCCGAGTTCACAACCGTTTTAAGAGCAGCCGCATATGCCGAAGATTTTCACCAGCTTGCTCGTTCATTCACGTCGCACGCCTAAAGTCGCCAGAAACATCGTTATCATGAATCGACTACTGCTACATAGTTTGACCCACACTTGGTATGGTTGTGGATTCCATATACTCCTGCGGGACTCGCCCACAAGCTATCTTCGAAGTACTGCGGCCCTTGTCGAGTTCTGCAACAAAATTCCGCTGTCAATTACCTCGTGGAGCCAAGAAATCGGGCACGTTTCCAGGCCCAAGCAGTGCTACGATCCCCCTGTGTGCTCTAGTCCTTTTGTATGAAGCTGTGAACTAGCTGTTTTTAAACAAAGCTTTTTTTCACAGTCCTTTCTTTCGGTACTACAGAACGAAAAACAAAAATTAAGAGAGAGAGAGAGAGAGAGCGATCTTAATTGAAAAGCACAGAATTTAGCCGGCGTGTGTGTGTCGCTGACTTGCTACTCTGCGTGGGGAAGGGTAATGGGAACTGAAAGGCAGAAGAGAGAAAGGTAAAATATTAATAATTCAATTGCAAAGAAAAAAGTAAATATATACACATTTTTCTATCTCTTGGGCGGGGACGTGTGCTGACAGCATGACTTCAGTTTTCAAGGCGCCCCTGCAGTTTGTCTAGCTGACCGATATTGTCTAAGTACGCGAATAAAAGTTTCATCGCTTGCCACTGTTGCGTGAAGCTGGGGAAAGGGCCCAGGACACAATCAACTGATAAAGTTCTTTGGGTTAAGAGATGCATGCAGTGTTCATAGAGCGCACGCTCATTGGCATACGTTCGGCACTCATACAATATATGTTCTACAGTTTCTATGGAGCCACAGTTATTGCAGTATGGACTGTCTACTTGACCGAAGCGATACCGTAAATTGTTCCCATGAGCACTGTTGAGCCGGAGACGGTGGTAGAGTTTCCAGGTGTCAAGGGATTCGGGATGGGAGTCTAGTCTTAAGATATGGATCGATAGCGAGGAGGAAAGCATAATGTAGTGTCGGGATATTCCAAAGCCTTTTCTTTGGAAGCAAGCCTTTTAGCCAGCTGGAAAGAATCTGATTTAGTGAAATAGATTCGCCAGTAACTTTGCTTTTAAAGTCCTTTGCGGGCCGCTTCATCTGCTTTTTCATTGGCCAGTATCCCGAAATGAGCCAGTATCCATTGAAATGTGATAACGTGGCCCGTAATAATATCCAAGTGGTGTAAGTATGCTATATCAAATGAAATCGGGTGATAATTTGTTTTCTTTAAAAGGCCGAATAGTATCTGTAGTGCTCTCTTAAAGTCGGTGAAGATCACCCATCGGTTCGGCGTTTTACGCAGGATGTAGAGGACTGCTTCTTTAGTTCCATGAAGTTTTGCTGTCGTTGATGATGCCCTGCGTTGTAGCCGATAGGATAGACTTTGTCCTGTAGAGGGAACATAGAGGCCATATGACGAGATCTCCTGAGTACTTGAGGCATCAGTATAAATATGAGAATGCTGAGTGTAACGCTGGGCTAAGTAGAAGAGAGTAGTCTGCAGCAGTGTGGTCTGTGCAATACGTCGTTTCGCTTCATTGATTCCTGGGACACACTGCTTAATATCAAGTGGTGAAAGCGTCCACGGAGGAAATCTTGGAGGCATAAACTTCTTCGGCTGTCTGATAGCAGTAAGTTGCTGCATTTCCACAGCTTGGCCAAATGCTGAATAGCCGTGGGTGAGATGTATGCGGTACAGAAAATGCTTCCTCCCATGTATGACATGGCGGAAATGAGTGCGCAATATTTCTTGAGTGCAGATGACATCTAGTGGAAGACATCCTGCTTTCGCTACAGTTCATGAGCCTGATGAGCTCTTCGGAAGGCCTAGACAGATTCGTAGGCAATTGTTTCGTGCGCCCTCTAAAGTTCTCTTGTTTGTTGGTGATAATCGGTCAAGCATCGGTAGGCAATAACGCAAAATTCCTTCAATGTACGCTTTCTCAAGCAAGACCATTGATCGGCAGTTGCATCCCCATCGTGTTCCCGCCATGAATTTGAAAAGTTGTGATGCTGCAGCTATTCTCGCTCGAAGTTTCTTCCCCTGAGGAGACCAGGACAGATTTCTGTCGATGACTATTCCAAGAAATGGCTGAGACCATACATAGCACACTGGCCGGCCACCGAGGAGGAGCAGATAATTGGTAATTTTCTTTCTCGTGAATGCCATAGCTGTGCTCTTTGCTAGGGAGAAGTGCATACCCCGGGAAGCCATATACGCGGAGAGGTTCAGTAAAGATTTTTGAAGGCGTTGTTTGGTAAGAAAATGCGAACTTGAAGTACTCCAGATACAGATATTGTCGGCGTAAATTGTGATGTGCACTCAATCCGGCAATATCCTTGTTTTATCTATCAGGGTGATGTTGAAAAGGAGTGTACTGAGCACTGCGCCCTGGGGAACGCCCTTCTCTACTGCGTAGAACTGTGTGGGACCATTTGGAGTGCGCGTGTATGTCTTCCATTCTTTTAAATAGCTCTCAATCCATTTATACGGTCTTCCTCCAAGGCCAAGACTGACCATGGCTGCAAGAATGGCATGGTGAAAAACGGAGTCAAAAGCTGCTCTGATGTCGAGAAAGATAGCTATTGGAATGCGTCCAGCAAAGAGGTCCTCTTCGAGTGAAGAGACGAGGGTGATGACATCATCGATATCTGATCTGCTTTGACGGAATGCGTTCATTTCTTGAGTAAATTTGCCATGGCTTTCTAAAAACCAAGTCATTCGTTTATGAACCATCCGCTCCATAAGCTTGCCAACGCAACTCAGCAGTGAAACGGGTCGGAAAGAGGCGTAGCTTGTTGGCTGCTTTGAGGGTTTCAAAATGGGCACTATTTTAGCGAGTTTCCATTCTGCGGAAACCTCGCCAGACAGCCATGAAGAATTATAATATTCTATGAGTCGTAGGCGGGAGGTGTGAGGTAACTGCGATATCTTCATAGCTTATTTCGTCGTGACCGGATGATGTGTGCCTGTTTGATTCGCTGATTGCGGTTTTCATTTCTTCAATTGTGAATGGCAAATCCAATGCTGGCACTGTCTCTCGTGAGAAGTCAGACTTGTTGTTTGCCGAAGAGCTCCAGGGTATGATTTGGTTTTATTTCAAAAGCGGTGCTGCAATTGCTCCAAATTACTCCGAAAAACAAAAGCTGCTACATGCTGCTTTAAAACGTAGCATTTGTTAGTGTCTGCATGCATTGGGAAAACTAAAAACAATGAAGTGAAACGACGGGACCATCCTGCTAGCTTGAATGAAAACAGAAACAAGCTGTACAGTATACTGTTACCTATTGACTAGCTCGTATAGAAGCTGCATAGTAATACACTGATTATGCCACACACACACACACACACACACACAAGCGTTTTCTATATAGATTCGATAGAGCTGTATATTTGTACCTTACTAGCAGACTATTTAGGGGAAATGCGTGCGAGACGTCTTGGTCATTCAAGCTCCTGTCGTGATGGTTTTCTTATGTGAGCGATGACATTTAGCACTTTCATCAGCTTGGACCTCGTTCATGTAACAAGAAAAAACATTTTAAATGTTAGTTCTCAATATAGCCTTGATGATTGAAAATTTCAGTGGTGGGCATACTTTCGTAAAATACCTACTTGGTGTTGAAAGACCATCAATCTGCCTCATCATAGTTTTTGCGATTTGCATTGATTATTTTATATGCAATATGTTGAAAATTAAAGATGAATATTTCTAAGATGCTTAAACGGTGCTAACCACCAGGAGTTGTTTAGAATATTTTGCCATATGCTCCGCAAATGGCAATAGCTCCTGCCGGCTAGCATTTTTTCGGCTCTGAAAACAATCGAGGCTGCTATGAAGCACCATTTGACGGCTCCAGAATACGGTCTCAAAACAAAATGTCGCTTCCATCATTGCTCTCTTTACTGAGAAAAACATTGGACACAATACAGCGATTTCACTGCCCGCCAGACAAATCGAGCGAAACTCATCGAAAATGGGCATTGACTTCATGCAAGAATGAGTATGCAAGTGCTGCTTTACCTAAACTAGGTACCTTCAGACTGCATCATGTTTCTAGCTCTTCAGTCAGTTCGCCAATAAAAGGGCGTGGAAGGAAGCAATTTCATGGATACGTAAATGTGAGACCATGCACAGTAATCTCTAATAATAAAGTTACCTGGCTTTTCAAGATAAAAGTGTGGTAATAAAAAAAGCAACGATCTACTAGAATAAAAGAAGGTTACTGATGTTCAAAGCGGTCCTACAATACTTTTTGCGCATGGTAAGAAAACGCTGCCGATCGGTAGTAGAGGCTCTCGAGAACACGCGAGGCAAATACAGGCCACACAGCACGTGACCTGTTATCAAGCTAAACCAGCTAAAATTTATTTCTCTTCCCTCTACATGGCGCTATCTATCATTACCGGGATCGCCGCGGGAAGCCACGACTTATCCACGCGTTCGCACGCAATCACACCGCAAAAGCCGCGTTATGGTGGCTAGAAGGAGAGGTGTCAGCATCGGCGCACCGGAGAACGGCCGAGAATTCATTCAGATGCAGCTGCGCTGCGGTGGACTCTGGGATGCCCCACCTCGCGCGCGCGTGCGCGTCGTGGAGTAACATATGGGTGCGTAGCAATCGCTTTTCGCTGCAACATTATAACAAAGTCTAGCTGGCACAATTTCGGCAGCTTGCTGCAAAGTGTGTATTGGCGCTGAAAACTTATGTTTTCAATTCACTTCCTTGTATATCAGGTACGTTTGCCGCACGCACCCCGAATATTGGAAGAAGAAAATCAAATGACTTGCCGTGAGCTTCACACCAAAACAACGTTCGTGCCGTTTTCACTTTGATGCCGCAATGTTCTCCGTGACATCTCAATGCAGGTAAAGCTACCAGCAACCATACTTGAAAGCGTTATTTTTATGACTTGGGCATACACAAACAAGCTCTATTTGTACAAGCAAGTTGATGTACAATTTGGCCAATTGAACATTTTCCTATGCACATTGAGTCTGCTCCCTCCGTCCACATCACGACCCCGTCTCAGGAATTCGCATAACCTCAAGAAGGCTGCGGATAGGCACAACGTTGGAGTGTTTTTCTCTGTCCTCAACCAGCTCATCTGACTTTTGCATCGCATAGTGTCAGCAATAACAATAAGGTGAAGTTGCCAAAAAGGTGCCTTACGCCTTACGTAAAATGCACATTGCGTCGTTTATGATACACCACTGTCATGTGAAAAAAGTTGTCTCGGTAAGACCAGGAGGTGGGAAAATGACAGTTTTAGAGAACATGCCTTGAAATTAAAAAGAAACAACGAAGACGTTTAGTGAATCACGTGGTCTCCTAAGAGTGTGAGGCATTGTTTCTTGAGTCAAAGATTCTTGTAAAAAGGAGCAATGCGCAAGCCCACTCATTATTAGAAAGATTTAGCATTAAGAAGAAGCCTTCAGTCACTCTTCACATGAATTATTTTGATTTCTCGGAGCGTATTTGTTATAGGAGGCCTGCTAATATTGTCATTTCTTGATTGTTTATTTGAACGCATCAGCGCATTTGCTGCATGAGTATGTATGTTTCATGACGACGTTGTGGAATAAGCAGTTGTAAGTAGTACTTGTCCCTTGCGCGTCTTTATTGCGTGCTGCGTTATTTTCTTGTGCTAAGTAACTCTCGTCAGTACGCACCAACTATAGGCCCCCGTAAAGTCATTGCGCAAAGCTACCTTGGTTTTATTTTTATTTATTTATCACAGTATTACGTGTCTTGCTTTTGAACAGGTGTTGTTTTCATTACAGGATATTATCGACAAAGGTATCACGTCAAGGAGTGAGGTAGTGGAGCTATCCCGTGATGTGAGGATAAGAGTCTCTTCTATTTCCATGAGGACCACACATAATAAATTATGTACAAGAACTCTAGAGGCTCGCGTGTTTAGACTTCCGTGACCGTCAAAGAATACCACATGGTGAAAAGATCCAGAGCGATCGAATACGGCGTCGCTCAATATTTTATCATGGTTTTGAGGCGTAAAAACTGAACAACAGTGGTTCTTTATAGTATTAAGAGTTCAGAATATATGAAGCGCAACACAGGGGCTTCATATTACGATTTCAGAGCAAGGTGGGTCTGGCGAGTGGCGAGTATTTGACAAAGAAACATCCTTTCCTTGCGCAGAATGCACATTTCCGCGATGCGAACAATTAACGTCACTGTAAATGTCCTCCCCATCCAATATGCTTTATCGTAAAATATGCAAAAATATTTCAGGAACACACAAACTTGAACTGAACCCACGCAGAACTCCTTCGTGGAAGTGCTCTTGTGCCCATTCTAATATGTCATATTAATTTGTTCTGACTTCTCCAAAGAACGCCCATTTATTCATCTCCAGCACAAATGAAAACATGAGAGATTGGATTTTATTCCGATGAGTGAGGTGTGAAGGCTGACAAGATTGCTCGTGTGCATACAGGAGAAAGACACTTCCCCAATAATTGCATCAAGAAACAATTTCTATGTTGTGTACTAGAACGGGGCAGTGTGCCATCTGGCGGCGAAAGCATGGCTCTCTTTGCGATGACGGCCAGCGCTGCCGGAGCACACCGTACTACTGTGTCGCCACCTGTCGGCATCCCTGAAGTAATTTATGAGTAGCTAAGATTCAAAGCCTCCGAAATCTGTAATTGTAGTTGCCACGCTGGCCGTTAAATACATAAAAAAGTTGAGCAGTATTCATCATTAGGCGTTTATTCTTTTAACGTCGCAACTTCTTACTTTCATGTTTCATGCAGGTAAGTGATGGTCGTGAAACTCACCCGATCATAACGTAGTTTCTCGGGACCTCCTCGTTTATTTTGTCAAATGACTTCGAGCTTGTGTGATGGTTATGCAGGAGTCGATATAGATCAAATGAGGAGCGATGTGTTTTTTTTTTTTGTGCCTCTTGACAGCAACACAGTAAACAAGAAGGCGACCTGGGTCGCTGTTCTGCGATAGAAACTGTGCGAGCTCGAATATGATGAAACGGCATTATTTATTTTATTACCTCTTTCATGCATACGGGCCTCATTTAAGGACAGATATGTATCCTACTTCCAAAGTCATCCAGTTTTTTGTATTGAGAGATTATCCGCATGGTGTCCTCACAGAACACCTACCAGTTTAGAGAAGGGAAACAGCACCTTTGGGCTGTTGTATCAAAATAACCTGCAAATACGTAGCGGCGGCCTGCTGAACTGCAATACCGCGAGGCGAGATGACGCTGGTAGCACTATCATCATCGATAAACAGACGCATATATATATATATATATATATATATATATATATATATATATATATATATATATATATATATATATATATATATATATATATATATATATATATATATATATATATTTGCTGCAGGTTGGGGGGCCCGCGGCTGGTTCGTGCTGCTCGCTTCCTCTGGAATTTTTTTTTCGTTGCTAAATCGCACTTCGCGTCAGTAATTATCGCCAGGTGACCTAGCTGGCCTCGACTGGCAAAAACAACGTCAATCAAGTAAGGTTTGCATCGTTTATTGCGAGTGTCCAAGCCGGTACAATCAATGTACACGGTTGGGTCCGAACAAAACAAGTCACTCATACATATCGAAAGCTTTGAACCCATGTGTAAAGACTCTTGAAGGCTAACAAGCATATGCACATAACTGAAAATCAAGACCGCTGAATGAACGTCGCTCTCATTGTGGTGCGGCGCTCAAGTTTAATAGCGTGGCTTCAGGACAAGGGTCCGATTCTGCCGTCAGATGCGGCGCTTGCCCTGTAGTGTTGATCTTGAAGTGAAGTGAATGCATGATGTGGAATCGGGAAGGAAACTTGCACATTGCCGAAAGATAGTCCGCGCAGTGAGAGCAATGTATTTTTGTTAAATTTGCTAAATAAGCAATTGCGGATGCGTGCACTTCTGAATTTTTTTCGCTCTGCAATGCTACATTGAGTACTTCACAATTGTGCAATGTCGCACCATGTCGACAGAATAGGCACTAGTTTTAATTCTCAGCCGTGAGGCCATATCAAAGGTAATATGTATTTAGGTGATGGGCCTAAAAATATTTCAGGCTTGCTACATTTATTGTTAGAGTTAAGTTACACAGTTACTACAGCTAGCTTTCTCGTCGCAGGTAATGACCGGTCTGTTGCGTATGCAGCGAACGTGCATGCTGAAGGAACAGAGTTTTGAGGTGTGTGCTTACAGATCGAAAATGCCCAATTCTAAGAAAATAAACTTTAGGTATGCATTGTACATTTTTGTTGTTTGTACATCTTTGTTGGTGCTCTTACGGTACACTATCTGATCAGCTCTTAGCACAAACTCTTTTGCACAAACACATCGATAGAACTTGAGCACTTTGTTGCAAGCAATCACTCCTCAACAAATGCTGTGAATGTGTCCGAATCCTGGATCAACAAAGGTCACATTTATTACACACTTGTTATTGTGTTCACCTTTTCAGTGTACTTGTGCTTGAAAGCTGAAGTTGTTTTCTCTCTGCTACTTTTATAGGTTAGGACTTGAAATACGTACAATCTTGCAGTGTGGCTGTGAATAAATCAAGATCATGTATGTTTCAACTACCTGTGCGATTTCCAAGATTTTTTTCAATACCGTAGTGCACAGAATTTCACTTCGTAGTGGTAGACACTATTGTTACGACAACTTAATTTAAACAAAAGCAGATGTGCTCAAAGAACTCTGGGACGTTTCTCTGCTATATGAAAAAAAAAACAGTACCACAAGCAATGAACACAATTTTGCTCTTCACGACAGCATTCACGTTTTTAAAGAAGCTGTGCTGCAAGTGCTTATCACCTTTATGATTTATTATTTTAGGAGCCCATTGAACATATGTGCTTGGAGCCCATTGAACATATGAGCTTTGGCACATTTTTTGTAAACTTGCATGAGCTAAACACAGTTAATTAAGACAAAACAGTTCCGGGTATTGTTCGTAAACTTTCACAAGACACAACTACATGTCGGAAAACTTGTTAATGCCCCTCACGGCGGGGGTGTGCATTTTGTAATGCAAATAATAATTTCTGACAATTCGCATGCTAACTATGAAAAGATTGTGAGTTATACAGTAATGGGCAAATTTAGATCGATTCTGGCTTCCAGGGGTTCAAAAAAATTACAATGTAGCCTCACAGGAGACAAGACTACTTATCGAAACATTTGCTCTGACACCTTATGTTAACAGATTTTTTTCATATTTCAAGCTTCCATCTTTTAAGCGTCAGTTTAGTTCACCTGCACCAATCGGAACTAATTGACAGTTGTGCATGAGAAGTTCAGAACTTGTGCAACACGAGTTTAGCAGTGCGGCATCACAAGTGAATGACAAGGTGCCGACAAGGTGGAATCCTTATTTTTTTAGCTTAATTTAATGAGGTGCAAATATCTTAGCAAAACACGCCGCATTTATAGAGGTGGTACAGTACATACGTCTAATGCAATTTTGTTTGTTAAACTGTGCATGTGGCTGCACCAAAACTAGCGCCGTCAGGGCATAAGTTACGGAAAAGTCGTGAACTAGTTTTGGTGCTGTACCTCTCCTGCGCTTTTTGAAATGAATGGCACGATTTAGAAGATGCCGTTGCTGCGCCACTGAAACGAATGGCGAGGTGCTGTCCTTTGTAAAATGGATCGCGTGGTGCAGGCGAATCGAACGAACACTTAAGCACACAAGCGTCTTAGCGTTTCACCCCCATCGAAATATGGCCTGTGGCTGGGATCAAACAGTGTGTTGTTGAACTCAGCAGTGCCACACAATTAACTTATAGTGTTACAGTTTCAACATTATTGAAATGTAGACTCCATGCCACGGTATACAGCCAATGCTTGTGGCCAATATAAAGAACCCCTCCACGATATGCACGGTAAAACATTCACAAATACAGCATTACATGTGTGAGGTTCGAGATGACCTGTTGTAGTGGACATTCAGATGTTTCAACGTGCTTGCAGAGTGGACATTTGGGGGTAGTCATCCAGTCGTTGCATGGCAGTCTGGAAAAACAACTGACTTCACCAGATATTATTGTATGTGTTCAATGCATAATCAATGCACGAAATTTTCCAAAGTAAGCAAATAAACTCAGTTAACTAGTAAACAGCAGTATTTTATACATATATGTAATGGTACCTCACAACACGTGCATCACTCAGGGCTGCTTCTTCACAAGGCATGCCATGTAGCAGGTTCCTTGCCCATTGTACACAGTTGCTTCCATGTCAGTTGGGCCAGGAGGCTGTGGCAATAAAAGAAGTATTTCTGATTTATGTGACACTTTATTGGTCACACTACAGCAAAACCAGACCCATAATTATGTGATGTTTCTCAAACGCGACTGCAGTAAACTATTAACAAGTAGGTTTTTTGCAATATTATATCGGCTAGCTACGAAGACACATGTAAGGCGACAGTGGTTTAATTTATTTGCCTTCTTTCATCGCAACGGCCTGGGTGGTGTTACCTGGTGATAGCATTTCAGAATTAACTATTGAGTCAGCGACTCGTTCCCACGTGAAGCCACACCGCAAGTAACGCACGTTTTTCCGGTTACAGATTAAGACGTTAAATAGTTTTAAAATTTAATATAGCAATGCGCTGCCACCGTGTGACGCCTAAGCAGTCATTGGCAAAAAAAACTACGTATGTTGAAATGAACCAACTAGCACAGCAAGCACCCGTCCTTAAAAAACTGAAGTGGTTTCTACTCACCGGCCCGGGCTTGCAACGGGTGTTCATTTGATGGAAGCTTCAACGGTCGCTTCGTTCCCCGGAAGTCACTTGAATTCCCTTCGCGAAAACATTCGAACGAGTCAAAATAAACATAGCGAGAAAGAGTGTGTTGGTCGACAGAGGCTCGAAATATTTACGGCGAAACGAAACAATCCGAGAGACATCCGAACGTACCGCAAGTCGTTACCTGCCGTCGCAACCGTTGGCCACCGCAAACTTTGTAATGAAAATAATGATGTCAATAGGCTGCTACTGACCTCGAGTCAGCTGGTGCAAAAACTATTGGCCGCGTCTGCTGCCACCGGGTGGCACGAACCTTTTCGAGGCAAAAGTGTTCGGTTCACCCAATAGCCGCTTAAAACCGACTTGACTTGGCTGAAAACGTATGATTAGACGGCGATAGAATCGCCGTGTTGGACACTTTTTTGGGGACGTTTAGGTGGTGGGAACGAAAGGTCTAAAGTTCCTCACTAACTTGTGAGGATCTTTACCGTGCGGTGGTTACTTATCCGTGGTCTTTGCTTTGCCGGGAGCCTTATGCATTCGCGAGAACCGCCTCTGCGCATGGATACGTGGTCTCGTTCTGTAATACTGTCTATAAGCAATGTGGTAACGACTTGCCCGATCATGAACACCGTGTGTTATGCTATTTGTGGATGTCTGCCGTACGTGTATGTCTGGTAAGTGCGTGTGTAGCGTAAGGATCGATGTGTCGCTTGGGTGAAGTGTATGCTTGCGCCAAAACTTTCATTGAAGCTTCTTCTTGCGTAACTGCGTGAGACAGATACGAAATGCACAAGTTGGAAGCGATGGACTATTACCAGGCGTTCACACGACGTTATTTTCCGAGTGGCTTAAATATGTTGTCGCCGAATACGATAATCGGTTTTCTAAGCTATGTCTTTTCTTGCGGGTGTATACAAAGAAAAAAAAGAAATAAAGTTGAAGATATGCTGGGAGCACTATAAATATTCGCTCAAAATTGCCACCTTAAGCGTCTTCTTAAAATTAAACAGTGCCGCAAGGTAGTCGTGCCTTGCGGTGAAGTGCACGCTGTGTATTGCGGTAAAACATACATATTGCGCGCGCTCGTGTTTAAATTGGAAATGTAGCACTGACATTGGGCCTCGTGTGTGCACCTAAATTGTACACGCGCTATCCTCTGCCTCATCAGTGACGATGCGGCAGTCAGTATCGTCATCATCTTCAGCTTGTGTAACAAGCACAGAACAATTTACCTAGTAAAATATATTTTGTGGCAGGCAATTCGCAAGGCATTCAGATGTTAGTTCATTGCAGGATTAATTCAAGATTGTTAAATGGCACCTTCAAATAAACGAAACATGCATATGAGAGGCTTCAGTTGTACTTCAAAATTTGTGCCATGCCTCAAATTGAAAATGATTAGAAAGGAAATATATGCTAAGGCTGGGTGTAGACTACCATTCACAATTCAATTATCATTCATATTTTAGAAACTTAGAAAATTTGTAGCTCATGTTTTCCTATCGAGTAAGCACAAAAATAACTGTTGAAGAATGGTCTACAATTACTCACACAGTTTGCAAAAAATAGATCTTTGAAACGTATGTCGTGCCGGAACTAAGTGCAAGGTGGTTAGAGGAAACTGGTTATGACCCGACATAATAGCGCATGTTCGGACATTTTACATGGGCTGCTTGTTGGCAAAATGGGGTGAGAATTAGGTAAGTGCCTGCAGGGATCTGCACCAAGAGACGAAATCTGCTACATCTTTTTCATAAATTTCATTATTTGTGTCAAGCATGCGTGCACTCTTCGTTGTTGTGTTCTCTCAGGGAGCAAGTATATGGCATACGCTTGAAATCCATACGTTACCCCTGCGATTTGAAGATGTTATCACAGTAAACATGAACGTGCAATGTAGTTGAAAACGTTGCTGGGCACCAACTTTCTTAACAATCTGAACCCGCTTATACTACAAAAGTTACCACGTGACTTCAGCCAAATAGTTTCTAACTGTTGTGGTTACTGTCAGATAAAAGTAATAATGAGCTAGTTGTGCTTGGACAACAGTCTTGCTTTACTGTGTTAAAATACAGTAATTTAGTACCTGCATATAGAACTGACCACTTAGTTATTTTTTTTTATTTGTGGTCCTATTTGTTACAGTTTACTTCCAAAATATTTCATACAAGGTGGTTGAGTTTTAAGTCCATACAGTGGGCAAATTTTATCAGCAGTACCGCATGCTGTACAATCACTTTTACTTCTCCTAGAAAGCATGGTGTGCCACTATTCCGGTATGTCTCGGCTGGGCTTCTCGACCTCGACGACTGTACATGTCAAACAGTTTGCCAAGTGTAACTACTTACTCCCCCATAACTCTAAATTTTGTCGAGCCATAATAAATAATTGGCAGTAAGGACCAGTTACAAAACACTTTTTTTATGAAGTGCTCATTAATCGGGGACCTAACAATTCTGTACATAAACGATGACAGCAACCACTTCTCCACAGATTGAACGATTAGGTTGTACTAATAAAAGCATTAATATAATCAGACTCTTTTTTTTTTGGAAAGTAAATACAATGCATAAATAGTCTTACCAGTCTGTGATTCAATATTGTAGCTAAACTATCGTTGAAAGCCAGAGTCATTTACAAATGCCATGTGAATTCCCGAAAAGTGCTAGGTAGCTTTATATAAATTGGGGATGTCTGCAAAAAAGCAAAAAGCCTACGTTTATGTTGAGCAGAAGTCCAAGTGAACATGCATGCATATGTTCATGAACTAGTTCCCTGTAACATGTGGTGCAACAGCTCTAGCTTAAAAGCTTCAGGCAGCTTTTAAGCTGCTCCAAAAAGATTTTAGTTGCACCAGAAGCTCCGGATATGCCTTTCATGAGTCACGTCACTGTGCCTGTTGAGTCTTTAAAAAAACAGGTTTGAAGGGGATGCTAAAAATTTTTTTTGAAGGGGTAAGTAGCAGAGAGCATTAATTTATTAAAGTCTTCAATTTTATTATGTTAGCTCTGAGGCTTGCAGGTATGTTAAATGAGCATGGTCATATGAGTAACACCTCATAGGTCAATAATTTTTGGGTTGACAGCAAGGTATGAAGAGACAGGATTATGAAAATTGCAGAAGTAGAAGTAATGAAGTTGTTGAGAAGACTTTGTTAACAGTACAATTACAGGCTTCACGCACAATTTGCTTTCCAGCAGGGTGAATTTACTTTTGCTGATGCTTCCGATGGCATCATTGCACTTCATAAGCACTGGTTTTATGCACTGCACGTGACGATCTTGTTTTTTCAAGGTTTATATACTGATTAAAAAGTATAGGATCAAGAAACTTACATGCTGTCTTAAGGCATAATCAGGCTCACCATAGAGGTAATTGGTGACATTTTAGTGAGTTGTATGTGGGAGGTCTGTGTACATAACATCATAGTAATCTTGCAATGCTGTAGCTTTATTTGTGTAACGAGTGAAGCTTCTTTTCCTGTTAAAAATTTCTGCCAAGCAAACAAGTTCCAACAGTAGGATTTGCCCTTGGGTAAAGCAGGTGGTAAGAGTGAGCTTATTCAGAAGCCGTTCAAGAGTACCCACTAAAGGAATTAGTACCTATAGGGCAAAAATTCCAGTGCACCAAGAAGGGCAAGGGAGGACGGTGCAGGTTAACATTTCAGGACGGCATCTTCTGGACATCATCCTTCTCTAGCCACAAGCTTGTATGGCCAATGTTTAGCAGACTCCTACTAACATAAACTAGGTATAAATGTTGCTTCTCTATTGCAAGATGACACACCATATACCTTTCGAGAGTCTCCTCACCACAAGCCCTTACATTAGCCTAAAAATATTTTTTTCTACGGTGCCCTTTTTTTGTCCTAAACAGTTTTCTGAAGCAACAATATGCACATTGTGACAGTCTAGGTGGTGACCACAGAGATGGCTCCTGCCATCACGATGTATACTCCACTCAAAATGTAAGACACTGCAAAATCATAGTCCGGTGTGCGTGCATACGACCTTGAACATGCAAGCAGTGACCACTTCTCTTGTGTTCTCTGCACTGGCGCATGCTTGTTGCACACCTGTTCAAGATTGTGACAGTGAAATTAGTTCTGGTAATGCTGTCTCAGAGGTAAGACTGTGTACACCCTTAGGAACACCATGGTGGAGCGGGCAGAGATTCATATCAAATGTAGTAATAAACTCGCAACACCATGGTGATATAAGCACACTTGCATTAATTTATTACATTTTTATTGAGGCAGACATCACACAGCTAAGCCTAGTTGTGATCTCTTTTCATTATTGTCTACATAGTTTTCCCGTTGGTCACAGCACAGGAAGAAAAATTTCTCTGTGGGAGCACCATATTTTAAGCTTGCATGACTCCAATGAAGCACTGTGCGAACAGATATATTGAAAATGTCAATACTTCGGGTTCTATAAATGGTGAACTGGTTGTCACATTCAGCCGGTGATCCTGCAGGAGCTTTAGCATATACTCTAAGGTCATTTTGCATCAACAATGCCACATACAATAGTTTAACAATGGTTGTTAATGGGCAAGATGATGCATAGCTTCAGGGAGGTAATTAAGCTAAGGGGGAAAATTATAGATGCCTAAGCACCACTGGAAAAATGAAAAAGCACAGAAAAAGAGCATCGGTCACAGCTGAACTACAGAAAATATTTACACTGCACCACACATTCGCATCGTCTAGAATTTTCCCTAATAATGTTATACCAACCTGCCTAGCAGCAAGTACTTCCAAGGTAATAAAGTGCAGAATGACACTTGCATAAGACAGGGAACAGGACGCGAGTTAACTGCCATCTATCTTTGTTTGTGCAGGCTGTCTACCAACCTGGGAAACTCGGGGAATTGGGGCCTTGCTGGAAAACTGCAGGAACTTTGGTAAAACCTGGCTAATTCATGGAAACTGGCGGCAGTCTGTGCCACCATCACAAAAATAAGCATTACCGTTGATCAATACTCAAAAAGTCACTCCTTCGACTGCAACTACAGTGAACAGCTAGAAGAAGCCTAAAAAAAGGCAATGCATAACTGTTTCTTCTTAGTGTACAAACAAAAGGATACACCGACCAAAATAGCACAAAGTTTACAGATGTTTAGGCACCTGATATTGTTCTGAATGACAGCCATAAGAAAGCTAACGAGTCATTATAGTTGGACCCTAATAAACTCGCATTTTGGTGTCACCATGGCAAATTAACACTTCCAAAACGAAGGCCATGACATTTACAAGAGCACATAAAACAGAAATGAGTCAATATGAAATTCAAGCTCTCCCCATTGAAAAAGTATCCCTATTTAAGTATCTTGGAATTCATTTATCTTCTGACCTGCCTTAGAATAAGCGCATCGATATCATAACTAGTGAGGGGTCAAAAGCACTTGGATTTATTCAAAGAAACCTTTACTTGGTGAACTATACCTCTAAAATGCTAGCATACACTACACTTGTCCGTTCAAAGATAGAATATGCATCCATCATCTAGAACCCACATCAATCATATCTCATCGATTAACTAGAATTAAAATAAAATGAAGCAGCAGGATTTATCACCAAGTGGTATTCTCGCAACTGCAGCACTACAGATATTACGCACTCACTTTCATTACCCCTTCTTGAAAAACGCAGACTGTCGTCACTGTTGTTGCATTTTCGTACATTTTATCATAGTAAATGTGCCTTCATGAAGCTTGTACAAACACACCTCATAATATTTTGAAACATATTGATCACCAATTCAAAATACACCCTTTTTTGGCACGCACAATTATGTATCAACACTCACCATTACTTCGAAGCACACATCACTGGAACACACTGCCAAGTGACATTGCTTGATTCATTGATCGTGCCACCTTTGTAAACCAATTCGATATTTTCTTGGACATATGACTTACCTATCTGTGTGAGTTTGTAAGTGCATGTATGTGCTTATTTTTACTCTTCTTTCATTGTAAATATATTTCCTCCTTAAAGATGATAGTCGTGCTTGGGATACTCCAATGCAAAAATTTTGGTCTGTCAGCAAAAAGGCTCAAGTACGACCACATCCACAGCATCCACCAGTATTGCTCAAGTTTCTGCGTTCATACTTGTACGATTGTCAATAAAAAGCAAATATTGAGCATATTTGAGGCACAATATCAACACGTCGATATTGTGCACTGTGTTTATTTATACTAGAAAAGGTATAAATAAGTAATTCTAAGCGCTGCAGCTGACAATGCGACGCTTCGCATGGAAAGGCGAGTCTCCTACGCTTTGCTAAGACGATACTGTGCTGCTACCTGTCTTGAAATCTACAGAATATGGCCTCCAAGATTGCACGCATGCTGCGTGCTCGCTATAACAAAGGCCATCCTTTCGTTTTTTGAAATTACCGCCAGATGGCACTCATGTCTCACGCAACACCTCCAGGATCCCATTCACCAGTTTTCTCGTGCAAAACATCAAATAAATATTTCTGTCTATTCACTCTTTTCAGGCGAAATACAATAGTCTTTCGACGACATTTTTGGTCAAATATGCAGATAGGGGGCAATTTTTTTCATGGCAATTTTCTGTATATATATATTTTTTTTGCACTGTAGCTGTGTCTCTCTTATTGAGTTTTCATTCCTGCCACAATTTTTTTTTCCCTTTTGCATCTTTGTCTATGGAACTGTATTTTACATTATTTACCACTTTAATTTTATAATGGCAATGTTCTGATTTGCAAATTTATTGTATAACTAAAACCCCCTGCGTAATGCCTGAATGGGCCTTTAGGGTATATATTAATAAAAAAAAGTGTTGATGCACAAAGCAAGTGACTGCACGAATAAGTTTATGCCCTGTTACTAACGCTTAATCAGGAACATGTAGCGGCAAGTGTGAAAAAAGCAAAAAGGTAAAAACTATCAGTTTTTATTTCAGTGAAGATTCATGTTGCCACTAAGAGCTGTTGTTTCAGAAAAAGAAACTTGGTAAATAAATGTTTCAGAGTATATTCAAAGAAATTCGGAGCGTTTGAAGACTTGTGATCCGCTAAGAATTTCCAACTCAGAATCTATCATCTTATCACTAAGTGAACAACCTTCTTTGTGCCGTAATGCATTCGGTATAGACGTAAAAGATTTATATTATTGTTTGCCCCAATGTGAAGATTTGAAGTGTATAAAGCAGTGCATGAGAGAAGATAATGATGAGTTGTTGTTTCAGTGCCAGTGTGGCATCTCTATTGCGTCGTTTTTAGAGCTCATGCAGGCCACCTAAATTCTACCGTTGTGTCTTGGAAGGGAAATAATTTTGTCCAAAAATCTGGTATCTGCATTGAATCATGAATATACCTGTAATTATTTATTTTTTTCTTGGGTATGTAGACGGGCAGCTGCAAAAGCATTTGAATTGGTTATCATCACACGCTGTTTGATATGTCCATGACTTCTTAGTTCTACTGGACATTAACAATTGCTCTTTACTGGTTGCTAATATAAAGAAAGATGTTAAGGAAAACAAAATGTCAGCGTTTCACTTTGGAGTTTCAAAAAATTGATGAGCTACAGTTTCTTGATTTAAGACAGGCTTTCATCAAAGATCACATATATAGCAATACCAACCTAGATTCATAAAGCCAATTCTAAATTTTAATTCTGGCCACTCAAAATCATACAGGGAGCCATTGCATCAACTGTGCTGGGTGCTGCTCTTCAGAAGTTACGCGAGCACCTTATGGCGCATGCATTTGATGCACAAGTTGCTCGCCTTGCAAATTCTGGCTTTCTGGGTGACGTGATTTGCTCCTTGTCGGAAAAACTTATTTCAAAGATCGAGAAGTTTTATCATTGTGATTCAAGTGCACTAGAAATTAGCAAGAAAAAGAGGCAGGCAGTTATCCTATACATACACAGGATAGCACATGGTTTGAAAAATGTTGGTGCTCGTTATTGCATAAACATGTCATTCTCAGCACATAATAAAGTGCATGATGTGTGTACTTTGGTGGATAGAGCATTGTGTCAGCAGCCAGGGAAAGGGAACAAATGTGTCTCTAGTCATGTCCACAGATATGCTCCTTGCACTACTGGCGTGGTTTATGGGATTCCACTGTCTTGCAGCTGCGAATATTTAGGTGAAATGGGGCATTGCATAAGCGTGTGCTTAAGAGGGCATGGGCTAATGCTATCAGATGCTAAAATCACATCTAATTTGGCAGCTCGTGGTAGGCCATGTGGATGTGTGCTCATGGCTGGGCAGAGATGCCCGAAGAAGTATTCTGGAATGCAAATATCGAAATGCGTGGTTTGGAAGCATAAAATACAGATACTGAGATAAATTTGTAATTCATGTGACAGGATATTTCAGAGATACGTTTGCAAAAAGATAAAAAAGTATTCCAGAATACATATACTAAAATACTTTTGTCTATGTCGGGGATAGTTATACTCCATACAAACATTTGTTATGTGCAGCACATTGAAACTTGCAAATGAAATTGATTTATTATATTTTCGGCATTCTCCGAGTGTCATTAAGGCATTACAAAGGATGCTTACACTGCACATAATTGTTAATAACCACATATTTACAGATATCAGTTGCAATAAAAAACTGTGCCATATGAGAGCATCAGTCACACGCATTGTACACTGAAATCCGGAACTCAAAAGCAACACTATTAGTTATGCTAGAAGGAGCATAGTTCAAGCGAAGTGCTGGAACCATAAACAAACGAACTTCCAGTTGAAGGTGTAGTGTTTTCTAGAAACATCTTAGAAAAGGCAGAAGGAATTAAGAACGGACAAAACAAGGAATGCGAAAGGAGACTCAAAAAGACCTTTTTCGAATCGCTGTTTGGCCATGCTGGCGTTTTTCAGAAATGCGCTGCAGAAAGAGGTATCGTAGATGGCACATGGCACCAAATTCTCTTTGGGTGGTTTGTGGCTTCCGCAATAAGCTCCAGTTTTTCAAATGGGTGCTGCAAAAGAAAAGTGGAAAAAAAACGAGAAAAACAAACACTACTCATTCGATTGGCATGAGGAAATACATTTAAAAAATGGCGCCCATTGTGCAGTATACAATACTCCTCACAATGAAAATATCTGTGCTAGAATTCAATATAGCAGTATAACATTGTTGTCACGCTGAAGCAGGCCATCATTCAAACACATCATGGGATGCGAGTAGCAAAGCAACTAGCTCGCTTTCAAGAAGGTAGGAGTCAGTTTCGCCCTCAGCAGAAATGTAGAAATGGTGGGTGCATATCTTGCCGCGGACTGCCAAGGTCACAGCAGAAATTTTTTTCCCCATTGTCAACACGTCTCAGCTCATTTACAAAAAAAAAAAAGTAACAAGATACCCGTGTCCTGGATAGTATCGCGATACATGCGATACACCGTGAAAGTATTTCACTACTGAGATACAAATACATTTTTTAAAAGTGCCTCGATACAGCAATACAGACACTCAAAAGTATCTCTTAAATACTATTGCGATACTACCCAGCCCTGTGTGTGCCCCACTTGTAGAAAACAAATATCAAATACTATTGACATGTTGATTAGCGCATGTGTGAAGTAGCCAAAGCATTTTCATTAGATCTAACAACAAGTGCATAAGTATTTCATGTAACACTCGTCTAGATGAAGAACATAAGGTCTTAGAGAAGACATGAATTATTCTGTGTTGTAACAAATGTGTACATGTGCATAGTTTTGATGAGTCAATATTTTCTATATATGTTCTTTCTTTTTCCAAATAAATTTCAGTTGTGAAATCAGCGCTGTGACCCTCTCTGACTGCTTCTAACCCGTTCCTTTGTAAAATATTCTACGGTGAACACTCACCAATTCGCCTAACTCACGATTCTGCATCTTTTATTTATCTATGGAATCGGGGAAGCAGTTGCGGTCTGACAGATTCCTTTTTTCCACCCCATATTCAAACATCAGCGCTTCAAACACTACTGCAGCTTTTATTGCAGGTGTCTGAGTACTTTGATTGTGCTCCATGTGTCAGAACTCAGAGAAATAAAACACCAACAAGCATGTGTGCATTGTGTAAAAAAAAAAAAGAAAGTGAAAGAAAGGATAAAGTAAATTTTGCTGTACAGTTTCGTTGTCGCGACATTGTTGTTAGTCGTTGTCAAGACAAGGTCGCATAAAATACGTAAGTACTCCTTTTTGCTGAAAAGTATATTTTAGACATGTACAAATGAGACGGGGATGCAAATCATTAGTAAATACAGCAGTCTAGATCAAGGTAATCTAATCCAATTCTAAATGGCCTGCAGGCTATAGCCATTATAATGAACTAGAATGTGCTCCAGTAAGCCAACTGGCCGGGCTCTTGCATCCTTGTTTTATACGAATGCCACGAGATAGCGCCACCTTTACGTTTCATAGCAGCATTGGCTGCACTGTTAGACTATCGCAGGCTCCTTCAAACTTGCAGCTACAGTTGATTTTATTTGTGTGGCTGTGTTCTGGTTGTTCCAAAAACCAAACAGCCAACTTCCTCAGTGCCTGGGTCGCAAGTTTTGTTTTGACCAGATACACACATTTTTTCATATTTACCACATACACTCACAACATTATGAGTGTGTGTGTAAAAATGTGTTCATTTGTTTTATATGAGTGCCTCTTATTTTATTTTTTTACTGCTAAAGTGTTCTTTCCACCGCACATTTTCCAAGAAGACATTATGGTCATGGAGTTTGCTTTTAATCTATGTGAAAAACCTGGAAAAATCACTACATTTGAAAAAATTTAAATTGATAAACACCCTGTTGTGGCTTTGTTAGCAAGTATGTTAGGAAACAGACACATGTGCAGTATGGAAGTGTGCAATGTCACAGTCATGTATTGTCAAGAAACGTCACATACCTACGCTTGAAATACTTTTCTGACCTTCCAAGTTTCAACAGATGTGTCAATGACACATCACTTCTTTCCTAGGATGAAATGCTTTCAAGAGTCCTATCAGGACCCCTGCCTGTGATCTTTTTCAGGTATTTAATATGAACTGACATGCCCTAATGCTTGCATACTTACACAACAATCTGTCAAATTTTCCATACACTCTTAACAGCCTGTAAATTCACTCCTAACAATACCCCCTCCACTCTTCCAGTATAGGCCAAAAGGGTGATTATTTACAATACCATGCTTGTGGAACATTACTATCTATGAATTTTACAATTGTTTGGTGAAAAAAATTAGGGGACCCTCAAGGTTTGAGTAGAACACAACAGTGATATCCTATCCCTAGTGCATACTCCAACCACCTAGTGCATACTTTTTGCAGGGTAACATTGCTTGAAAAGTTCATACTGCAGATTATTACTACGTAATCAATGTTTAAAGTGGCTTGCGCTAGTAAGGGTTTTGCATATAGTTGCAGTCTGCGTAATGGATTTCTAAATGGTGGCTAAGCGAGCTTGTTGATACGTACACATAGTTACTTCGAAGAGCGCAGAGATGGGACACAGGATAGACCACGCAATACAGGTACTGTGTAGTATGCTTTAAACCACGAGCAACTATGTGCATGAAATGTTTTTAAACTTGATATGCACCCAGTACATGGTCCTAAGAGAATACTCCAGTAGCATTTGTGCCTTTTGTTTTTCGTGGCTGCTTTAAACAACGAAGTCATTATGATAATCATACGTTCTGATGGCCAGTGGCAATGCACATTTGTACCATGAAATACTGCGATATTACATATTGTATTGTGAAGCGTGTATACTAGACGCGTGTATTTGTAAAGCATGAAAATTATTTTTGAGCAGGCACGTGGCTTTGTGGTAGAATGCCTGCTTGCCACACAAAAAGCTTGGCTTCTATTCTCACTCAGACCTAGAAGGTTTTATTTGTTATTCTTTTTATTTCCATGTTTTTATATAATAGACCAGATGTAAAGTGAACATGGAGAATTTCATGCACCAAAAAATTGCCAACACTGCAGCTGTACAGGTGGAATCACACTTGTCCAGAGCAGCGGAGCGCATGGCTATTGTTAGTGACGGCTTCTACGTCACCTTAGCTACATGCTTTTGTTCACGCTTAAATTATCGCACAAAGGCCTAGCACGCCGTATGCCATGTTAGATATTCATACGGCATCGGCATTAACATATTTCTGCAGAAAACAGCAACTGAAGCGGTCGGCTGGGTGTTTTAGACAAGTGTGATTCGATCTCTAGAAATATTAAGTGATTTAACACTCCAAATTTAGTTTTGTTGTGTTCAATTCAACAGTCATGATTTGCAAAACTGTATATGTTTTAAAAGTTTACTAATGTTTTAAAATGTTAAGTACACCAAAATAAAAGAAAACTTGTGCAACAGTATGATACACAGCATCCGCCCTGGCACATTAAAAGAAAAAAGACTTGAGAAGTTGTGTAGCGCAGCTCCAGGAATGTGCTTGTACCAATGAATACTTATTCTTTCTTAACGGTTCTGTGGATTTCGAGGGCCTGATTATTTCCTACGGCCAATCAATTTTTTTAATGTACATTTCTTTTATGTCACTGGAAAGCTCGTAATTCAGAATGTCTAATAATGCATTGGCAACACAAAAAAGGCAATGAAACAGTTTTCACCAACCGTTGTTGCTGATGGAGTCTTATATGCAACACATGTTGAAAACGGTGTCCTGCATTGGTACCAAATTCTGCCATGACAGAGTGCATGAGCAAAGTGCTGGAGAGATAGTGTGTGCATGCACTGTGGTTCAATGCAGGTTTTTTGTTGCTGTGGAGGAAGCTCCACTGCTGAGCATCAATTTCTTAACCTTTGGATGGTTAATAGGATGAATGCATCCCACTTTTTCCTCAGTAAAACTTTCTCTGCCACTTTACGTTGCCATCAGCACAATGCCTTCCAGTTGTGGTGTACCAGAAACATTAAGGAAACTGAGAAACTATATATTGCACATTTACAATGCATGGTATCAGTGATACGTTGAGTTTAAAATCTTTTATTCTGTTAATATTTTTTTTTCAGCGGGTGTCATATTGCGTACCAGGTAGCTAAAGTTTCAAATTTATGGTATTCTTCTGCTCAGATTTTTTAAAGCATTTTAGCATGCAACTATAGATTTTCTTTCTAAATTGCAAAAATTATATCTGCCTAGAATCATTGTGGAAGTGCACTCGAATGAAAAATGATGAAGCAGTTCCTTGCATAGCCTAACAACATAGCATACATGCATAACTGTTTTTTCATGTTTGATGGATGCCACAAAACAGCACATTCTTTGATATTTTTTATCATTATGAGGAGAGGCAATGAGACCAAAAGCTGTGGCTAAGACACTGTTGCTAAAATTTCATGCCAAAGGAAAAATATGGCAAAATTGCTGCTTCACACAGCCAGGAAGCCAAAGAGAACACGAATTTTCAAGATCATCAAATCATGCAAGATATATGAGAAAAGCAAATATGTCACACCTGAATGGAGTTCACGAATATGATGCAGCATTTGTTAACACACTTACAGCATTCAGTGCATTGACACCACGTCAAAGTGGCTTGCCATGATTCATTACCACAATTTTAATTATTTGCAAAAATGCAGGCTTAACTAAAATGTTCGCCCTTATTCATTGCAGATACAAGACAAGACATGCATAGACACAGCTTCGTTAAATGTGAATGAAAAGCAATATTCTCCTTTTTCTTTATTTTCATATGAATGCGTGCACTCATCTATGCCTGCTGTTTTCTCCTTGTTTTCGACGAGTTTCAATATTATCGCCACCTACCGACAAGACAGACACAAGCTGAAAGGGTACGTGTATGTGAAGACCTTGGGACAGAGCCGCTAGACTCAATGCCACAGGCAGAGGCGCAGAATTGCGTAGAAAATCTGAAATTAAGGTTCACTGCAATTTTTCTCCCACAGTTTTAGAAGTGTTCCTCTGTACTGCTTCCATTGGGCCTTTTTGGGCAAGAAATTTGGCAGCAGAATTACAGCTTAGTGCCCTTATGAGACAATGTGACATGTGTTGCCCCACTTATTCAAAGATGCTTCATGGGTCGATGAGCCACATGCGTCCCACTTTTTTCTCATAAACTGATGGCCATATTTTAGTGAAGATTGTGTCACACTATTTTTAGGCATGAAGTTCTGCAAATTTCTGTTATTATGTGAAAAATATTGATGAATTCATGAAGGGTAAGTTAAATTGCATAATAAGCAAAATTGAAAGTGAGAATGCAATACATATACTATATAATTTTAAGCCAGATTAACGATTGTCTGAGCTGCAGCAGGCAACGTGCAGGAATTCTCCAGAACTCGATACTAAGCTTTTGCCACGAAGCGGTGTAATGGCACAGCTGCTGTGATTTTCAAACACCATTTCAAAATACATATACAACTCAAATTACTCAAGGGAAAGGGAGCTTGACTTTATCTTACTTCTGCATGTTTCCAAATAAAGATCTATTTACACTTCCTGGCCAGTTAATTGCTGTACCCCTAAACAGACATAAAAGTGAAAACCATGACATTTGGTAGTCTAACAATGGACCTAGGGATTTCAACATCACACCAATGTGATTTGGCATAAGCTGCAAAAGCTTATTCAATCAGTCATACATTGTTACCCTTTTATGCCAGTTTTAACGCGATAGTTTTAAAAATCTCGTGGGCATCGTTGATTGTGAGTGATGAACCTTGTGAGCAACCGGAAAAATCAAGAAAGATGCAAATAAAATAAGTAATAAAAAATTTCCCAGTTTGCGGGAGGATCAAGCTCAGGCCGTTTGCATGGCAAGCAGGCGTTCTACCGCACAGCCACACATCTGCTTGGAAATTAAGGAAAATAACTTCATCTGCTTGAAAATGCAGTGAAAATAATGTTAGGCTTTACAAACACATGTGTCCTGTATACTGCCTTCACAATTCAATATGTAATATCACAGTAATATTTCTTGATACAAGTGTGCATTGTAATCAGGCATCAGAACATGTGATTATCTTAAGGACATCATAGTTAAAAGGTGGCCAGCCATAACAAAACGCACACATTTTGCTGCACACATTTCCTTCAGACCACATAGTGAGTGCATACCAAGTTCGAAAATATTTCATGCACCAAGTGCTTGAAGTACGCACTAGGGCCAGGGTATCATTATCGTGTTCAATTCTTGAAAGCGAACCTTAAGGGTCGCCCCATTTCCTGTGATGCAGCTGTGATATCGGGTTGACGTCAACTGTTGCTAGGTGCCATGCACTGAAGTTGATTTATGCAGCAGCGTCCAGGGCTACCATCCTCACTAGTACCAGCACTTCATACCAGCTTATTGATTGTGGTGTTCCTAATGCTCAAGTTCATGTTTGCATCATTGCACAAGTGCAAACAACTGGTTATATAAACACTTGGAATTCTTCAATGTATGTCTGTGTGTGGAACATTTGGACGTATATTTGGCATAATTTCATGACGTGCCGCTATAAAAAAATCACAACATGGTCACGCTAAGCATGTCTCCGCATGCTTCGCATAATGTCGATTCCGGAGCTACGTGGAATATGCTGAATTTTTCAGAAATATCCATGGGCAAGACGTACTTTCGGCACGAATCTTGACATAAGTATGTGTCAGTTTTTTACAAGAAAATGTAACTCTTAGAAATGCCGATTACCATATCCTTAATTGTATAGTCAGTGTACTTAACATTTTAAGCAGTACTTTCTTTTATATTCACACAAAACACAGCTGTAGTGTATGCCTCATAGTTGAGAAAAATGCTGGCAAAGCACAACTTGCACTTTTGCAGTTAAGACAACATAACTTAAAGGCCCACTGAACGTTTGTGTTATGCATGGTGTACTACTAAGTTATTACCGTTACTTCGTGCGATCAGGCTGACATTATGATCAGTGCATGATACAGCTCCTCAGCTGCACGATAGTGATTTTCATTGCAAAGCTGCTTTCTGGCACGACAAGCATGAGAATTTTGGGACAGAATGTGACAACGAGCATGTACGCTAAATCTGAGTGTGCCGTCGATTCAGTCGATCTGTGTATAGGAGCGAAAATTTAGCCAGGTAATGGTAAAAAAGTGACACAGGGAAAAAACGAGGAGCCCTCAAAAATGAGGGCGAGAGAAGTTCAGTGTGCGTGTGCCTCCTTCTTTCTCTCTTTCTCTTTGAGAGCTCGCCTTTTTTTTCTTGCTCTGTTCCCTGTTTTATCTTTCCTCTGTTTTCTTTTCTGCCTTTGGATGCATCACTTTCTACATTCTTTCCTTTCTAGGTGAAAATACTGCACGGTTTCAGTTCACTTTAACTGAAACCATGGCTGTATACAGCTGGGACTAAGTACAAGCCAACACATTAGCAACATGTTCCAGTTGGTCCCAGCATGAACCACTCGAGACTGAAAATGAAACCAGCTGGCCTGGAAATGGAATCAGCTGGAATCATTTGTTATAATGAAACCAGTTGGTGTGTATAATAATAATAATAATAATAATAATAATAATAATAATAATAATAATAATAATAATAATAATTATTGTTACCCTTTTATGCCAGTTTTAACGCGATAGTTTTAAAAACTATTGCGTTAAACTGGCTAATAAATTATTATTATTATTATTATTATTATTATTATTATTATTATTATTATTATTATTATTATTATTATTATTATTATTATCTTCCTTATGGCCATTCTCTTCATCCCAGAATAGCTGTAGTGCAAGGCAAATAAGTGATAAGGCACATTGCCTTCATGATGGTTTTTTTTTTTGTACATCTAATGCTGACAACATTTACAGTTAATTGTATGCCAGTACAAGTTTCATTTCAAAAAGGCACAGGGTATTTCAAGCATTGCAAACAACTAAAAAACAGTTTGTGTAAAGCACAGGACATATGCACAACCAAATATTACTGTGTGCTGCATCGAAGTTTAAACGGGCGGGCACTCCCTTACCTCCTATTGCCTAGCACCTCTCTGCCAGAGGAGGACATGGCACTGCAATTTATAGAAAGGCATAAAGCTACTCTGAAAAGGTCTAACTCCTTTGCCTCATACTGCCATCACCTGATCTTTTGGAGATAAGGTAAGGTTGCATAAAAAACAGGTAGCCGTGCATCAGTCATTCCCTAATACATACCTCCTTCAAAAATCCAAAACATCCCCGGGATGTCCTGTAATGACGAAAATATTCTTGTCTTGTAGGGTGTGCCACAAGACTGGCTGATATATCTGAGTCCATTAAATGCAGTGAAAATATGTAGGTCTTTGTAAGGACATTATAAATACTGCCTTGAACAGTGTAACAGTGAAATACAGATTTAATGAGTAAACTGCAAATCAAGTGCAATGTTATCAATGCAATAATTATAATAATGAATGAATATATTACTAACATGATTATAATAGTATTGTGGGGTTTACACATACATAGTAACTAATTGCAAGGATTAAAAGGGGGTGCACAGGAAGGCAATGAGGTATATTTATAACAAATTCAATCTAACAAATTCTCCTACTGAGTTGCAAACAAAAGCTGGTCTATTAACACTACAAGGTAGGGCAAAAATAGCAAAACTAAAGATTTTGTTTCAATTAATTCATAGTGACATAAACATCGACACGTCAAAAGTAATTTTTTTCCGTCATTTTAAGTTAACACCTTACAGGAACTCACAAACACATAATAAATACACTTTTAAATCAAGTTGCTATAAATATTCATACTTCCCCCAAACTATAAAAGAATGTAAACCAAATAAGTCCTTTTGGTACCGATGCCTCATCTTTCACTGTGTCCTTAGATATGGTACAAGCATCACGCATAACCAAGAGGAGAGAAAACAAAGAAAGGAAGGCAGTATTTGCCGAACAGTATATTAGACAGCGCTTTCTTAAGAATTACATAGAAACTGCAGTTGGGTAAAGATAACTAGATGGCGCTGTACCCCCACTCTCAGATTGGCTGCATGGGGGGCTGTGCCTGGATATGCATAGAATGAGCGGATCTCTCAGTGTCCTTTATAGTCACCATACGTAGTGGATCGTTGGTGGGGCATGAACGAAGCAGAGTGGCGGGCACGTTAAAGACGCTTGTGCTCGGCTTCTTTGGCACGCGTCTCATCGGTGTTACCCATGCGTCATCTGCATTCTCAAACGCGATCGAACGCATAGACGCATGCATGGACGGACGCTTCACCCCACTCATCATCAATCACTCCATGAATATGCTGTAATTTTTTTTATTTTCTTTTTTTCTTCTGGAATTTAAAAATTTATTATTATTTTTCCTCATTTTAACTTGCACATATGTTGTAATACCACTATTAATATTATATTCTAACAAAGCTTATTCAGCAGCTAAGTATTTCTATATCACCCTACATTTCATACAACACTACGCAGTATAGATTTAAAACTACGCTTCAAAGTTAGACTCCACTTATTTACTCATAAATTGTGCCATTCTCTTGATGGAGTGATTCATAGACTGAATTATTTTAGAATTTTCTAACACATTTGACAAGGTCACTCATAAACATTTACTTTAAAATTAAGTCATCTGGACCTTGGCACTACCGAACAAAGTTTAGTACTTTGAATGCTTCGCATGAAATTGAACTCACTTTGTGCTCAGCTAAGCCCAGCTTATTTCTCATTTTAACCGCCAATGACCCTTTCTTGCTATCATCTAAATTTCGTCATGATTTGCTGATAATAGTGTTGTCATTTGTGAAATTACTAACAGAAACTATTTGTACCACATGTTATATTGCTAAAAAAATAGATATATTGCTAAAAAAATAGGCTGGAATTAATCTGAAACTGCAGCACTAACTATAAAGTTAGTGCGGGATAAATACCATATTCTTTCGTCACGATCGTAAAAATTCACGTGGCGGAGGCATACTCATCGCCACTAAAAAAGAACTATCATGCTCTCTAATCAACACATCTTCACAACTAGAATCATTATGGGTAATATGCCGTGCCCCTCCCGAAGCAATAATACTTGGCGTATGCTATAGGCCCCCTCGAACTGACCCAGACTTCCCCCGCAAACTTAACGAAATCTTATCCCAGCTAACTAATAAACACCCTAACGCACGTGTTCTGCTTTATGGGGATTTTAACTTTCCCTCCATCAATTGGCTCAATCAGGTTTCACCAACCTCGGGAAATACTGAAGCAAGAGAATTCGCCGATGTTTGCCTCAACTTTAACCTCCAACAGGTAACCGAACTAACGCACGTCACTAGTGAATCCTCAAACATTTTAGACCTGGTATTAACAAATAGCCCCGAAAGCTTAAAATCTATTGCATACTTACGTGAAATCAGCGATCACAAAGTCATTCATACCATATTTAACTTCACCCCAAAAATACGCTCCATTTTCCGTAAAACGATTCACTTGTATGATAAGGGTAATTATGAATTAATTAATCGTGAATTACGAGATTTCCTACCATACTTCGAACTCAATCTCGGTTCCTGTTCTCTCAATGACAGCTGGCTAATGCTTAAGGACAAGATAACTGACTTGACTAATAAATTCATCCCCACAGTGAGCTTTACTGCCAATAAAAATAAACCATGGTTTTCCACAAGTTTGAAAACATTTGAAAATAAAAAAAGCGCCTCTTCCGAGCTGCGAAGTTTAATGGTAATGCGTGCGCATGGGGCAAGTACTATGCTGCAGAAGATGCTTATTATGCTGAAATTAGAAAAGCGAAACAGACATTCTATCACAATGATTTAACTAAAATTCTGAAATCTAACCCTAGAAAATTCTCGGAAATCATAAACCTGCAAGTAACACGAGACATCACGCTTACAAATGATAAAAATGAAGACGTAAGCGACAGTGTTTGTGCCAATATCTTTAACACCGCGTTCTCATCAGTGTTCACTAAAGAAGCCAACGTACCGTTTCTTACGCCACCTGCTACGACATTACCAGCGATGGACCCTGTTGTGTTATTCGTTAGTGGCATTTCATCACTCATTGACAAGTTAAAACTTTCATCATCAGCTGGCGTAGACAATATTAACTCTAAATTGTTAAAAAATACTAAGGAAATTATTGCAGTGTACTTTTCGATGATGTTCTCATTGTCACTAGAAACAGGAATTTTACCAGACGACTGGATGGAGGGAAAGCTCATTCCAGTCCACAAATCAGGTAACAGACAGTCCCCCCTAAATTATTGACCCATCTCTCTAACAAGCGTCCCCTGCAAAATCATGGAACATATCATATAATTACACATCATGAACTTTCTGGACACCAACAATTTTTTTCATTTTTCCCAGCACGGATTTCGTAAATCATTATCCAGTGAATCCCAACTTGCTATATTTATTCATGATATACACTCTTCTCGCTACCATCACTTTCAGACCGATTCAATCTTTCTCGACTTTGCAAAAGCCTTTGATAAGGTACCGCACAAACGCCTACTGTTAAAACTTTCCCAGCTGAACCTGCACCCCAACATTCTTGCATGGACCACACAATTTCTTACTAACCGCTCTCAGTTCGTCTTCATTAAAAATACCCGTTCTAGCTCCCTCCCAGTAACATCCGGCGTCCCCCAAGGATTTGTACTCGCACCCCTCTTGTTCCTAATATATATTAATGATCTTCCTGTTCATGTATCTTCCCATATCCGTTTATTTGCCAACGACTGTGTCATCTATCGCACAGTTACTAACATTTCTGATCAAACTACACTCCAACAGGATCTGGATCTCGTGCAACAGTGGTGTGATCTTTAGTTAATGAAGCTTAACCCTACTAAATGCAAACTCGCCTCATTTCAACGCCAGCGTAATCCTTTATCATTCTCATACCTAATCTCTAATTCCGCTATCGAACAAGTTCAGTCATAAATACCTAGGCGTCACCTTAACATCTGACATTTCCTGGAACACTCACATAAACAACATCATATCATCCGCGAACAGACCCCTCGGTTTCCTAAAGCGTCATTTGCGTCACGCACCACTAGACACAAAACTTCTGGCTTACAAATCGCTCATCAGACCTAAACTAGAATATGCAGCGCCCATCTGGAGCCCGCACCAGATATACCTAATAAACGAAATAGAATCTGTACAAAATCGTGCCACTAGGTTCATTCACTCTTCATATTCATACGAAATAAGCATATCATCCCTAAAACATGACATTGATATTGATAATCTTTCTGTGCATCACCGCATCGCCAGCCTCTGTTTGTTTCACAAGTTCTTTCACAGTTCCCTCAATCAAGCACCTTACATTATCCCACCAACGCGCATATCTCACCGCACAACCCATTCTTATTCAATCGCACGCGCTCGCACTACTACTTTTGCTGCCTCATTTTTTCTTCGCACAGCAGTGGACTGGAATGGCCTTCCCCATGACATTGCAGCCATCAGGTGTTCATCAACGTTTGCGCAAAACATAAATACATATTGCTTGTCAGAAGATCACTCTCTGTAACCTCCATTTGTTAACCTACCCCTTATGTAATACCCCCTCACCAGGGTCTTTAAGATAATAAAGTGAAGTGAAAGTTAGCAATGCTAACCACATGCTTGGTTTGTGCGAGAAATGTCGCACCACTCCTTCCTTTCTTAATGTTAACGTACAATCAAATTAAAACATGTGCACGCATGTGCCTTTAACACATTTTGTAAACAGATTTGTCCAATGCCTATGAACAAGCCTTACCAATGCCTTTTGGCCTGTTTGACACTTCAGGGCCTTCGATGCACTGTAAGGGCACAACAAAACTTGTGGGTCTTAAAAGTGACTTGTTTCAAGACTTTGCAATATGATGGTTAATTGAAAGTGATAAAATACTGAAGTTGATAAATGAGTTAGTTGTGGTGTCTTGTATAATAATATGCATACTCTTAAAAAAAGAAGCAAGCATGCAAATTACTAAATTCATAATGAAAACATAATGACATTAGTGGAAGATTGGTTGTTGTGGTAACTCACCTGCAGTTTGGTCGTAGTTATGGAATATGAATGTTTAACTATCTTGAGTTTTAATGAACTGGCATTTAGTTTGTGAATAACAGTATGCTAAAGAGCATGTACATATTCTTGTTTGGTTGTACAACAACAGCGTTAGGAAATATTTTTAAAGAATGAGTGGAAAAAATTTGTGGCACAAGCCAAGAACATTATTAGCATTGCTCATTTTGTAGCCAGCCTGGACATTCGAGAATAATTTAACAGACATCTGCCCAGCCAAGTATTTAAAATTACCAAGGATGTTTCAAGGGATGACTACATAATAATTGCACCTGCATGCATGAGCTTTTGTCTCTCAAGTTTCATGCATGTGCTTTGTCATGGCAGAGCATAGTGCAAATACACCCAATGGTTGTCAGTCACTGTTTGGTACACAAGTTGCACAGCAAAACGAATTTGAAATAAAATTTAACACAAAATGTTTCATTGCTATTTCCCAGTTGATGTATTATTTCCATTGCAATATAAAAACAAGTACATCAAATACTGGCTGTATCTCCCTTTGCAGCTATGATAAGGACTCCTAGAAATCTTAAAAGTAGGAATCGAGTATCTGGCAAAAACATCAAGCCCTTAAAATCTACAGAAGTGTTAAGAAAGGGTAAGTGACAATTGTATAGGTAGCAAAATTACTTTCCTAGAGCGAAGCAGCCAGCTGCACTAGATAAGCTGTCATGTTTAATGCGTATAACCTGCCAGGGATGAAACTTATGATACTTTTACACATTTTCGCTTTATTTCAGTGCACTTAACATTTTAAATTTTATTAAACTAGTAAAAAATGTTTAGTTCTACAAATAATGGCGACTGAATCAAATAGAACAGTATTCAACTTGGTATGTGAAATCGTAGAATATTTTGCACACTCTTCGAATTTGGCAGTTGCAGAATTTCCCTGGGACGCATACTTCTCCATATGGGCTTTACATGTTTTCTAGAGAAAGCTTCTGGGCCATCATCGTGAAATAATTTTTTTAATTAAGCCATCATAGCAAGTGTGGTACTTCATTTGTTTTTTGCAAAGCAGTTGTAGGGTTCACATATCTCTATTTTCAAGAAATATGAAGTGAATGAAGTATAGTTAGGCAGCTAACTGAATGATATAATGACCCGTATGGACTATGACCACTGGAAGGGTGGAGCGTGTATTGTTACACGTGAACTTACAGGCTGTTAAGGGTAGATAGACAAATATGGCTGATTGTGTGTAAGTATTAGGGCATGTCAGTTCAGATTAAATACCAGACAAAGATTACAGGCAGCAGTCCTGATAGATGTGAACTATTGGAAGCAGTTCAAGCTGGAAAAGAAGTGGTGTATTTAATTGTGACACATTTGTTGAAACTTTGAAAACCAGGAAAATTTCTCGAGCAGGCAATGTTAAGTGATGTTTTTGATAACTGTGACATTGCACACTGTCACTCTTCACATGTGTCTGTTTCCTTATATATTTTCTACCAAAGCCACAAACAAAGATAGATGGCAGTTAACTCGCGTCCTGTTCCCTGTCTTATGCAAGTGTCATTCTGCACTTTATTACCCTAGAAGTACTTGCTGCTAGGCAGGTTGGTATAACATTATTAGGGAAAATTCTAGACGATGCGAATGTGTGGTGCAGTGTAAATATTTTCTGTAGTTCAGCTGTGACCGATGCTCTTTTTCTGTGCTTTTTCATTTTTCCAGTGGTGCTTAGGCATCTATAATTTTCCCCCTTAGCTTAATTACCTCCCTGAAGCTATGCATCATCTTGCCCATTAACAACCATTGTTAAACTATTGTATGTGGCATTGTTGATGCAAAATGACCTTAGAGTATATGCTAAAGCTCCTGCAGGATCACCGGCTGAATGTGACAACCAGTTCACCATTTATAGAACCCGAAGTATTGACATTTTCAATATATCTGTTCGCACAGTGCTTCATTGGAGTCATGCAAGCTTAAAATATGGTGCTCCCACAGAGAAATTTTTCTTCCTGTGCTGTGACCAACGGGAAAACTATGTAGACAATAATGAAAAGAGATCACAACTAGGCTTAGCTGTGTGATGTCTGCCTCAATAAAAATGTAATAAATTAATGCAAGTGTGCTTATATCACCATGGTGTTGCCAGTTTATTACTACATTTGATATGAATCTCTGCTCGCTCCACCATGGTGTTCCTAAGGGCGTACACAGTCTTACCGCTGAGACAGCATTGCCAGAACTAATTTCAGTGTCACAATCTTGAACAGGTGTGCAACAAGCATGCGCCAGTGCAGAGAACACAAGAGAAGTGGTCACTGCTTGCATGTTCAAGGTCGTATACACGCACACCGGACTAGGATTTTGCAGTGTCTTACATTTTGAGTGGAGTATACATCGTGATGGCGGGAGCCATCTCTGTGGTCACCAGCTAGACTGTCACAATGTGCATATTGTTGCTTCAGACAACTGTTTAGGACAAAAAAAGGGCACCGTAGAAAAAAATATTTTTAGGCTAATGTAAGGGCTTGTGGTGAGGAGACTCTCAAAAGGTATATGGTGTGTCATCTTGCAATAGAGAAGCAACATTTATACCTAGTTTATGTTAGTAGGAGTCTGCTAAACATTGGCCATACAAGCTTGTGGCTAGAGAAGGATGATGTCCAGAAGATGCCCTCCTGAAATGTTAACCTGCACCGTCCTCCCTTGCCCTTCTTGGTGCACTGGAATTTTTGCCCTATAGGTACTAATTCCTTTAGTGGGTACTCTTGAACGGCTTCTGAATAAGCTCACTCTTACCACCTGCTTTACCCAAGGGCAAATCCTACTGTTGGAACTTGTTTGCTTGGCAGAAAGTTTTAACAGGAAAAGAAGCTTCACTCGTTACACAAATAAAGCTACAGCATTGCAAGATTACTATGATGTTATGTACACAGACTTCCCACATAGAACTAACTAAAATCTCACCACTTACCTCTATGGTGAGCCTGATTATGCCTCAAGACAGCATGTAAGTTTCTTGATCCTATACTTTTTAATCAGTACATGAACCTTGAAAAAACAAGATCATCACGTGCAGTCCGTAAAACCAGTGCTTATGAAGTGCAATGATGCCACCGGAAGCATCAGCAAAAGTAAATTCACCCTGCTAGAAAGCAAATTCTTCGTGAAGCCTGTAAATGTACTGTTAACAAAGTCTTCTCGACAACTTCATTATGTCTATTTCTGCAATTTGCATAATCCTGTTTCATACATACCTTGCTGTTTACCCTATAATTATTGACCTATGAGGTGTTACTCATGTGACCATGCTCATTTAACATACCTGCAAGCCTCAGAGCTAACATAATAAAATTGAAGACTTTAATAAATTAATGCTCTCTGCTACTCACCCCTTCAAAAAAAGTTTTTAGCATCCCCTGAAAACCTATTCTTTAAAAATTTGATCATCAGAGATGCGATGTATCTCCACACCTGATGACAGACATTTGTCCAATTACAGCCACATTATAACAACAAGCAGCCTTTGTAAGATGCGTGAACACGTGCCATCATCCCAGGTCAACATGTTTCCTGAAACCAGCTTGCTCTTAGTTATGCGACAGAATGGTTTTCATAAATCATTTTCTTGCTAAGCTCAACTTGCCCCATGACAAACTGTGTGTTTAATTTTAGACCGTTCTTGGGGAGCTATTTTTCTTAATAACTAAAGAAAGCCCGATAAAGTGAAGCATGAGCTTTTAAAAGGAAATTTGCAAAACATGCACAATCGTCTCCAATACCTAGCCTGAGTATATATTTCACTAATAATGATCATTTTCATTTTAGAGCACATATCTGATGGCACAAAATCTGGAGTGCCAAAGAGTCTGTCACAGGTATTTTTCACTTCTTTATTGGGGGCCATGCAAAAATTTTAAATTATTCATGCGATATACTAGAAGTTTACTGCAATGTGAATCACTTGCCACAATTAAAAAAAATAATTATGGGGGGAACATATGGGCTCTTTACAAAGGTTGAAGTTGGTGCTGATGCCGTCTGTCGCATGACCAGTAATGAGACAAAGCACGGCGCATCGCATTAGGGCTAATAGCAGTGCTACGCTTCCATTTCACACACACACACGCGCGCATAATGTATGCTTTACTGCAATACACTGCAAGCACTTCACCCCATGACACTGGTGTATTGCGGCAATGTTAACTTTTAAAAAGACCTTTACGGGTTAGCAATTGAAGCTCGACAATGCTCCCAGCAATAAAATTTCTATTTTATTACATTTTTTTTTCATTGTTATACACTTGCCTAAACTAGTGTTACCAGCCGTCCCGAATTTCGCAGTCGAATTCCGAATTTCGCAGTCGGGACAAATGTCCCCGATTTTTTCCGGACTGTTCAGTGAATGAAAAAAAAAAAAAAAGAAACGTTTTGCGTTATAAAAAGCATGCCAAGTAACGAGCGTCCGTCTGATCACATAGACAAAGAAATGTTGCTGTGGTTAGCTGCAAGGAACTTTAAACACTTCAGCTGAACTTTAGCGTCAACTTTTACTAGAGCATTCTAGAGCGAGAGGAAGTGTCACGAAGAGCACATAGCAAAATTTAGTGCCACATCAAGAGACCGACGCAATGAAGAGAAAAAATAACGGATTTGTTTGGAAGGCACCGCAACAAAGAAAACTAATTTCCTCATCCACACACAACTACCTTCACTGTTGGTTACCCCAATCTAAACACACACTGCTAAGCAAACAAATTGCCATCATCTGCGACTGCTTAATAAAGCCACTCGGACAAGAACGTTCTCAAATTCCAACTTGTGTATTCCGTATCTATCTCGCGCATTTACGCAAGAACAAGCTTCAATGAAAGCGTTGGCACAGTATATACTTCCTCCCAAGTGACACCAGCTGTTTGATCGGTCCTCAAGCAACACGCATGCACCTACCATACATCCGCGTAGTACATGCATCAGACAAATATTCACAAATCGCGTTCCAAAGGCCTTTATTTTATGCTCGTTGTCATTGCTTGTAGATTTGGTGGCAAACACTTCGGGCTGGTAGGTGTTAATTCTGTGCTTCGGGCGAATGATGTTAACTACTCGATAAGCACGGCGACATCACAGGAATTAAGAAAAGCGGCAGCGACTTGCGTATGAATCACTTTCTAACAACAGAAAGCGACCACGACCCCACGGGCAGAGGCGCTTCTCGCCATTTCAAACAGATTACAGTCCAATCCAACACCATCATCGGAGAAAAAAACATCACGACTAGAATACGATGAACCCGCCACAGACTGTGTGTCACAAGCTAGTGAGGAACTCTACCTGAACCACAGAATAAAGAACGCCCAAATCGGCTGAAAAGTGTTTTTTAACACACCGATTCTAACGCCATCTATTTATACACTTTAAGCCAAGTCAAGCCGGTTTTAAGCGGCTATTGGGTGAACCGAACCGTTTTGCCTCGAAAAGATTCGTGCCACCGGGGGAACCGAAACACTTCCAAAACTATTACATAAAAATGATGACGCACCACATGTTTAAGAAAAACTACTTGCTAGAAGAACAAGTTGTTTTTTATGTGTAGCGGTACGCAAATATGTAGTATTTGATCACTTTAAAATTGAAACTTGGCCCCGACGAGGGCTCCTTTACAAGAAAGTGCAATAGCGCGAGTGGCGAGAGAGGTTAGTAAGTCCACTCTAGGTGTTTGAAACCGAAACGCGCCGCGGTTGATTTTTGCCCCCTACAGGTGAGCACTTGAACTTGAATGCTTCCAGGGCCCGGTGTCCTCAATTGAGGACATGTCAATGTTCCTAAACTCGTTCACAGATGGCGTTTGCTGTCCATGTTTCTTGTAGCTCCAGATTCTGACGGAGAGTAGGCTTGTTAGAGGTCACTGAATGTTCGTAAAAAACAAAAAAAATAATTACTTGACATACAATAGTGCTTTTGAATTATAACAAATAAGTGTTGAAAGAACAACTCTTGCATATTACCAGCTTCTTTCGAGGACGTTTTTTTCTCGGTTATGGGCTCTAATACAACAAGTGTCCTCTGTCGGGGATCGGGGACAATATGCATGAACGGTGTAGACTCATCTGCGGCGCCACCACACAAACGCGCCCACAGAAAGTCACGCCTAAGTTTAAAGTGCTTGTATTTTGCCGCGATTTACGTGCGCGGTTGAGTCCGCTTGTGCAGGAGTTTTTGGACGTGTATAAGTTTCGCACTTCCGTAAACCGTGGGAAAACAGTGCTTTTCTAAAATTTCTTCCAAGGGAGGACTGTCCAGGGAAGAAATCGATGCTCTCTTGGACCGCTTATGTGACTCTGATGACGATTCCGAGGCGGTTGATTGGGAACAGCTACTAACTGACCTTGGAACTTCCAGCAGCTCAGAAGAAGAAAGTGATGACTGCGAGCCTGTGCGTGCTAGGGGCGCTTCAACGAGCCCTCGTGCAAGGGCTCCCTCGAGAACAGCGACCACGAAAAAGACGGCACAGTCTGGATCGCTCACAAAGACAGCGACTATGCGGAAAAGCCTCCCGATTTTCTTGATGAGCATAAGGTCAATGTGCACGGCACACACCGGATTGACTATTTCCTGGCCGTATTTCCAGACTCATTACTGGAGCAGAATGGTTTTCAAACAAATTTGTGTGCAGTACAAAAAGGCACAGAGAACCTATGGTTGACTCTACCAGAGCTGAAAGTCTGTCTTGGCACGTGCATTGGTGATGACTTACATCAAATATCCCAGAATCAGGAAGGTCAACAGAATCCGGGCTTAAAATGGACATTGTTGCTGATTCAATGCCTGTAAATTGTTTTGAAGAGCTTCGCAGATTTCTTCCTTTCAAAGGCAACAGCGATACCCCGAGCTTCCAAAATGGCCGTGTGGCTGGAATAAGGCCATCATTTTGCTCGGTAGTTAATTGTGAGGAATATTATACGGTGGACGAAATGGTTATTCCATTCAAAGGGCGCTCTTCCATAAAGCAATATCTCCCAAGCAAGCCGAAGCGCTGAGGATTCAAGGCATGGGTGAGAGCAGGAGTGTCAGGCTACATTTATCGATTTGAGGTGTACCAAGGAGCAACTGGTGGGCTATCCAGCGTTTCTAGTGAATATGACATGACCGGAGACATTGTGATCAGGTTGTCCAAGGGACTTGAAGGGAAAAATCATGAACTGTATGCTGATAATCTTTTCACATCCATGGTCCTCGCCAGGAAACTGAGAGACGATAGAATAATATTTGTCGGGACATGCTGTGCAAACCGTCGGCGAGGTGCGGATAAAAAGCTAATGCCCTCGAAGTACCTCAAAGCAAACGGAAGGGAAAGTACATCAATTTGCACTTCAGCAGACAACATGACAGTGACAAGGTGGCTGGACAACTTGTTTGTTCACGTTGTTTCTAGCTACGCAGGACGGCAGCCTGAGGGCATTAGCAAAGAGACAACAAAAAGGAGAAGGAAGCAATTGATGTCACCCGGCCGTACTCCGTCGAAGTTTACAACAAACAAATGTGAGGTGTCGACCTTATGGATTCCTCCATTGCAAGGTACAGAAATGACTTCCGGAACAAGGGGGGCTACTTGAGGATCTTACTAAACGCAGCAGTTGATAACGCCTAAAGTTTGTGGAGGTGGGACAAAGGTGTGGACCGTTATATGGACCAATTCAAGTTCCGAAGTCGCGTTGCCAAGGCTCTCATATTTCGCGGTGAAGCAGCACAGAGCTTGAAGTGACGAGGGTGGCCATCCGATGATTCGTCTCCAGCGTCCATAAAAAAGAGAGTTCTCCGCCACGTGGCCCAGGGAAAGAGGTTTGACGGCGGGCGCCATTTCCGAAAAAAGAGCGAACAGAAGTACACCAGCCGCTGTCGAAGCCTTCACTGCTGCAGCAAGACAAGGTACCTCTGCGGTCGCTGCAACGTGCCTCTCTGTCCGGAGTGCTTCCAATCCTTCCACAGCGCATTAGCAAAATATGCAAGACCAATCGTCAGCGTTTCGGTTTGAATTGCAATTGTTTATTTCAGTGTTCCAGCTATATTTCATGTGTACTGATAACAAGAACTCATATCCACTTACGGCATGTTGTCCTCATTGGGGACACATCAGAAAGCTGATACATAGGTTTTCGATTGCTTTAAATAAAAATTTTTGATTGCATTTGTCACATCTAGCTATACATTTAGGCCCGAAATATATTTTTATCCATTGGATTTAATTCAGGCATGAGAGGGTTAATTCATCAATGTGTGTTGGATGTGTTTTAATCTTGCAGATACTTTTAGTTTCAATCATGTGATGTCAACATTTTACTCAAAAACTGTACAACAATTTGCAATGGAAATTGAAGTTACGCGCGCTGGGCACACCGTTCGATGGTGGTGCCCTGCTGGTGGCGTCATCGCAAAAGCGACCACCGTTCTTCTATTGGTTCACTGCAAAGACCGCACACTGCCCCATTGTAGTACACCATACTTTCTCCTCCAGAAAATTTAAGTAATTTTACTCCTTTTGGTGAAGCCCTGGCTTGTCACATACCTCGTTTTAATTAAGACAGGATGTATCGAAATAACAGATATCACAAGCAAGCTGTAATTCCTCTTGACAGTCCCTGTAAAACTCAATGTATTTAAATCCAATGAAGGCGGTGAACATGGCGTGTATAATGTGACCACCGCCACCGTGGTCGCCCAGTGGTACAGAACCCGCAGGTCGCGAGATCCGATCCTGACTATGCCGGCTCCATTTTTGGAGTATATAGGTGAACATGCTTTTTTTATTTTTTATTTATTTTTATTTCACAATACTGCAGGCCAATGTGCTGGCCCAAGCAGGAGTGGATACATCAAAACGTAATCGAAGAAAACAACAGACAACAATACAAAAGAAACAAAAGGTTAAGAAAGAAGGTGACGCTCAAGGTCACCAAGAAACTTATTAGAATGAAAGATGTCACACGGCAAACAATTCCAGTCATCGACAGTTCTAGGGAAAAAAAAACTATATTTAAAAGCATTTGATCGGGCAAAAATTGGGGTTAGAGCATGTTCATGACCATGACGAGTACGTTGTGCTGAGAGCGGTTTAACACAGTCAGGGAGATCAATTTTTACAATACCACACAAACAATTGTAAAGAAAGGAAAGACGACTGAACTTTCTCCGAGCTTCTAAAGTAGAAATGTCGTTTATTTGCATTAAGGTGGTCGGGGAATCAAACCTACGATATTTGCCAAAAATAAACCTTACAGCCTTTCTGTTAATACGTTCCAGATTCATAATATCTTTCTTGGTATGCGGATGCCAGATAATAGAAGCATACTCAAGCTTAGAACGAACACAGGCATTATAGGCTAGAATTTTAGTACGCGAGGGTCCAGATGCTAGTTTTCTTTTTAGAAACCATAGCTTACGTAATGCAGAAGTGGTAATGTCAGTTATGTGGGTCGACCAAGTTAATTTGCTTGAGAGTGTGACGCCCAAGTACTTATATTTGTCTACATTATTTATGATAGTGCCTTTTAGAGTATAGTGGAATTGACTAGGGCTTAGCTTCCTGGTGATGCGCAGAAGCACAGTTTTGTTAGTGTTTAACTGCATGCCCCTTTCTGACACCAGTTATCGATAGCGATAAGTGCATCTTGTAAAGCCACATGATCACACGGTGAGGAAATTTGCTTAAAAATGACGCAATCATGCGTGAACAAACGCACAGACACATTTTCAGGAATAAGAGAAACTAAATCATTAACATAAATTAAAAACAAAAGTGTCCCTAGCACACTTCCCTGTGGAACTCCAGAGGACACACGAAGAACAGTCGATGAAGAATTACCAATCACTACATACTGACGTCTATCTTGAAGATAAGCCTGAATCCACAGAACAATTTTTGTAGGTAGACCAATACGCTGTAATTTGTGTAACAGTTTCCCGTGTGGCCCTTTATTAAAGGCTTTACAAAGATCTAAAAACAGTACATCAGTTTGCCCAGAAACATCAAGCACACGTGAAAATTCATGGACAGTTGTAACTAACTGGGTAACAGTAGATAACCCCCTTCTGAAGCCATGCTGATGCTTTGATAGTACATTGTGTTCACTGAGAAATTCATAGACGTAATTAGCAATAACGTGCTCAAGAAGCTTGCAACAACTGCTCGTAATAGAAATAGGGCGGTAATTCTCAAATAATAAGGGGTCACCTTTTTTATGAATTGGTTTCACACGTGCTATACCCCAGTCAGCCGGTATGTCCCCCGTAGCAATTGAAAGATTAAAAAGTCCAGTTAGGAACTCCGATAAGTATTCAGCGTACCGGTTAAAAAAAGCATTAGGAATGCCGTCAGGCCCCGGAGGTTTTTTGGGATCAAGTTGTAATAGCATGTGAAAAACGCCTTCTTGCGTCACTAATAGGTCATTGTCTGCGTCAACGAATGAATTCTCAAGTTCATAATCATCGGTTTGAGAGAAAACGCTCTGGAACTATGCATTAAAATGTTCAGCAATAGTAGGAGCGTCCGTTATTATTACGCCATTAACCTTCATTTTACTACTCCCTGTCTTAGACTCGCTTAAATACCTCCAAAATTTTTGAGGGCTATTCTGAAGAAATTCAGTCAGCGTATTACTATAAAAAGTGTTTCTTGCTTGCGCCAAGCTTGTTTGTAGTTTGTCTTTCAGTACTTTAAGCTGGGGTGTCATTAACACATGCTTCTTGCGAAGCCTTTTAATTTTACGCTTCATGTGGATTATTTCTCGGCTAATCCAAGGGTTTGCACGATGCTTATAAGTTTTTCGACACGGTACAAAATTTTCAACACAATGACGTATGGTTCTAACAAACGATTGCCAAGAGGTCTCAACATTGTGTAACAAGGATCCGATATGCGTTTCAAGGTAGTCAATTATAGCTACATCATTCGCCCTAGTAAATTCCTTTATAAGTGTGGCAGGCTGGGTATATTTAGCATGATGTAAAGCCTTATTCCAAGTAAAAAAATCAGTTTATGATCAGAAATGCCCGGTTCGATTGCAACATAGCCATCAGAAAATATCTCACTTAGAAAGAGTAAATCCAAAATCGACCCGCCTCGAGTACAGACATCCACCGCTTGCTTGAGGTTGAGCAAAAACATGATGTCAAGCATCGAGTCACCCGAAGGAGAGCAGCCATAGCTTAAATTATCCCAAACAATAGATGGCAAGTTAAAATCACCTGTTAGCAAGACGTGTTTTCCACATAAACCTAGAAGTCGATCATATAATTTCATCAAAAACATATCATCTGCATTGGGTGTACGGTAAAGAGCACAAAGAAAGAAGGTAACATGGTAAAGCGATATTTTCAAAAATATGCTTTCATGATCAACAATTTGATCGGCGAGACAGGCGTCAACGGAATCTTTTACAATAACCGCCACGCCCCCACCACGAGAGCCTCTATCCCGCCTAAAAACTTGATATCCAGGCGGCACAATTTCGTTGTCACTTATCAGACCATGTAGCCAGGTTTCAGTAATGACGCAAATATGTGGGTCATATAAAAGAAGAAGATTTTCAAGCTTATCGATTTTGTTAGCTAGGCTCCTAGCATTAAAAGATATCAAGCAAAGCTGGAACGTTGGGAATTGCTATGCCTTAGCGGGGTGTTCTTTAACCTTTGACAGCCATTGACGGGAATTTGAAGAGTCGTTCCAACTGAAAAAGTCGGTATCAATACGGAGCCTATCTTCAACAAGAAATACATCTTTACCGGCATCTTTATCTGTCTTAGCTGACTGCCAAAGCAATTTACGTTTCCGACGCGTTTCCGCACAGTAGTCGTTTTCAATACTAATCTTGGAGCCCTTAAGTTTTGAAACGTTTTTCCAGATAGCCTGTTTTTCCCTGTAGTCTTGGAAATATAGAATTATCGGCCTGTTATCTTTATTGCGTCCAAGCCTGTGAATACGAGCGACAGAAGAGCAATTCACACCTAACTTATTCCCAAACAATTCATCAATAACCTTACGTCGCAGATCGGATTCAGTTTCATCCTGCGATTCAGCAATACCAAAAACTATCAAATTCGATCTGCGGGTGTAGTTTTCTAGGTCAATGAACTTCGCGCTCTGGGTTTGAACGGCCTCTTGAACAGTTTCAACGGTAGAGGTTAGTTTTCCATGGGTTTCGTTAACATTAGCTTCAAGGGCATTTAGGCGCACACCAAAACTCTCGATCGTTTTTTCAGTACCTTCAAGACGAGTTTTTAAATCGGCTATCTCTGTCTTGATATCCCTCTGTCCATCCAGGATTGCCTGAAACATTTGTTCAACAGTAGGACCAGGATTTGATTCCACGTCCTCACAGAGAATAATTTTGCATGAACAGTAGCACTCATACGCAATAAGAAAGCAGGTGCGTGGGCACGGCAGAATAACAAGAAATCTGTTGTCACTACGTATTGAACATTCATATCTAACCTGTACGATGAAGAAACGAAAAGCCGTGAGCCACATGTTCTCAGTGCTTTCGCCGCGCCCACTGTCGATGCTGAGGAATGGTCCAGCCCTTATAGCGTTGGTTGCGACTGACGTAGCACATCCGGACCAGAAATGCAGCAGCGCCTCTTCGATGACGCTGACGTCGAAGTCATGTTGCTGTCTTGAGTTGCCTTGATAAAACGGCTCGGCGGAGGGAATCGATGATAAGGCCCCAGCAGCAGAATTCAGCAACGCCTGTACGATGAAGAAACGAAAAGCCGTGAGCCACATGTTCCCAGTGCTTTCACCGCGCCCACTCTGCAGTGCTTTCGCCGCGCCCACTTGAGGTTCACGTGTTTATATTTAGGTGTACATGAAAGAACCTCGGGCAGTCGATATTTTGGGACTCCTCCATTATGTACGGCGTCTCTCGTAAACATGTATATTATATTATTATACGTTCCCATGGCACAGATGTACGAACGTCCAATTACGGACTTCTTTGCAGTTTAGTTTATTTGAAGTACAGGTTATGCATATTTAACTGCCACGAATTAGGTGTGTGAGTAATATATCTTGTCTCTGAGTGTGAATATCCAGTGCACCACCATGCGGCGAGGTGCTGCTTTATCCACATTTTATTTCGAGTAATTTTGTAAGACATAAAATTCCCGTTATGTCTTAGACAAAATATTGATTATAACGAGGTTTGACAACTCTCTAAAAAAGACAATAAATGCGACAGATTTCACGTACCTTGGGAATCGATGTTATGCGAAGCTTACGGAAGAAATTTGACAGTACAGTAACTTTTATTGAGCGATACCTTACGAAATGACGCTAAATATGTGTCCAAATGTTGTATGCACAGACATATACATGTTAAACAATCGCATAGTTACTGGTGCGTAACGATTCCAACAGCAACATGGGTATTAGCAACACTAGAAAAGGTAGGTTTGTTTGCAGTGCTTGCGACAGCGAAGATGGTAGCCCACGGAGACCTCTAGATAAATGAGCATCAGTGGATGATGCTCCACTTCAATTTTCGTAACCTGACGTGACGGCTCTTTGATAGCAGTACGTTTGTGTTGTTTATAAGATTGGATAGCCAGCATTAGAACTACAATAGACATTTCACGAACATTATGTTCTACTCGAAAAGCAGTTTCGATACCCTTCATGGCTCTGTGGTTGAATACTTGACAGGTACGCCAAATGCTGGGGCTCTATTTCAGCTGGGCCATGATATTTATTCAATGTGTTCTTGGAGTCAACGCTGCCGACGCCAGCGTTTAAGGGCGAAGATTCTTAGAGCCAATGTATAGTTGGCGTCCATCAGGCCTCACAAAAGCCAAACCGAAATTGAACCCTTACAGAATAAAAAACGAAAACATATGTATAAACAACCAACCTTAGGCGTTAATAACTAAACGACAGCACAATGCATGAGCGCCCGTGCCATCCGTCTGTCCATCCGTCCATGAATCTGCCCGCCCGCCTACCTGTCCGTCATGTATACTGATCGGTGACTTCAATGTAGATATTATCCTTAGGACTTATAGCATCACCCACGTGTCGTCATTCATTTCGTGGACATGCACAGATTTTTCTTAACGCTCTCGATAGAAAATTACCGATATCTGTTCACGCCATTCCTTCGTTGATATGAATGGTCAATCGTGTTCAGTGCATTGCGTTTTACTACACTTGCTCTTAACCCGACGTGACGGCTCTGTTGTAGAAGTGCATATGTAATGTTTATATAAAATTGTAGCGCCATCACTGCATCCCTTATAGACGCTTCACGAGCATGGGGGCCTAATTGAAAAGCAGTTGCGAGACCTGTGTGGCTTTGTGGTGGAATACTTGGTTGCCACGCAAAAAGCTGCGGTTATGGTCCTGCTGGAACCCTTCCATTTTTTCTTCACATTCATCGGGTCAACGCAGCCGATGTTAGCTTCTTCTTATCACTCACACATCAAAAATACCCATGTGTGTTCTCACCGTTCCTGGGTAGGTATGAAGTGTCGATCACCTGTGGCGTATACCCGTATATCAGTGGCACATACCCGCCTGTGGGTATGTGCCACAGTCTGGCGGAAATTGCTTGACGGTGTACGCGACGGGATTGTGACAATTTTCATATCATCCTATACTCTCCTATACTGATTTTGGTTCACACCAAGTGAAGGAGGGGATGATGACCACACCTAGAAGTATGCAGCTAGATAGATAGATAGATAGATAGATAGATAGATAGATAGATAGATAGATAGATAGATAGATAGATAGATAGATAGATAGATAGATAGATAGATAGATAGATAGATAGATAGATAGATAGATAGATAGATAGATAGATAGATAGATAGATAGATAGATAGATAGATAGATAGATAGATAGATAGATAGATAGATAGATAGATAGATACCAAAGTGGTTACAGTACACAAAGAAATGCTTCGCATATACAAGATACACGTTGACTCTCCTGGAAAATGACCATAGTTTTTTCTAAGCGTCAAGGAAGGCGCGATTCTGTAAAAGAGAGTTAACGAGCATCTTTAAAAAATATGATCACCCAGGATTGAACTAAACCGTAATAGGTACCATTTTTGTTTGTTTGTTTATTGCCATGCTTCCTGGTTTATTTGAACAGCACCTTCTAGACATAACTTTGTGTAAATCCATATCTGCCGGTTTTATAGAACCTATTGCTTGGCTAGTACAACTAGGTCTTGAAAATTATATGGTCTAATGCCTCCATCTTAATATGTGTAAATTTAGCCTTACCGTTGATTTTTAAAAGCGCTTGAGTCATGAAACTCTGTTTTTTTCCAGATGTGCTTGATCGAGAATTTAGGCAAAGAATAGACCACGGCCTAAAGCAGCAAGTGAGGGAAAGGTAAGATGAGATTTAATGAACAGAAAAATGACTGCACTTTCATGGCGACCAGAGACGCTGACGCAGGCAGCTTTCCTGTAACTGCGTCCTTTCATAACCACCGAAAAGCTTTATGCAAGTGCTATACAAAATAAACGAGAATAGTTGAAATGTGGGCCAGTTGGTTCGTGATGCAGTTGAAAAATTTAGCTAATGCGCAGGACACTAGAAAGAGGCAGGCGTGTTTGCGGCTGTCTTGTCCCGTGGCTTAACAGGCTTTCTTCAAGTGTCAAGGAAAATCAGCTCGTTGGGAACCGCTACCACAAGTAAGAATACAAGAAAAAAATGAGGACAGCTGCGCCCTACTGGCGCCAATTCTTCATTATGGAAGACCTGCGCGGTGGGACAAGCAACGAGAAAAGAAGTTTAGACAAACAAGCATAGCCTAACAACTGTGTTTATCGAAGGATGAGTTCACTCTCAGCGCAGATAACATGTCCCCCTAGGGCTGACAATGAGACGGCTAAAAGCCATGAAACAAGCACGTTGAGGAGTAATAAATGAGCCAGCTAAAATCTGTTCAAAAGACACAAGAAAACGAATAAAAAAGATGAAAATACTCAGCTGGTTACGCGGCACATGGAGTAGTAAGAATAATTGTTGCCACCGTCGTAATCATTTATTGATTAATTGATATGTGGGGCTTAACGTCCCAAAACCACTATATGATTATGAGAGACGCTGTAGTGGAGAGCTCCGAAAATTTACACCACCTGTGGTTCTTTAACGTGGACTCAAATCTGAGCACACGGGCCTAAAACATTTTTGCCTCCATGTAATCACTTACTAAACGTTTCATAATCATCCAAATCCAAAAAAAGCTTCGCTCCGCGATCAGCACTCACTTCGTTGATCGGTTGACAATTGCTTTAAACAATGGGAAAAGCCTTGAAGGCACGGGCGAACTTATCCACCTCATACAGAATAGCTTTTCGTTACGTGCCTTCCTTTACCGCGCAGACAAGTTCACTGCGAACTGTGTCCGTCCCGTTGCTCAGATATCCATCGTCCCTTAGCCTGTCCACCTGCTTTTAGAGACTTTGCGTTATTTTGAGGATGTTCAGGGTTTTTCGAGCGCTGCTCACGAAGCGGCGAAAGCAATCTAAAGTTTGGCCACCTCCTTGCGATTGGATGCATAACCAAGCAGCAGTTTTCGAGCCTTTTACTGGTGATACCCATAGTCCTCGTAGAACCTAAATTCTAAATGAATATTCAAAAATTACAAGCTAAAATTATACAAAACTTCAACGGCAAACCTCAGACTTCGATCAAGCGTGCGGAATATTTCCAAAACAGACTTGGCTGTTTCTTTAGGATTTTTCTGCGTAAGAACATCAACTAATTATGGGCAAGGCGAAATACTTTAACAGGATTCACAGACGGTGTTTCGTTGCTCAATTCTCTTCACTAAGCAAAAGGTCACTCAACGTTAAAGCCACCCTGGAGTCCATGCACGTCATTTTCAACTCCGACAGCAGGCTGAAAACTTTTGAAAACCTTTATTGAATTTTTTTTAGTTTTGTAGTTTCGAACCTTTATTTAGAATCGACTGCTGTCGGAGTTGCAAATAACTCTCCGTGCGGAAAAATACCATGTTCACGGACTCCAGTGTCCACATGAGTGTCGGCCCACACCGTCGCTGGACTTGTTATAAGTAGTACGGTGACGGTGTGTGCTTCATCTGTCTCCTTATCTTCAGGTTTAACTGGTTTTTCGCACATCCGCAGAACATCAAAGAAAGGACGGAGAGAGAGCGCACACCGGCACGACAGTTTTATAGTCGACCACATTGCGAAAACTTAACAGCTTTCTTGTGAAAAGCCACAAAGAAAAAGCCGAATTAGGTCGGAAATTCAAACTCTTGGCATTCCAGCTTTACGCTATAGCATTGATTGATTGATTGATTGATTGATTGATTGATTGATTGATTGATTAATTGATTGATTGATTTCTACATACTGCAGCCTAACTTGGGATACCGCAGCAGTGGGGTTTTTTAACATCAGCACACGAACAGAAAGGCAATCCAACACTGAAATAAAAAGAAAATAAAAACAAAGAGACAAGAAAAACAGAAATAACACAATTAATAAACAAAGCGCGATTCAATATATTCAATCAAGGATTCATCAAAAAGTAATGGTTTGGTTGACTCAGGCAAACTATTCCAGTTTACAAAGCGCGATTCAATACATTCAGTCAAGAATTCACCAAAAAGTAGTGGTCTGGTTGACTCAGGCAAAGTATTCCAGTTTGTATAGTTTGCGGAAAGAAGCTGAATATAAAGAAATTAGTGCTTGGATGAAATGGTGTCACATTGAGTTTGTGGCTATTTTTTCTGGGTTTTAGTTTACTGGGAGGCAATATTCTTAAGTTATTGTGTAGAATGAGGTATTAACAAGAATAAGTAGCGACTTAGGCATTCGCGATCGCGTCGTTTGGACCGAGTTTGTAAACATAACCTATCAATCTCAGAGGATGGTAAAAAATTATAGCCGTAATGTCAGAAAATGAAACCGATAGATTTCTTTTGATCTGATTCTAGTATGTTGCTGTCAGATACTTTATGAGGGTTCCATACAGGGCATGCATATTCAAGGATGGGTCAATGAGTGCTCTATATGTGGGCAATTTAGTTGGACGTAGACCATCATTTATTATTAGACTTAGATAGCCTAGTTTCCTTAAATCTTTATTGCAAATGTATTCGATAAGTTTAGACGAAGACATGTTGGCTGTGAAGATGAAGCCTACGTACTTATAGTCGGCCACACGTTTTAGAGAGGAGTCATTGAAAGAATATTCGAACAGGGAAACAGAGTAGCGTTTACAGAAAGAAAGAGTGACTGTTTTAACAAAATTTATATTCATTTGTTAAGTGTGGCACTATCTACAAAATTGTGCAAGAGAATCACTATGTTATATATGCTCATCATTTGTATTAATTACACTGTACAGTACACAGTCGTCAGCGTAAAGGCGGATTTTGCCGGACACATAATTGGGCCAAGCATTTATGTATAGTAAGAACAAACGTGGTCCCAGAACTAAGCCCTGGGGGACTTCTGATGATACATTTACAACAGACGAGTTTGAGGAACGGAAAAAACATACTGGCGCATTCAGCCAAGTTAATGAAGGACATGACGTCTTTTAGTAAATACCGACTCTCTACCTCCGAAAACAAATAATTAAACAATGTAAGCCTAATCGGCGAGCACCTGTGACACAAATGAAACAGATTGCATGTGGCCACGCTGGTCTTTTCGGTCACACTTGTCGATGCACTGCTGGTTGAATGCACGCGGTTCACTTTTTTTCAAACAGGTGCGCGATGTTGCTCAATTTTCATTCAAAACCGTTTTTAAGTTAAAGGTACAATAAGGAATTGCATAAGGTTGATTACAAAAGTTGCAAGACAGAAAGCATGCTTCACGTTTACGTGAAATATAGCCTAGTTTAGATTTCAGCATTGGGTCCTACTAGAAAACAAAAACGGCCCATTTGTTCTATAGTTGTAGGCTTTTAAAATTTGCTTAGCATTTGTATAAGCACCAGTGGCAAGTCTTTTTTCTGTATGCTTATGAGCCGCCAGCAGCTAGCCCACCTTTGATTTTTAGTTATTTAACTTCTTTGTTTACTATTTTATTTTCGTACCGGTGATGTTCCCTGTAAAGCTTAAGAGAGTGGCGTACACTCTCTTGGGAGAGTATTTTCTCACATCATATTTTACTCTACTTTTCAGAGTGAATCACCTTTTTTCTTTAAAGCAGAGTATAATAATGGCACCAGAAAAGGTATCAGAACTCCAACTACTTCCTTTCCGTATACTTGCCAAAATATAGCTCTAGTGCTTCGCAATGCACAAGTTCCGTGCCGAAAATGCAATCCGTAGAGTTAAGTGTGAATGTAATTAGGGCATTACTGAACAAACTTACCGATAATAAGGCAATTGGACCCGACAGAATTTCACCTCGAGTCTTGAAGCAGTGTGCTGAGTCAATTTCTCTTTACCTGCACGTAATCTACACAAAGTCTTTGTCCTCCGGTGCCCTCCCAGACGACTGGCAAATTGCACATACAGTTCCTATTCATAAAAGTGGGTCCAAGAAAGCCGTAATCCACTATAGACCTATTTCACTTACGTCCTTACCCTGCAAGTTATTAGAGCATATTCTGTATAAAGAAATAATGGCACATTTATCAACAAACAACTTGCTGGCGTCTCAACAACATGGTTTTCGTAAGGGCTTATCTTGTACAACACAATTAATTGAATTTAACCATAATTTAGTATCTGAAATATATATAGACAATAGCGGACAAATCGATTGCCTTTTCTTGGACTTCCAAAAAGCTTTCGACACTGTGTCGCACTCTTTTCTTTTAAGTAAGCTTGCTGCGCTAAACATTGACCGCGAAGTTCTGGTGTGGATAGATAATTACCTTTCAGGCCGCCAACAGTGTGTAGTATTAAATGGCAAAAAAATCAAGTTTTGTAAACATCACTTCAGGGGTGCCACAGGGCTCAGTCCTAGGGCCACTTTTATTTTTAATATATATAAATGACATTTGCTCAGGAATTGATTCTAATATACGGTTGTTTGCAGATGACTGTGTCTTGTACAGAAAAATTTGAAATGAGAATGATGTCGCCCTGCTTCAAAGCGACTTATCGCGCATCCAAGAATGATGTTCAAGGTGGAAAAAAACATTATATGCCAATAATTGCATTCATGTTACTTTCACGCGTAAAAAAAACCAAGTTAGCTTCAGAGTATGTAATCTCTAATAGTATAGTAACACAAAATTCGCATTATAAATATTTAGGTGTAACTTTTTCAGCCGACTGTTCATGAAATGCACACGTTGATTCAGTTGTTGCGAAGGCCGCCAAGTCACTAAATTTATACAGCGCAGCCTGACACAAGCGCCGGCATGTTTGAAATCAACGGCGTATTCAACATACATTCGCCCTATGCTTGAATACGCCTGTGCCGTGTGGGACCCCTGGCAAAGTACTTCAATTTACAAACATGAAAAAATACAAAATAGAGCTGCAAGGTTTGTCCTAAGTCGGTACTCAAGAAATGACAGTTGCACCAATATGATTACTCTCATCGCGTCGAAAAAAACTGCGGCTAAAGCTCCTGTACCAAATATTTCACGGTAAAACCGGCATTCGAAAAGAAAAGTACCTTCACAGACCTCATTATATCTCTTCGCGAAATGATCATTGTTTCAAGATTTTAGAGTACCGTACCAGATCAAATTTGTATGCTAATTCGTTTTTTGTTCGTGCCATTAGAGAATGGAATCACTTATCAAATGAACAAGTGTGCTGTATTAATGAAGCTGTGTTTTTCTCGACATTGTAACCCCCCTGCTGCAGCGCTTTCGGGCTAAGCGGGGTAATCATTGAATAAAGAATAAAGAATAAAAAAAACTCAGCAGAGTAACATGACTCTTGCCGAAGCACAATAGCATGAGCCCAGCCAAGGCAGTAGGGGTAGACGCTAGTACAAAAAAAAAAAAAATAGTGGCCGCTGAATTCGGGTCAAAAATAGACATTGAATTGCTTTTGGCGATTTTCATCGCGCACAGGCCGTAATGATGGCTGAATACGAGCATCACAAAAAAAAGAAAAGCAAAATAGCCGAGTGAGGCTCGAACTCGCTACCTCTAGACGCACATCAGATAGCAAGCCCGACTCGCTACCCCTTCACCAGATTGAGAGATGCGACGTGAGCATAAGCGTGCGCAGAGTTTCCCTCTAAGGGGAGAGGGGTGAAGGTTCGTCGCAACACCCCCCTTGATCATGCCGATGTATGAGGCTGGCTTAGCGCCCCCCAATCTTACCCCTCCCCCCCCCCCATGCTCACCTATGTGAACGTCAGCGTTTATTTGTTAGTGTCACAAGTAATGTCGTTCATATGTCTTCATTTTCTTGTTAGCAGAATTGAGTGCCTCCGCAGTTGCAACAGCCACAAGGACGGCAGTTTATGTGCTTGGTTTGCGCTTCGCGACATCTCAACGTCCACGTCCGTCCGATAGGTTTTGTAGTAAAAAAAATAAATAGATTTGCGTAACCAAACATTCGTACAGCATTCGCCCGTCTGAACTGTGCCCTGAACAATTCATGTTACATGCCCTACTTGGACATATTTTTCGCCGTTTTTGCTCACGTCTCGCCATTGCAGTCATGGTACTTCACTGTTGCCGTAGCGTGTATTAGGCTTGCGGCAGCATCCGCGCGCGACGACCACGCGCGACGACCGACAAGCAAAGGAACAACTTTTCCTTATCGGTGAGCGCGACAGAAGGGGTGCTAACACAAGCATATTTCAATGAGCAAATCTTTTTTTAGCTTACTACACGCGAGATTATAGAGGCAGAAAAGATTTGCTCATTGAAAGATGCTTGTGTTAGCATCCCTTCTCTCGCGCTCCCCGATAAGAAAAAGTTGTTCCTTTGCTTGTCAATGTGATGTACTTATGCCTTGTCATTGTGTTTCGCGCATGACTGTTGCGACTGGTAACTGTATAAAAGCGAAGACCTTCGCAAGAAATAAATTGTTGGCAGTTCAGCGCTCTGTCTCGTCTCTTCTCCTGTCCCCTCCTGCTCTGTCATTTGTGCTGGTAAGCACTCTTTATCATGTTATGCCAACACGCCCAATCCTAGTGTCTCGTGAATATAAAACTATGAATATAATAGACATGAATAAGAAAAAAAACTATAACGGTTTAATTAGGCTTCGATCATAGCCAAATCACCAAGGTTATATTCACTTATTATTCAACTACGCAAATACGAAGCTAGAAAAGCAGATATCAAGAGTTCCAAGTACAATTCAATGCGCCGAGATTCACTGGGAGGCGCTGAAAACGCTGTTCTCTTTATTGGTCGTCTGCAATGCCACAACGAACAAATGCAGCACTCTCTACACGTTTGGTTATTAGGTAGTGGTAATTAATCACACATCGATATACAGGCGGTGTACAACCACGTTTTACTCTCTCATACCTGCAGAGTAGATGGGCGTTCCACTCTCTCAGAGATAGGTATACAGTATCCAGCATTTCTACTCTCCCTGATGCTTTGCGAGTGTAGAACGTTCCCAAGAGTAACCCAGCCTTTTTTTCCTTGCGGTGTACTCTCAACAGTTTTTAGAGTGCTTATGTAACGCTGTACTATATGGAAGAAACAGCACTTTGTCATATGATGATTGCTGCACTTTTTTTTATAGCTTCGACGCTATGCCCATTCTGGAGTCTGTGAAATAAATGATTGCATAATGAAGGAAGCGCAATTTTTGCCACGAGAATTCGGAAAACGTGGCTCACATCCTAACTAAAAAAAACACACACGTTAAGGATGATAATTTCAGCACACACGTCAACCACTTCAAACCACTTGCCACACTAGATCGTCTCATTGGGCGAAGAGGACCGGATTAGCAACCAGCGCTTTCCTGCTTTCTGGAGGCTGCCCACGGCGGGGAGTGTACTGGCTGGTGCTTGAATAAGTGGCGTTGTCGAACAATTTACTATGTTTTAGATCAAACTGGGGATTTTTTTTCTCTATAATGGCATGTAGGGGAAAGGTGAATGGGAAGACACTATGCCCCCCCTTTTTATTGTTCTAAGAAGTAGAACAAAAAAGAAAACTGCCGTTTGAGTAAGTATGCAGCACGCATTACTAAACGCCCAGCGTTTACGCTTGCTTGATGATACATTTTTTGTGTTACGTGACAAGTTATATATCAGCAAGCACCGCAACATGCCCGGAATTTCCAGTGTTCCACTCAGCCAAATGACAATTGGATATGGTTAGACTTACGATCAACAAACATAATCGATCATGTACGCGCCCTGTCCGTTTAAAAACATCTAAGCACCACTCATGTATACTTAGCTGTGTTATTTTTGCTTCATTTTACGACAAAAGCTGTTACGAGCTCACAACTCGTGTCTCGCGCAGCGCCGTAGATGTCCGCCGCCGCTGCCGGTCTCCATAACCACACCGAGCGAAATTAGCAAAAAAACGCCAGGCCAGCGCGGAAGGCGCAGCACAGTCACAGCGAAAGCTAGTAGAGCGGCCTTTCAGAGCCTTTTCAAAACAATCATTGCGTAACTGCTGCAAGCACACTTGCTTGATACCCACCAGTGCATTAATAATAAACTTCTGAGTAGCAGGCCGGCATTCGCTATGCTATGTGTCGTCATTCTTCTGAGAAGCGTGATATCTGCTAAACACTTGCAAGGAATTCCGTGCTGACTGTTCATGCAGTAAGTAGCTGACGACGATGAGTAAATATAGCTGAAGCGGGTATGCGCCACAGTTAATAGGGGAACAAGAACAAGCTTCTTTAATGGATTGGAGCATAGGATGACCCACTCGTAACGCTATTCGTATTGTGCGATGACTGCTTGTTCTTTTGCTTTTTAAAAACGCTTTATAATTCGTGTCAACGGGATTGCTTTCCCGACGTCAAGGCTGCCTAAGGCAAGTTTGCCAACAAGTTCCAAGCACCTACGTAGCTTAGTAGTAGAATAATGGGCTGGCACCCAGCGCGGACCAAGGTTCGAGCCTCACAATTTCATTGATACTAAGGTTTTTTTTTTTTTTTTTTTTTTACGGCGAAAGCTGTTACGAGATCACTACTCGGGTCACGCGCAGTTGTCCGCCGCCACTGCCGCCGCCACTGTCCGTAACTACATCAAGCGAAATTAGAAAAAACAAATCTAGCACCAAGGACACAGTGGGGTTCGAAACCCAGGAAAATCGGCTTGCTATGCAGACTTGAAGGAAAACCAGAAGGGAGACAGGACAGAGCACAGACTACTTACTGTTTATCGTCGTTTCATGAAGCCAATATATAGGCATGCTACACTGCGCTTCCACGATGCGCACAAAACCAAGGGTGCCGCAAACATAGCCGTCACAAAAAACTTCAAGTATGCCAACCACCACAATTTATATTGCGTATTGACAAAGTGTACACTCCTATTTTATCTAATTTCTTATCTTTTTATCTTTTCATTGTACCAAGCATCATCAAAGGCGTGAGCATATAAAAACGTACTCTAAAATCTTTTTAAAAACTTTTTAAATAGCACTTAGCAGCGACTAAAACAACAAAACAACATTTTTCTCCTCACCCTAAGCAGCACCATACGAACAAAAAAGATAAACCAGTACGGCGAGAGAGTCAAGAAACAAAACTTTATGAAACATTACTTAGCGTCGTATGGTAAATAAAACAAGAGAAACGACTGCACACTCATAAAAAGGTCAACAAAAGAAAAGAAGAAGAACAATGAAAAAAAAAACACCTTGCAAGGCCAGTGAGGTCTCGATACCTGGTAGTAGCCACTGATCATTTTCCGGGATTGTCTGTTGCAGACATTCACTTCCTTCGGTTTTCCAAAGCAGCTAATAAGAGACAATGCCACATATTTCACAGGCAGAATATTTGCGGACACTTGCAAAGTTCATGGTGTACACCACGAAAGAACGACACCTTACCACCCTTAGGCCAACATAACTGAAGGTGTCAACAAAAACTTTAAAACAATGTTTGTGTCTTTCACTGATCGGCACAGGGACAGGGGTGCTCGCGTAGAGGAAATGGCTCGGCTGTTCCTGCGAATGCACATCACCCCCATTTGCTTTCACGCTAGCCCTGGTTTGGGCCTATGGGTATACCAACTTCGAAAATGAGAACTGCCGCCGTGTTCTGAAGACCAAGCTTTGTGCTCGATAAGTCGATGTTCAGAAAACGCGTGATATACAGTCTGGCTCTGTTTGCTGGCTTCATTTTATTCAATTGGGAATTCCAGACTGACGCGCCGCCTACAGTATTACATTAAAGCGGCTGTATGTAAGTGCACTGTGAAACAATGAAGTGTTCTTCCGATTGACAAACTTCCCGAAATCCTAACAGTGAGCGCCTGCGGATAGCCGACTAGTCCCAGAAGCAGCATACCCAACGTCAAATAGCCGGGATGAAGGGAATGTGTAATAAGACCGTAAATCGTTCAACCAGGTTTATAGGAAAGAAGGCTGCATCATCGACGCTCCTCATAAACGAGACCCTCGTGCAACGACGGCTGCTCAAGACGCCGATATCCTCGACGCCGCGAAGTCAAGCCCCTTCAGTACTGTCAGAGAGAGAGACCGGTGTGACGACTGGAGTGCGTGCGAGCACGTCAGCAATAAAATGACGGTTAGCGGAAGGTACACTAAAGAGCCACGTTATGGCCCAGAAGCCGCGCCTGTCCTAATCAAACATGACGGCACGTTTTAACTTTGCAACAGAACACGGCTCCTGGACCACGGACGAAGGGAAAACAGTAAGTCAAGAACATTATAAAAGGTCCTAAGGATTTTAAGGAACCAGGGTGTCCACGAGGGACATTCTAGCAGCCGCTACTGAAGGCTACGTCCGAGTCGGGGCGGGAACGTGGTGGCATTCTTTTCATCGCGATAGCGATTATATGGACATTATCGGCTGTACTTTGCCGGCAGCATCGACAACCACGTCGCCGTCACTCACCGTGTTTGTATACTATCTCTGTATATCAAAACTCAAGAAAGAAACATAATCCAGAAAGACTCTGGCACGCGGAATTGAACGTGGGACCTGTGAGTACTAGGCGTTAGCCACTGAGCTACGAGGGAGCACCTACTTTAACGTTCAAACGGCAAGCTATTTATATCTATCGCTTACCTTAGTGACGGACATCTCGGGGGAACTACCGTGCTTTCAGCATTACCAGCAAGATGGCGAACGTACGTCACCACTTTGTCCCGACGCGGCGGTGCAGGCTCTCGACTCCCATGCGTATACTTTGCCCCGCGGAGCGGAGGAGTTTGGACGATCACGCGCGCGCTTATCTTGCGGTGGTCAGAATCGTGCGTCTTGGCTGGCCTTGGGCTTTTGCCGGAATGATTCTGTTGTAGTTACCGGGCACACAAAGGTGACTGCAATCATCGCACAGTCTCCGTTGGCAAAAAGCGCTTTTCAGACACAGCGAAGTAACAACTGCGACGCTTATTCGTGTTCATTTGTGCCTGTGAGTAAGTTTTGTGCGTAATTTGTCCGCGAGAAGCGAGGGGCACGTTTCAATCTGCTTTTCATTCTGCGCGTGACCTTCCCATTCGTTGCTATCGCGTTCATTACTTTACCTTTGCGGCAAAGCTGTCAATTTTTCAGGGGCGAAGTTCCTTATAGCGGATCCCGTTCGTCCCTCGCAGGCGTAGTAGTCGTAGTGTGTAACCCGTCCTACGTTTTGACCTCCAAGGTGATGCCGGTAAGAGATTTGTTCTGTGCGTTGTTGAACAATAAAAAATTTGCAGCGTGCGCATCAACTAAAAGCCGAATTCTCCCGTCTCTCATTCCGCCTTAACAGCCATTGGCATGTACACTGAGCACTATCTGACAAGAAAGGGTTGCTACGTTATACTCGCTGGGCATAACCTCCTTGGTTTTAGAAAGTTTTAGCGAGCATTTGGCCACAGTACCATGAATACAGTGAACTAGTATATACTATGAACTCGAGGTGGTTAAAGGTGGGAAGTAGACATGAAGCGCAAGCCGTAAGAAAGTGTGCATGTGCCACCTATTGTTTAGTCTTTGGAATGTCCGCTGGATGGCGGTGCATATGCGGAATATATGATGAAAAGATGCGAGATGGTGGTACTTGGAGTGTTGAATAGATGGACGAACGGACACACAGACAGATGCATGGACTCACGACGGCTGCACCGACGGATGGACGCATGGACGGACGCAGGGGCGGATGCATGGACGAACGCAGGGACGGACGCACAGATGGACGTGTGGACATACGAACAGACGCACGCACGGACGGGCGAATGGACGCACGGACGGTCACACAGAGGGACGCATGGACGAACGGCAGCAAGAACACATGGACGGACGGATGCTTCGCCCCACTCTCCATCATTCACTCCGTGGATATGCTGCCATTTTTTTCCCCTGACGATTCTATGTTCCCGACCCGCTGGGACCAAAAGCAACGTGTGGCGCTTTGTCAATGTCCGCTACGACCCGCTCTACGTGCAAGAAGTAGCATCGAGCAAACGCACGGCTGGTAATGCTTGGGGCGCTATGTCCCGTGATGGGCTAGACGTTTTGCACCGCATTCAGGAACCGCTGTCATCGGCAAAATATTGCGACATGCTCAATTACGTCATTATAATTCAAGCGTTCGGTGCACCTTTTCCTCTCGGGGACTTCCTGTTCCAGCAATACCTGTCACCTGCCCACATTGCAAAGATTGTGGAACAGATCCTTACTGGTGGGTCCCCAAAGGCGCAATCACTTGAGTTCTTGCTTTTTAATATTGTCACGGGGTCGTGACGGGGCCGAAGACAGGAGACTTTGCGTTGGAATTTAACTGTTTATTTGGGCGAACCTGTGCCCAGTAAACGGAAAGTCCGATTACAGTAGCAGTCTTGGACTGATAGCGGCGAACGGAGCGTCGGCCGTCGATCAACTACTCACAAGCGGCGAAGCGCGTCGGCATTTATACTCTTGCCATTGAATGTTCTAGCATTATCGCTGGCAGTGGCGTAGGTTCCAGAATAATCTGTACAGTTCGCAGAGTGGCCGTGATCTTATCGAATTTATCTCCTACAGTCCAGAAGCTTCTCGAAAACTGCAGGCGCGGTTTGCGCTGAGAATTCTGTAGCGTTTTGGGACGATAACAAAACTCGGGAAATGGAACGTGGCATTGCCCCCCTCTGAAAAAGGCATCGTCCCGATGCTTTAACTAAAGATGAAGGTACAACAATAATGCAAGAAAGTACAATGAATAAATTATGATACAATAATAATACAAAAAATTGGCAGCATATCAACGGAGTGAATGATGGAGAGTGGGGCGAAGCATTCGTCCGTCCATTCGTTCTTGCTTCCTTCCGTCTGTGCGACCGTCCATGCGTCCATCCGCCCGTCCGTGCGTGCGTCCGTTCATGCGTCCATTCATGCATCTGTCTGTGTGTCCGTTCGTCCATCTATTCAACACTCCAAGTACCACTATCTCGCATCTTTTCATCATATATTCCGCATATGCACCGCCATCAAGCGGACATTCCAAGGACTAAACGAAAGGTGGTACACGCACACATTCTAACAGCTTGCGCTTCGGGTCTACATCCCACCTTTAACCACCTCGAGTTCATGGTATATACTAGTTCACTGTATTCATGGCACTGCGGCCCAACACTCGCTAAACCTTTCTAAAACCAAGGAGGTTACGCCCAGCGAGTATAACGTAGCAACCTTTTCCTGGCAGATAGAGCTCAATGTACATGCCAATGGCTGCATGGGAAATGAGAGACAGGAGAATTCGGCTTTTACTTTCTTACGGCTTGCACTTCGTACCTACTTCCCACCTTTAACTACCTCGAGTTCATTCATGGTATATACTAGTTCATTGTATTCATGGCACTGCGGCTCAACGCTCGCTAAACCTTTCTAAAACTAAGGTGGTTACACCCAGCGGGTATAACGTAGCAAACCTTTCCCTTCAGATACTGCTCAATGTACATGCAATGGCTGCTAATGGGGATCGCAGCGTGCACTTTAACTAAAAGCCGAATGCTCCTGTCTCTCATACCCCATTATCAGCTATTGGCATGTACATTGAGCCCTATTTTTTGTTGTTCAACCCCGCACAGAAGAAATCTCTCACCGGCACCACCTTGGAGGTCAAAATGTTTGCAGGTCAAAGCGTAAGACTGGTTAAATACTACGACGGGACGCGGGACGAACGGGTGCCGCTATAAGGAGCTTCGCCCCTAAAACACTGTTTCAGTTTATTAGGGCGCATGAAACGGCTTGAGGTCTGCGACATGGACGACTTCAGGTCGCGATCGGCGTCGTTGAGAGTTCGTGATGTCGGCGAGCACAACCTCGTAATCAAGTGGGCCGAGACGTCGAACCACCCTGTACGGTCCGAAGTACCCTCGCAGAAGCTTTTCACTTAGTCTACGTCGGCGTATCGACGTCCATACCCAAACACGTTCACCGGGCCGGTATTCCACGAAACGTCGTCGAAGATTGTAACGGCGGCTGTCGGTCGTCTGTTGATTCTTGATACGGAGACGCGCGAGTTGTCGGGCTTCTTCAGCACGTTGAAGGTACCCACTCACATCGAGGTTTTTTTCGTCGGTGACGTTGGGTAACATGGCATCGAGCGTCGTTGCCGGGCTCCTTCCGTAGACCAATTTGTATGGAGATATCTGCATCGTCTCCTGCACAGCCATGTTCTATGCGAAGGTCACGTACGGAAGAATGGCGTCCCACGTCTTGTGTTCGACATCGACGTACGTTTACAACATGTCGGCGATCGTCTTGTTTAGCCGCTCGGTGAGGCCGTTGGTCTGTGGGCGGTACGCTGTCGTCCGGCGGCGGTTTGTCTGTCTGTATGCCAAGATCGCTTGAGTTAGGTCAGCAGTAAATGCCATTCCTCTGTCAGTGATAAGGAGCTCCGGGGCACCGTGACTTAGGACAATATTTTCGACGAAGAACTTATCTACCTCGGATGCACTGCCTTTTGGCAGGGCTTTTGTCTCGGCGTAGCGGGTGAGGTAGTCGGTAGCTACCACGATCCATTTGTTTCCGAATGCCGACGTCAGGAACGGCCCCAGTAGGTCCATACCGATCTGCTGGAAAGGTCGGTGAGGTAGTTCAATTGACTGCAGAAGTCCCGCCGGCCTTGTCGGTGGTGTCTTGCGTCGTTGACAGTCCCGGCATGTCCTCACATAACGAGTGACGTCGGTGGTAAGACGTGGCCAATAGTACCTTACTTGTATCCACGCGAGCGTGCGAGAAACACCGAGGTGGCCTGCTGTCGGATCGTCGTGCAGGGCCTGCAGGAGTTCTGGTCGCAGAGCTGAAGGCACCACAAGGAGGTACTTGGCTCGAAGCGGTGAAAAGTTTTTCTTTTGGAAAAGACCGTTTCGCAGGAAGAACGACGCAAGTGCGCTCTTGAATACTTTCGGGACTTCGGCGGTCCTGCCTTCGAGGTATTCTATTAGGGCCTTATGTTCCGGGCCGGCCCGCTGTCGTTCAGCGAAGTCGTCGGTAGTTATCGTTCCCAAGAAGTAGTCGTCATCAGGGTCGTCGGGTGGTGGTTGGTCGACAGGCGCAAGAAAGAGACAGTCGGCGTCGGAGTGCTTCTTGCTGGGCTTGTAAATGACAGTAATGTCATATTCTTGAAGTCTCAGGCTCCATCGTGCGAGGCGACCTGAAAGGTCCTTCAAGGTGGCTAGCCAACACAAGGCGTGGTGGTCGCTCACAACTTTGAAGGGCCTGCCGTAGAGGTAGGGGCGAAATTTCGACGTAGCCCAGATGATGACGAGGCACTCCTTTTCTGTTGTGGAATAATTGGCTTCTGCTTTGGATAGCGATCGGCTGGCGTAACTAATAACTCTTTCAAGTCCGTCAGACCTCTGCACAAAAACGGCGCCAAGACTTACGCTGCTTGCGTCAGTATGTATTTCTGTCTCGGCGAATTTGTCGAAACGGGCAAGTAACGGAGGCGTCTGGAGGCGATGTTTAAGCTCCTGGAAAGCGTGTTCCTGCGGCGTTTCCCTCTTGAACTCCACGTCGGCCTTGGTAAGGTTAGTGAGAGGATCAGCGATGCGGGCGAAGTTTTTCACGAACCGCTTATAATAGGCGCACAGGCCCAGAAATCGGTCCACCGCCTTCCTGTCAGTGGGCGGCGGGAAGTGGGCGATGGCGGCTGTTTTCCGTGGATCGGGACGAACTCCAAACTTGCTAATCACGTGCCCCAGAAACAAGAGCTCCTCGTACGCAAATCTGCACTTTTTTGGCTTCAGTGTGAAACCGGACATCTTGATGGCTTGAAGTACAGCTTCATGGCGCCGAAGACGCTCGTCAAAACTCGAGGAAATCACGACGACGTCGTCCAAGTACACAAGGCAAGTCTGCCACCTCAATCCTGCCAGTACTGTATCCATAACGCGTTGAAAAGTTGCAGGCGCTGAGCAAAGACCGAAAAGCATCACCTTAAACTCCAAGAGGCCGCCCGGTGTTATAAACGCCGTCTTCTCTCGGTCTTTTTCGTCGACTTCGATTTGTCAATAGCCAGTCTTGAGGTTCATTGACGAAAAGTACTTGACGTTATGGAGCCGATCAAGTGTATCGTCTATTCCTGGGAGAGGATACACGTCCTTTCTTGTGATTTTGTTCAGGCGGCGATAATCGACACAGAAGCGTAGGGTCCCATCCTTTTTCTTCACTAACACCACGGGAGATGCCCATGGACTCTTGGACGGCTAGATAATATCATCCCGCAGCATTTCATCAACTTGTCTCTTCATGGCCTCACGTTCTCGCGTCGAAACCCTGTACGGACTCTGACGGAGTGGTCTGGCATTTTCTTCGGTTATGATGCGATGTTTCGTGATTGGGGTCTACCGAATTTTCGATGACGACGAAAAGCAATCTTCGTATTGCAGGAGCAGGGCCTTGAGCTGTTCTTGCTTATGGTTCGAAAGTCTGGGATTGACATCGAAAGCTATGGGAGAGGCTTGGGTCCTCTGAGCAGGTTCCGCAGAATCGGCGAGGGCGAAAGCACTGGTGGCTTCCACAATTTCTTCGATGTATGCGACCGTTGTTCCTTTGTTCACATGTTTGTACTCATTGCTGAAATTCGTGAGCATAACCGTTGCTTTGCCTCCCCGCACCTCTGAAATTCCTCTTGCGACGCAAATATTTCGGGTGACCAACAGATGCTGACTGCCTTCAACGACGCCTTCCAAGTCAGGTGATTTAGGAGCGCCGACTGAAATAATGACGCTTGAGCGAGGCGGAATGGTGACTTGTTCTTCCAGCACATTCAAGGCATGGTTTCCTGACGGCGTGCGCGGCGGTAGTGCTTCTTCTGTGGATAACGTTATCGACTTTGTTTTTAGGTTGATGACAGCACCATGGAGGCATAAGAAGTCCAAGCCAAGGATGACACCTCTCGAGCAACGCTGTAGGACTACGAAGTCTGTAGGATAAATACGGCCGATAATGGTGAATCTCGCTGTGCAGATTCCTGCAGGCGTTACGAGATGACCTCCGCCTGTGCGGATTTCAGGGCCTTCCCAAGCTGCCCTAACTTTCTTCAACTTCGCGGCGAACGACACACTGGTGACGGAATAGTCGGCTCCAGTATCGACGAGAGTGGTCACACTGTGGCCGTCGATAAGAACGTCGAGGTCGCTAGTTCACCATCTCGCATTACAGTTAGGGCGTTGCGTCGTGTCACGGCTGCGTCGGCTTGTTTCGTTGCTTCCATGTTGCGTCGTCAGGTCAACTTCGGTAAAAGAGGTTTCGCCGTCAGGGCTTTGCCTGGTTGGCGTTGTATTCGGAAAGCTGCATCGCGGCATCTTCGTCGTCGGAGGATCTTCGGCAGTTCGTCGCACAGCAACCGCACCTCCATCGGTTGCTGCCCTTAGTTTTCCGTATACGGGCAAGGAGACCGGCCCCGCGTTGGGCCAGAGTACTGCCGGTGGTGCGGTGACATGCGACGGCTGGGCGACGTTGAACGGGAAGGACTTCGTGGTGTCCACTGAGTTTCTGCCAGGTAGTCGGCGATGTCACGTGGCCGTTCTCCTGGCTGTGGACGCGTTGCATTGACGGCGAAGCCACGCAGTTCCATCTGTTGGTACTGGCAACGGCGGTATGTGTGTCCGGCCTCGCCGAAGTGGTAGCAGAGCGGGCGGTGGTCAGGGGTGCGCCTGACGTCAGTCTTCCTCGGCGCACTGCGCTGTGCCGCTGACGAACGGTAGGACGTCGCTGGTTGTGGTGGCGGCGATGTCGTCTGGCAACGGAAGTGCGATGGGGCAGCGTTTTGGCGTGCGCGTGGCGGCTTGCTGCAGCAGCATAGCTCATGGCTTGCAGCTGAGGCTCTTGAGGCTGAGAAACGCCCAGCGATTGCTGGATCTCCTGGCGTACGACGTCCGCAATAGATTCCACGTGAGGGTGCGCTGAAGGAAGTATTTTCGCAGCTCTTCTTGCACGATCGCTCGGATCGTCTCACGCAAGTCAGTGGTTCCAAGCGCTTGATTGCTGGCGTAGCTTGTAGACGAGAAGCTACGGTTATATTGCCGCGTGCGCATCTCGAGCATCTTCTCTATTGTAGATGCTTCTGAAATGATTTTGGCAACAGTCTTTGGCGGATTTCTGATCAACCCGGCAAAGAGTTCCTGCTTTACTCCTCGCATGAGCAGACGGACCTTCTTCACCTCGGACATGTCGGAGTCAGCGAGGCGGAAAAGTTTAATTATATCTTCCGTGAATAGCGCCACGTTTTCGTTTGGCATCTGCATGCGGGTTTCGAGAAGAGCTGCGGCCTTCTCCTTGCACACCACACTTGCGAAAGTAGTGAAGAACCTGGCGCAAAAGACGTCCCACGTTGTAAGGCTTCGCTCTTGATTCTCGAACCAGGTCCGAGCAGCATCTTCTAAGGCGAAATACACTTGCCGGAGCTTGTCATTGTCTGTCCAGTCATTGAAGGCGGCGACGCGGTCGAACCTTTCGATCCAGCTTTCCGGGTCTTCCAGTGGCATTATACATTATATTTTTTACATTTTACGTTTTGGTAAAATTATATTATACATTTTGGTAAAATTCTTGGAGGCGTCTGTGCCAGTGAAATTTCACTAATGTTACTGAGCTTCAAACACCTTACAGAGAATTTTTACTTGACATGTAAATCAAATTTGGTACATAAAAAAAGCGATACTTTTAAAAAAAACTTTTTTTCCACAAACACGCCCAAGCAACATTTCGGGAAGTTCAGAAGGCAGCCACATGACCAAAAAATTATTCCTGTAATAAATATTGTTACGGAAAAGAAGACAATGACAACAATGACAACAGCTTGTCAGCGTCTCCCTCTGTAGCTCCACCCACTACATACCTGACGATGCCCACCCCCCGTGATCCAGGTACATTCTCCGCACAACCTGGGCTCGACGTCGACTACTGGCTCCGTGTGTACGAGCGTGTTAGCCACACACACCGATGGGACCCTACCATGATGCTCGCCAACGTAATATTCTACTTGGACGGCACCCCACGGGTCTGGTTCGACGCCCATGAGACCGAGCTCACCAGCTGGGATACCTTCAAGGAGCGACTACGCGACATCTTTGGGGACCCGTCCGGTCGCCAAATGGAAGCGCGAAAAGAACTCGCCACTCGTGTGCAGTCGTCAACAGAGTCGTATGTCTCGTACATACAGGATGTCCTCGCGTTGTGCCGAAAAGTCGACGAGCAAATGACAAAGAGTGACAAGGTAGGCCACATACTTAAGGGCATCGCGGACGACGCCTTCAATTTGCTCGTCTACAATAACGTCACAACCGTAGATACGACTATCAAGGAATGCCGTCGCTTCGAAATGACCAAAAGCCGCCGTGTTCTGCCTCAGTTTACGCGGCTACCAAACACGGCTGTTACATCCACTTGCACCGATCTCGGTGCCGCACCACCCATGCAGGACAGCGTGACACGAATAGTTCGACGGGAGCTTGAGGCGTCAAGTCCGGCACCATTTCCTCCACATCCGCTCAATCATGGCGCCGCAGAAACGCCTCCGCCGGTCTCCGTTATTCAAGCCGTCGTGAGGCAGGAAATTGCAAAGCTTGGTTTTCCTGTGGCCTGCTCTGTGTCCCGACCCGTCTCCAGACCAATGACAACAAATGCACCACATTTTATTCCGCGATCCCGCAATCCGGCGGAATGGAGAACTGCAGACGACAAGCCGATCTGCTTCCGCTGCCACCGAGTTGGCCATATCTCCCGCTACTGCCACAGCACTTGGACGCCCTCAAACTGGAGTCAATTTTCCTCTAATCGACCGTACGAGGACTCCCGTCGGTATTCGCCCAGTCGTGTGTACCTTTCTTCCGACATCCCCAACAGCCGCTCCACTGCTCGTTCGCCGCCACCTCAACGTCGCCGTTCCCCATCGCCCCAACCACGCCGCTATCCGTCGCCGGTCAACTGTGGATCCTCTCGGACGGAAAACTAGATCATGCAGCTCCGGGAGGTAGTGCTGCATCGCTTGCGAATGATCCAAATCCTCCATTGACGCTCCCCACTGATACGAACTTGATTGAGGTGTATGTGGACGGTATTTCCTTGACGGCGTTAGTCGATACCGGAGCTCAAGTGTCTATAATGAGTGCTCATCTGTGTCGCCTGCTCAAAAAAGTCCTCACGCCTGCAGCAACTAAAGCCCTCCGTGTCGCTGATGGTGGAACTGTGGCCATCACTGGAATGTGTACCGCTCGTGTTAGTATTGCCGGCCGCCATGTTCCCATTTTATTTACGGTGCTTGAAAATTGCCCCCACGACCTAATCTTCGGCAAGGACTTCCTATCGACGCATTCTGCCCTCATCGATTGTGCCGCCGGTACTCTCTGCCTAGAACTTCCTCTTCTCTCGGATTCTGACCCTGAACTCCAGAACAGCTTGTGCACCACTGACTTCTTCCGGATACCGCCTAAAGCTCTCACATTCATCGAATTGGCAACACCCTCTCCCGTGCTTGACGGTGATTATATCGTGACGCCGATTACTGATGTTCTCCTGGCGCGTGACATTACTGTCCCACACTCTGTCGTAAGCATGGCCTCTAACCGAACATATTTACCTGTTATCAATTTCGGTTTCATAAAACAAGTGCTACCCCAAGGAATTTCGGTCGCCACACTAAGGCCCTTAATTGACGACCACGTCACCTGTTTTACGGCAGACGTATGTCCCGAGCACCCACATGACTCACAGGATGTCACGTGCCTCGATGCGACCTTACGCTCCATGATCGCCCCGGACCTCAACCCTGAGAAGTCAACCGCGCTATGCCGCCTTCTGGCTTCATACCGCGACATATTCGACGTCGACCACCGTCCACTCGGCCAGACTTCACTCGTCAAGCACCGCATTAACACAGGTGATTCTCATCCCATTCATCGGCGACCATACCGGGTGTCTGCCACCGAGCGTAAAATAATGCAACAAGAAGTCACCAAGATGTTAGCCAAAGGAATTATTGAACCCTCTTCGAGCCCATGGGCGTCCCCCGTTGTGCTCGTTAAAAAGAAAGATGGCACGTGGCGCTTCTGCGTGGATTACCGTCATCTGAATAGAATCACGAAAAAGGACGTTTACCCTTTACCCCGCACCTCCACCAAATATGTTACGGAAAAGAAGAGACGCCGTAACGACGAGGCTGGGGATTAGATATATTCCAAACCAGCGGTAATGGCGTGCCCGGTTCACCAGCGATCGAGCGGAGACAACCCTTCGTCTTCCTCGTCAGGCACACACGCGCGTCGCCCCCTAGAATATCAGTATACATGCATGTAGCATATTCTACTGTTTTACTGTTTTCAATGCATTAAATCAGCACAATGTTTTTCGTATACATTTGAGATGGTCGCCATATTAGCTGGGATGTTTGGCATGGAATGCCAGAGCTATACTCTGGGACTGTGACAATGAATGGAAGGCTACAGAAACAAAGCTGGCGTGTGCCACTGCTGAAGAGAGTATTCTCACAAATGCGTCTGTTTTCCACGTGAAGATAATAAAAACAATATAACTTTATTTTCTAAGGAATCCTGTACAGAAATGACACTGCACGAACCAAGGAGATAATAATATTTGTTTTGATTCATGGATTGTCAGTTCACGTTTTTGAACGTCTGAAAACGTTGCACGTTTTTGGTGCATCTCACAGTCAAATGGCGTCTTCGTCTAAAGGTGGGTGCTCGTCGTCCTCCAGCTATTCCGACGACTCGCCGAAGGAGCTTGTGTCACATTTCACTTACCAATAGCTCTGTAAGCAGACGTAGCAAATTCTGTGCAGAGGTATTATTCCAACACGGCCGGCATTCAAAAAGCGACTGTAGCTGGACAAAGCGGACGAGTACATGTGTGGTAGCTTCGCCCCCGTAGCTTTCCCTTCATTGCCACAGAAAGTTGTCCCCGAGTATATTTCACAGCCCCATAAGAAAACAGAAAAAATAAATGCAAAACAGAAAATGCCCACACCTCCACGAAGGGAACGTGAGGAAATATGCGAACGCATTGCGCAGCGTCCATAACGGCGTTTCACACGTGAGATGCCAGGGTAAGAAGAATTATGTTTACTTTTTTATTCTACACCGTGCAGCCAATAGCGCCTTTCGCTGCTCAAGTAGTTCGCCAGCTCTAGTGGCTAGCGTGCACGATTAAAGATACTATGAAGTGAACAAAACAAATAGCGTTCTCGGCTCGGCATTTCACAGCGGCGTCTCGAGCACACATTTCTGGGTCTTCTTGACAGGCGCCCAGTCAACGAACGGTCGAGAGTGAGGCGCGAGAGGACGGGAAAGTGGGGTGCAGAGAAGAGAGAGAGCGAACGGCAAGAGAAAGAGCGGTTATGCGCTGCACCTACTCTACCCTACACTCTCTCGTACCACATGCTCCGGTGGCTAGGGGCGAGGATAAGCGCGCCCGCCCGCAGCTGTTGCTACGAGAGAGAACGGTGGACGGATCCCAACGAACGCCTGGCATTAGCCTGACTAAGAAATGCATTCGCATTTAAAAGTAGGAGCAGCAGCAGCATCGCTTCAACAATAGATATACAGTACCTCACGGGTAGCGCACGACAACCACGCACACGTATTGTAGTTATGACTTGATACATATATAAACTGGAGATTGAAATGAAATTATTACACTGCGTACAAAAACAAACATAACGCGATTGTAATCGAGAAACAGAATATAAAGCACATAATACGCTTGAAATCAGCGATCAAAATTTAAGACAAAAAGTTCTTGTAAATAAAGAAGCGCGAGGGCGAGAGCAAGAATGTGTGGATGATGTGCATTCGCATGATCAGGAAAAGACACTCCTGATAAAACGAAGGTATCCCAAGATTGCAGCTGTTGTGCAAGCCGGCAGTGCGCTCAGCCACGCGCTCGCGTGGTGTAGGCAATACTGAGCGCGATAGTACAGTGCTCGGCTATTGAAACGTGAATCTCACAGCGCGTGGCTGCTCTCAGCGAGGGTGATGGAGAAAGGCGTTCGTGGGGCATGGTCACAGCATCCGGTTGGTAGTCTGTGGTTCATGTGACGCCGCCAGAGCACTGCTTGCTTAGGCTTGGTACACTGCTCTCATTTGCCACGACACGCTAAGCGCGTGCGCGGGTGGCGAAGATTCTTAGCGCTCCATCGACGACTCCAATAACCACAGGCTGAAAGGTGTCCACCGGATGCAGCCACCTCGCGTCATGAATGCGCACACCATCACTATTACCACGAGCACCCAGGCATTCTGAGGACCGGCCAGTAGAACTTGCAGCTGGGCGAGCTGGTTCCTACTTCAAGGTAAACTGGTGTGCGCAAATAAAGACTATGACAATATAAGTCATTTCAAAGTTCGCGCCGATCCCTGTCTGGTCTTTATGTATCCTTACCTTTAATTGTTCTCGCCCAGGTTACGTTGAAGTACCACGTTTCAGTTGTTTCCTTCCAGGGAACATCAGAGCGCATGAAGGTGGCTCGGCTCGACCACGAGCTGGCGGCTGCAACAACTTAAGTGCCGGCACAGTGGACGCTGTCTTTCGCCAACCGCTTCCGCCTGCTCCCATGGATCATGTCTCGCTTCCAAACACCACGAAGCAAACCGCCTTCTTGAAGATAGTGCACCGCGCAAGATTACCTGAGTGGATTTCGTGCTCAAGAGTTGTGCTGTCCACAATATTCTTATGCCCGCGTAGCCCTCGCCGATCAGTGTCCCGTATTCGAACTCTTCCGACTGTCTCTGCATCCTTCCTGTCCATTCTCTCTACCTTTTTGTTGCTCGTGCTGGGCCGAATGCTCTCACTCCTTCATCTATCAACTTTTCTTTTATCCCCTTCTCGCACCCCTTCAAAACCCTGCACCGTGATCTCTATATAGCGGCAGAAATTACGTGAGCCCGCCCCCCCCCCCCCCGCTTTCTTGCTTCTGACTACCACCACCAGCATGCACGGAGTGCGCTGCGCCTACGCAAAAATCCTAAGTCATCATGATCACCCCCGCTGGCCGCGGTAGCACCAAGCGGCCACCGCGCGCTCCAATGTTCCCCTTAACAATGGAAAGCGGCGTACGTCTTTGTACCACGACTGACGCTGTTCTCACATTCCTTTTGCACGGCCACTTCTGTCAAAAATTGCAACAAAGATACCTTAGAGCTCGAAAAGAACCTTTATGACAATCACATACATTTGTTCTCGTGCACTACAGCATTGCTTATTCTTCGCACACAACTGCACCCAAGAGTACCACGACTCTTGACGAGTGTGTGCGGCGTAAAACATTTCACCGACTACCTGGCACGACAACTAAATGGCGGACGACGTTGAGCGTGCATTTTTTTAGAGCATTCTTCTTTTCAACAGCGATACGAGGAGCCGCACAAATCAGAAACAAAGGCGATCTCGGTGGGAGGAGAAGCGTTCACCAAGTATATCGTCGGTGTCAACGCATCCTAATAGTGAGCGCCCGGTTTCTCGGGATACAGGAAGTAGACAGTGACGGAGCCACACGAAGTCTGCACCTCCTCGCTGTGTCGAATCATGAACAGGGATCCCAGGCCATACGCCAGAGTTGGTATACCTGCACGATACTACACGTCATTCTCTGCATCTAGGCACACTACAAAACCAGTCTTTGATTAACTGCCACACCAAGTTACTTAGCGGACCATGATCTGAGCACAACAAATGAGTGCTGGGTTGCTTAAAGTGTTAAAGACGTTGAATCAAAAGAAGTTTGCAGAGTCGCAAGGCAAACAAAAAGTTCGGGAGCCATTTTGCTTTATTAAAGGAGCACTGACATCAAATTTCAAGATCGAGATGTGCCCATCATCAGATCACTTGTTATGCTTAGGTGATCTTGGCCAAATTTGAACGGCGTCGGTCGCGTCGAAGTTATTTTATTTTGAGGTTCAACAGCGTAAAAAGTGAAAGAGAAAAAATACATCAACACTACCCTATGTGTTCAGTGCGATACATTTCATAAATGCCATCCTGAGTGACGTACGCTAGTAACGATGACGCCGACGATCTCTGAGTGTGTTTGGAGCCAACTCCAAACCATGCTCTCACTAGGCTCTCCTTGCTGTGTTGAAGCGTGCGTGCCATTCATCGTGTCGCATCGACTGATTTGCGTTGTGCTCCACTGCGTGTGAGTACAATCGTTCAGAGCCACAATGCGTGCCAGAATGTTGGGGAACCGCTGCGTAGTGAGAACCTGCACGTCGAGACGCAAAAAAAGCGGGGACTGCTTGGCGTTTCAAGCATTTCCAAGCCACGAACCTTAACGCAACCTGTGGGTTGACTTCGTACGAGGCAATGGACAGAGGGACTGGACAGCTGTGAAGAACAGCCGTATTTGCTCCCTTCACTTTGCGGCGAGCTGCTACAGGGTAAATCCTGTGCTGGCGAACCAGTTGGGTTTGCTGGCAGTACGAGACCTCAAATCGAAGTCGGGGCTATTCCTACCGTGTGACCTGCTGCAGCTGAAAGCAGCGATTCATTTGCCGACCGTCCACGACATGAGGTGCGTAGTTGGTGTTCGTGAGCTCCGACAGTACGGCCGGGACTGATAAATACGTTGCATTTAATGCGGAGCTTGTCAAGCAAGGATCGTCGCGAATCGCGGCGATTCCCAATTCCAAGTCGCTGTCATTATCACTTGCCGATGTTGACCGCGAGGACTGCGAGGACGACGATTTTGGGGACAGAGGCACGTCTACGCCTTCAGAGACACAGCTGTACTGACTGTACGTGCGCTCCTAGCAGACGAAACGTCAGTGTGACGTCACCATTTTTCGTGAAAGTGGCATCAGCTGTGCAGCGGCCTCGAAGTGACCACGAGGTAGCGCTGCCAGCACTACAATTTGGCGGGCTTCCCACCCACTTTTAACCGCGTTCGATAGCGAATATAATAATCAATATTACAGATACTCATTCACCACCCATATGCGTTTTAGGTCGCGAATCGTTACTAGGGGGTCGATAGATACTCGTTGAGGCAAAAATCTTGACATCAGTAAATTTGATGTCAGTGCTCCTTTAACACAGGCGACAAGTGAAGATGAGCGGCGGCAGCACTGCAAGTTTCGCACCAGCGCATACAGCTGCAGCTGTTCAACTTACGTCAGGAGGCATGCAGCTGTCAAGGAGGTTATACTAAAACTTCTGGAGTGGCGGTTCCGCATAACCGCCCATGTATCTAAGAGAAGCCGCGGCGACCATATTGCTCAGGGCAAAAGGAGGCGGCGCCTGCCTTGTGGCACCATAATGCTCTGAACGCTTGTGGCCACGTGTTTTGTTATAGCGAATAAAGCACCTGTTTATTATTCTTAGAAGCCAACAGAACATAGGAGGAACTTTATTGAATATCTGGTTTACTTTTTTTGACACTTGGCGTTTTAGGCGTGTTAAAAAAACGCCGGACCTTTGCCGAACGAGCAACACAGTAACAGCGAAAGCTAGAAAATCAGAGCTTTTTCTAAATATTATTTAGGATACTACAAGCACACTGCTGGGTACCCACAGCGCCATAAATAATGATAAATTTTGTGTAGTAGGCCCGCATTCACTACGCTATTCTTCGTCATTCTTTGGAGAGGCGTACGTGGTATCCGCTAGACACTTAGGTAATTTGTCGGAAACTTTGTGCAAGTTTTTTATGAAGTGGCTGACGACGATGAAAAAATATGCAGAAAGTGGGTATGCGCCACAGTTAATAGGCGATCAAGAAGAAGTTCTCTCATGGGTTTGAGCGTTGGACCACCCAGTCGTTACGCAATTCGCATCGTGTGATGCCTGCCTGTTCCTTTGATGTTCTAGAACTCTTTATCACTCATATTCACGCGAGTTCTGTCCCGACATCAAGCCTGCTCAAGGCCAGTTGGAAACGAGTTTAAACTAAGCACTGGTGTGGCTCAGTGGTAGAATACTGGGCTGGCACGCAGCGGACTCGGGGTCGAGTCCTATTGTGACATCGGTGTTTTTTCTTCAGTTTAGAAAGTTCATAGTACTAGCGTAGCTCAGCTGGTAGGATAATGGGAAAGCACGCAGCGGACCCGGGTAGTAATCCCACTGTATCATTTGTGTTCTTTTTAATTTACCGAGATTTTTTTCATTCGATACTGGTTACGGGTGGCAGCGGACAACTAAGGCGCCGCGCGTGACCCATGTTCTGTTCTCATAACAGCTTTCACTGTAAAAAAAGGTACTCAGAGATATCGATTCGCATTATATGTCTACAAAGTCGCCTCACAGCAGAAGCAATCAGTGAGGACATGCGGCGAAATGTGTCACTCGCGCACAAGCATAAGCCCTTGGCGAATAACAGTGCAGCGTGAGTGCAAACTTTTTATTGTACGGGGGGGGGGGGGTGAGGTATTCGCCTTTTCACGTACTCTTTGAGAGGCTTCTCGATGCTTCCCAAGCCTAATCCACTGCCCAGCTTTGCAGACCGAATATCTCCCTGGCCCGCGGAAGTCCATCGTATATGGCGTGCACCTGACAATCGACCTTTGGGCTACCACTGTGGTGAAGCCGGACACATGTACCGTGACTGCTACTACTGAAGAACAGGCATGCGCGGATTCCGCCCGGATGCCTGTTGTCCACGCGATGGTCAGCGCCCGTGCGAAATCGAACACTACTTAGGAAGGAGTCACCTTCATCCTGGCCCTCAGCGACCACAGTCACGGTCACCATCAACCAGTCGGTCCACATCGCCAAACCACGTCCGAGCAGCATTTGAGTCCACTGGTGTCAGTGGCTCAAGTCCACGCCAGGGAACTGAGAACGGCGACTTCGGGGGTGAGGCCGCTGTCACGCTAACTGGCAAATATCCTCCGATGCCACCCCCCAATGACGCACCGCTGACACGCCTTTTTCCGTAACCGCTAAAAGAACGTCTGCTGCTATAGCCGTTTCTGTTGACTGCCATCCAGTAACCGCACTCGTCGATACAGGAGCTGATTATTAAGTAATGAGTGCTGCATAAGCCACAGAGCTACGCAAGGTGCTGACAGCGTGGGACGGCCCACAACTGATCGCCGCTGAAGGACACCTCGTGTCACCAATTGGCCGCTGTACTGCAAGACTCGAAATCTGTGCGTCGGCCTTCGTAGCATCTTTCCTTGTGCTGCCCAATTGTTCCCGGCCAGATATATTGGGTATGGATTTTCTTCAGGAGTATGGAGCAGTCATTAATCTGCGAGATTTGTTCGTAACCTTGGCTAACTCTGTTAATACTGATTCGGATGACACGGACGAACATAGGCGTGTGGCGTTACGCGTTGTCGACGACTGCGTAACGTTGCCGCCTCGTAGCAGCATCTTCGTCCTTGTTGATTGCTCACAGGAGCAAGCAAGTACAGGCATTACCGAAGGTAACGTCACCTTACTACTGGGTTGAGAGGTCGCCATGGCTCGTGGTATCGTAGAGCTCTGAAATGGGTGGACTGCGATCTTAGTGACCAACTTCAGAGGTGAATACAAGCATTTGGAAAGGCGTACCACCATAGCCCACCGGGAAACCCTCGACAATTTGAGCACCTGAGCTTCGATTACGACGCACTATATTGATCAAAGCTGTGATGTAGCCTTTACGAACCACATCAACGTTAGTCAACACGTGTAGCAACACAAGCGGTAAAGACTACTCAGCTTGCTGTCATTTTTAGCGACTGTTTCGCCACTCCATTGAAGGCCCAGCAGACTCCGCTAACCAAGCACTGAATCATCACTGATCCAACCGTCGCACCGGTGCGTCAACACGTTTACCGCGTATCACAGCAAGAAGAGGATGCTATTCGTCATCAACTCGAACAAATGCTCGATGGCGACGTCATTTAACTTCAACCAGTCCGTGGGCGCTACCTGTTGTACTGGTTAAGAAGAAATATGGCTTGCTCCGATTCCGCGTGGATTACCGCAAGTTGGACTCCATTATTGATAAAAACGTTTATCCCCTTCCCCGTATCGACGGCTCTTTAGATCGCCTGCGACATTCCCGCTACCTTTCATCGATGAATATTCGTAGCGGGTACTGGCAGATTGAAGTTGACGAACGATACCAGGAAAAAACAGCGTTTACAACCCCTGACGGCCTTTACGAATTCAAGGTCCTCTTTTTTTGGGTTATGTTCCGCCCCAGCTACCTTCCAGCGAATGATGAACACAGTGTCAGCTGACTTGAAGTGACATTCGTGTTTAGTGCACACAGACGACGTAGTTGTTGCTTTTTTTCACGACGTTTGAAGAGCACATCAAGCGGCTTCAGGATGTATTTGAGGCCATTCGTACTGCAGGTCTATCCCTGAAGCCGGGAAAGTGCCACTTTGGATACGAGGAGCTATAATTCTTTGGCCATATTGTGAGCAGTAAAGGTATGCGTCCTGAGCCCGGAACATCCACGGCAGTTGCTCTGTTCCCAATGCCGAAGACGAAGCAAGATGTGCGCCGATTCCTAGGCTTTCGTGCGTATCACTGCCGTTTTGTGCCAAATTTTTCTAAAATCGCAGAACCTTTGCAACAGCTGATCAAGGACGACGTCACCTTTACCTAGCGCTCGGCACATTCTGACGTTTTCCGTGAGCTTCAGACGTCTTCAAAACCCACCGATTCATGACCACTTCGACACAGAAGCGGATACGGAAGTGCACACTGATGCTAGCAGCCTTGTTCTCTGAGCCAAATATCGTGCCGTTTCAAGATGTAGTCGAACGCGTTATTGCCTATGCTAGCCGCGCGTTGTATTCTGCCGAGAAGAACTATTCAACAACTGAAAAGGAATGCCTGGCCGTCGTATGGGCTATTACAAAGTTCCAGTCATACTTGTACGGACGGCACCTCCGAATCGTCAATGATCACCACTCTCTCTGCTGGTTGGCGAATCTCAAGGATCTTTCAGGTCGCCTTGTACGATCGAACCTTCGGCTGCAGGAATTTGACGTGACAATCGTGTGCCGGTCTGGCCAGAAACACACCGACGCTGACTGCCTTTACAGTGCCTCCGTCGAGACCACTCCAACAAATTCTGACGAAGACTGCCGTTTCCTTTCCACTCTAGCATCTTCCAATGTGACCCAACACAACGCCAAGACCCAGAACTTCCACCGCTAACCGAATACCTCGAAGGACGTCGCCCACAACCTCCCCGTCTGTTTGCTCGTGACTTGCAATCTCTCTGTCTACGCGACGACGTCCTCTACAAGCGCAACTTTCATCCCACGCAAACCATTCACTTGCTAGTAGTTCCTGCTCCGCTCCGCGAAGACGTTTTACATGCGTGCCACGACGAGCCATCGTCCGGGCATCTTGGCTTCACACGCACCTAGACGAGGATCAAACATTACTACTGTTGGCGGAAACTCGCAAGAACTCTGAAGCAGTACGTTGTTAAAACTTGTACTGCTTGTGTTAAGAGTAGGAAGTTGACGATGGCAGGTACGATGGTAGGAAGTTGACGATGGCAGGTTAGGGGTAGGAAGTTGACGATGGCAGGTTTTCTTTGGGGTAGCTTGCTTCCTGCCATCGTCCACACAGCTAATCTTCGCCAGTGGGGTGACGCGTTAACAGAGAAAAAACGAAGATTTATTTACATTATTGAAGAAAGATAGGAACTGTACAGCGATCCAGAAGATCCCGCAATATGTACAACAAATATTCAGTTCATGATTCCGCCCAAGATTTAGCTCATGATTCCACACACATAACTCCCAAAATGTTTCGGCTTTTATAGCTCGCCGCCTCCTTCACACGGAGGTCCGAAGGAGGCGTTCACCACTCTTGCCACAAAGCAGGGAACGAAGTCTATGTGGTCCACCCACCAGAAAGGGTGCAGATATTGCACCCCTCGGTTGGGCAAAACAGTCCAATGGTAACAGGAACGCACCACACATAGACGCACCCGGCCCACGCCTTGAAGGCACCGCAGGGCGAAAAGGTAGAATCCGGAGAGGTAAAGTGGAGCTCCTCCTGGAAGATGGCCGCTAACCCGAACGTCAGCAGCGGTTCATGCTGCGTTTCAGCTTCTGAATTCCGAACGCTCGATCCTGGTGAACGGCTTCTTCGACGCGTTCCCACGCTTTTGGGCTGTCGGTGCGTTGAGGTGGCCTCGCGTAGATGACAAAAGCTGAGTCAAGAGGCTGACCTAATGAGACCCGCTACAGTGGCACCGTTCCCCCGCTATTCGAGCCCGTTCAACAAAAGGCTTGTCTCGCGAAGCTTTCGTTGAGACCCGATGCTTTGTGGAACATATACAGGTCAGAGGCTTGCGAACTGGGCGCGGATTGGGTTGAAAGCCTCCCTAGCAGACCAACTTACGCACAATGGCGCCTGCCCAGACGAGTTGCCGGGCCAACCTTAACACTTGCCAACGCCGCAAAGTTCCTCCTATAAAACCGGCCGGTATCCTCTAGCCTGTCAGACCTCCACACGCACCTTTCGAACAGGTCGGCATGGAATTCCTCGGGCCGTAGCCCAAGTGTACAGCTAACAACCGCTGGATTGTTGTCACTGCCACATTGACTAGATTCTGCGAACCCCAAGCCCTTCAGCGAGCTACTCCTTTAGATTTGGCCAACTTCTTTGTCAAAAACATCATTCTCCGTCATGGTGCCTCAGCTGTTGTCATCACAGATTACGGTACAGCCTTCACGGCGCAGTTGCTCCGTGATATCTTACAGCTGAGTGGTACCGCACACCAAACAGCAAAATCATACCACCCGCAGACTGATGGGATAACCTAGCGCCTCAACAAAATGATTGCCAATATGCTTTCAATGTATGTAGCCTCGGATCACAAGAATTGGGACGATGTACTTCAATACGTAACAATTGCCTAGAACACGGCTCTCCAGCAAAACACCGGATTTGCACCCTTCATACTCGTTTACGGCCGCGATGTCACCACGATGCTTGACGTGATGCATCTGCCGAATCAATCTGCCGCCATCTCTTCGGATACAAAGGTCTTCGTTCAGCGCGCTGACGCAGCACGAAATTTTGCACGACAACGAATTTTGTCTTGTCAAGACTAAGATGCTCACCGATACAACAGCAATCCCAGAGCAGTGGCCAACAAGACGGGTGACCTAATCTAGATTTGGATGCCTACACGACGACGTGGCCGCTCAGAAAAATCGTTGTACCGGTATTTTGACCCTACCGCGTTCTGCATCGCAATGGCGAAGTCAACTACGAAGTCGTTCCAGCTTAGACATCGCACCATTTCCGTCCACCACGTTCTTCTCATGTGATTCACGTCACCAGAATAAAACCGTACTACTCCCGCTGACTGCAAGCTACGAACTTTGCTGTACCGCGCCTGTGGTTAAGCCCATTGTGTCTTTTTTTTTGTTTTTCGTTTATTTTGTCCTTTACTATTCAAGTCGTCACTAACTTTCTCGGCTAATCTTTAATTTTTGTTTCAAACTATGGTATCGAGCCGAAGCTTTTTTTTTCGTGGGGAGAGGGTAACGCCACGCGCTTGTCACAGTCAAGGCTGGGGAGGAAGAAGTTGTTGGTTGCTGAGATTGAAAGTAAACAACCGTTCGCTACGTCTCGATCCTCTTTGTCGTTTCCTGTTGTGACAATACATATATATGTCTGAAGGGAACATACACCAGTAGCTAGAAACCAGGTTTTATTCAAGGGCGAAGCTATCATTATGTCTTAGAAACGACATTATTTTCCCCTACAATTTTATGTAGCTGCAGTGAGCTGCAGTGAGCAAAAAATTTAGGATCATGTTGAGTTACTAGAAAAAAATTTTAGAGCCCTCTAACAGCGCACGCGGTTACTATTTTAGGAAGCTGCATCCCCTGCGGTGCATCGAAATGCGTGCTGTTAAAATTAATGTGCGACGACACGCCCCCACAAGTGTATTGGTCTTCCGCACTTGCGCTGAATCATTGTGGGGCTGATTCTGTGCTGCCTGCTGAGGTGCGTTTCATAATTAATGGACGTGCTGTGTGCAATGCCCAACGGACTAGCACAATGCGGATAACATATAACGCCGAGCGCTTGTTCAATATTTTCTGAAAGAATGTGTTTTGCAAGGATGCATTATAAATACGTATACGTCTGGCGACCTATGTCTTCTCAAAAAAAGAAACCGGGGCAACAATTCGTAGTAGAATCACGACTTCGGCTATTTGGTCGATGTTCATCGTTCGTGGACGTTCAGCGCTGTGTCCCTTTTTAGTGTGTATCTAACCTGTTCCGCTGTAAAATATTCTACGCTGATTTGTAGAATACTAGATTTCCGTCAATGCGTATTCCAGCGGCCTGGTTTTCATCGTGAACACGCAATGCCTACTATTTCTGTTATGAGCGAGAAGATCGATAAGTTATATATTGCAGTACGATTCCCCTAGTCGTACACGTTACACAAAACGGTAATTCATCGTAGCATAGCACAAAAGATGTCATGTCGGCACGCTTTTTGTACTCGTTAGAACATTTGATTGTCATTACTGCAGGAAGTGTAATGAAACTGCGTTTTGCGACCACTGAGTAAACCAGAAATGATTGAATTGTGAAGGGAGCAGCCGTGATTTCTTTTTCTAGTATTTTCAAGCAATTAAATGTTCTTTCTCATTAAAAAATGCTGAGGTAACAAAAAAGTCGCCGACCACGGCCTGACAAAGCTTCTGCCTCTATAAAGTCCAGCAGCGAAAAGGAGCTAAGTACCTGCTATGATTGTGCTGAAATAGATCATATTGGAATGCACTATTACATGAAGTGACAAAATATTGCGGAAGTTACAAAAGATCCTTCAACGATCTCCATTTTTATGAATAGAAAAACACAAGCCTGTTTCACATTTAGAAAGCTCCGTATATGAAAGCTGCGATGCCGCTTGATTTAATCCATCTCAGGAAGGTACCAACCAGTGACGCCGAATAAAATTTATAAGAATACGTTTCCGAGTGAAACAAAGGCGACTTAGAAGAACATAACCGACAACATTATTCTATATTGATTAAGCTGGCCCTGACTTTAAGCGCACTGCAAGGACCGGCAGCTCGCATTAGTGAGAGTTCTTTGCGGTCCTACGAAAGTTATTTTTGGATCAGATTCACGCTAGTTCAAAGAAAAAACTGACGTCATCAAGTTACCGGTTATTGTGCAACCTCCATGTTATTTTTTTTTGTTCTGCAGCAAGTGTTCCTTCCCCACAAAGATGGCGCTAAGCCCCATGAGCAGCTCATGAGCCACCATTTTCTCAACGTGTGGGCTACCATGGAAGTTTTGCTACCATTCACATTTACCTTGTTGAATACTGCTATGCTAATAGGATGTCAGTACCTTCGGTATACTAACCCACTGCTGCAGCTAAATGAAGAAACAGTTGTTATGTTTTTAGGTTTGCCCTCAACAGGCTGGACATTGTACATCTGGTGCTTGGAAATTAAATATGCCGCACTGACATGGACAACCTTGCTGCTCTTAGCTAAGAAGTACAACCACCTCAAAAGGACCTGCATGCCCAGCAGCAGGTGTTCCAGAGCAAAGAGTTGGGAAAGGTGGCAGCGCATCCGCAATGAACCACACCGCAGGCCTGACTGTCTGCACTGTCCGGCTCATGCTGCACTCAACAAAGCTCCGTTCCAGCGGTCGCTTACAACGTAAGCGATGACACTACTGTTACTGCTGTCGACCTAGGCATCAATGGCACCACCGTCAAACATTTAACGTTTCAGCCAGACTCCCCCGGAACTTCATTCTTTTCAGTATGGGCGCAGTTTTTCTTGGCACGTATCACACAACACCGCAAGCGCCACAATTACGTCATCACCAACCTGGACGACCATTACGTCAAAGAGATCCGGGGTATCCTTGTCAACCCACCAACTGCTAATCTTTATACAAATACTTCGAGACTGAATTTGTCTGCCGCTTGTCATTCTCGGATGATCAGAAGGGTTACTATGGCAAGCACCAATGGCAATGCGTAGATGCGGCTGCCAGTTGCCAACCTGGAATCTTCGCCACAGATCAAATATCGAGGCAGCGGTTCCTTTTCTGCAGCGTTTGCGACATTTGCTGCCAGTAAACAGTCAACCTTCAGGATCCTCTTCCTCCTACGTCCTTCGAGTTTAGTGCTGCGAACCAGTCCACAATCAACACTTGCGGCTCACCGCACCTGCACATTCGTTTTAGAACCTACACCGTGAGCTCCAGTGGAATTTTGTCATCACCGACGCCGTCGAGCGAACCATTAGCTGGGACATTTCGGCACACTTCAACCTGCTTTTGGACTGCTGCCAATGACATTCTTACCGACGCGATAACAGGACATACTTCTTCAGGCCAGCCAACGACCCCCACCAGCGAGGCAACAGAATACTGAGTGTTGAAATTTTTTCAACGTACTACACTGTCATTTTCAAATTTCCGGTGATGATGATGATGATATATGGTGTTTTTGGCGCAAGGGCCATTTGATGGCCAAAGAGCGCCAGTTCATGAGACAGGAATGTGGACAATGGTTGTGATCAGCGGCTGTATAAGGGCCATAAAATTTCTCGCAGTAAAGCGGGTAAAAACATACAAGTAATAAAATCATGACCATGCCGTGAAAGGTGTGTGTGGTGTGAATAGGTGACAAAAGTTGGTGATAATGAAAAACGATGGTGGACATGTATGGCATTAGCACAAGTACCTCACACGTTAGTACCCTTGCGTGCAAGGGCCGTGAGGCAAGTGCTGTCCTGTGTAGCCACCGCAGCAAAAACCTCTCTAGAGAGGTCGTGCTACGGTATGCCCGGGTATATGATATGAAAATTATGAATTTCCTTTAAAAACGCTAATAATGATTTGTGACTAAAAAGCGGTTCCCTACCGACGAACATTGCAGGGTGTAAAGGTATATGTTGTCGGTAGGATAGTGGGAAGTGTTGTCTTCTTAGAGTGTCTAAATGTTTACATTGAAATAAAACGTGAAGAACTGTTATTGCCTCACCACATTTATCACACAATGGTGGATCACCACCGGACAAAAGATGTGTGTGTGTCGTGTATGTGTGTCCTATCCTGAGTCTTGTTAGTGTTACCTCTGTTAGACGTGATTTTGATACTGGCGGCCAATGACCAAGGTGTGGCTTGATAATGTGTAGTTTGTTTTGTGTGTTTGTATCCCACTTGCTCTGCCAGTAGTTCCCGAGTTTTCGTTTGAGAGACGGCTTAAGATCAAGGGCCGGGATTAATATGGGTGTAGGGCCAGTGCTTTTGTGGACGGCTGCAGCAAGCTGATCCGCCCTCACATTGCCTTGGATCTCACGGTGCCCTGGCTCTCAGCACACTACAACATGTTGTTTTAGTGTGTAGAGTGTGCACAAAATGGAGTAAAGTGAGACAAGGACCGGGGTTTTTTTGTTTTTTAGGACTGTGCAGAGCCGTTACCACACTGAGGGAGTCTGTATAAATTACTGCTTTTTGTATTTGTAGTTGTTTGATGTGTTTAGCTGCCACAAGTATCGCGTAAGCTTCTGCTGTGAAGATACTTGTGCTTGGATGTAGAGGGCCAGCATCCGAAAAGAATGGGCCGACAGCAGCGTAGGACACAAAGCAGTTGGACTTGGAAGCATCTGTAAAAAACTCAGGACGTGTGTATTTGTGTTGAACTTCCAAGAAGTATGTTCGGATATGGGCAATAGGCTCATGTTTCATAACTTCTAGAAAGGACACATCGCAGTCTATAGTCTACCGTTGCCACGGTGGCGGATATGCTACAGGAGCCATTAAACTGTGTTCTAGTGAGACTCCAGTTTCCTCGGCTAGACTTTTCAGGCGAACTGAGAAGGGCTGCCTCATCGAAGGCCTGTTTTGAAACAGAAATGAGCTCGACAAATCATTAATAGTAGAGTATGAGGGGTGCTTTTTATCTGCTTTCACCTTAAGGAAATAAACAAAAGACATATAAGTTCTCTGCAGATGAAGCGACCACTGATTTGACTCAACATAAAGGCTTTCTACAGGGCTGGTGCGAAAAGCACCCGTAGAAAGGCGGATGCCCAAATGGTGCACGGGGTCCAGCATCTTTAAAGCACTTTGAGTTGCAGACTGATAAACAACGGCCCCATAATCTAAGCGGGTGCGAATGAGGCTTCGATACAGATTTATGAGGCATTGCCTATCAATACCCCAAGTAGTACGTGAAAGCACTTTTATAACATTTATGGCTTTTAAACACTTCATTTTTAAATTCTTGAGGTGCGGAACGAAGGTCAGCTTGTTGTCCAAGATTAAGCCTAAGAATTTATGTTCGGCTTTGACGGACAGACGTTGCCCGTTCAGTCGAATGTCAGGTTCAGAGTGCATGCCTCTCTTTCGAGAGAACAAGACACACGTGCTTTTTTGTGGGTTAAGTCGAAATCCGTTTTCATCTGCCCATTTGGAGACCTTGTTTAAGCCCAGCTGAGCCTGCCGCTTACACATTGCCAAGTTGCATGACTTGAAGCCAAGCTGAACGTCGTCGACATATGTACAATAGAACATACTGTGGGGGATGGACAAGTACAAAGAATTCATTTTGATAATAAAAAGTGTGCAACTAAGCACACCACCTTGTGGCACGCCTGTTTCCTGGACAAATGTTTGGGAGAGAACACTGCCCACACGGACACGGAATGTCCGGTTTGACAGGTAACTTTCGATTATATGAAACATTCTTCCGCGCACACCAAGGTGGGACAGATCTCTTAGAATTCCAAAACGCCATGTTGTATCATAAGCCTTTTCGATATCGAGGAACACAGAGAGAAAATATTGTTTATGGACGAAGGCGTCTCTGATCTGTGCCTCGATACGAACAAGGTGGTCTGTGGTGGATCTGCTTTCTCGAAACCCGCACTGAAATGGGTCGAGCAAATTGTTTGTTTCAAGGATATGTACAAGTCTGCAGTTTATCATTTTTTCAAAAAGTTTACAAAGGCAGCTGGTTAGTGCAATGGGCCTATAACTTGAAACTGAGGAAGGGTTCTTGCCCTGTTTCAAAATAGGGATAACAATAGCCTCTTTCCAGGAAGCAGGGATGGTGCCTGAAAGCCAGATAGCATTGTATAGAGAGAGTAAAGTTTTCCGCGTTTCGAGCGGCAGGTTTTTCAACATTTCATATGTGACACGGTCGTAGCCTGGAGCGGAATTATTGCAAGAGTTTAGCGATGTTTGTAGCTCAGCTAAGTTGAAAGGTTGGTTGTATTCCTCGTAATTTGTGCACTTGGATTCTAGTTTCCGCTTTTCTATCTTTGCTTTGTGTCTTTGGATAGCTTCAGTGTAGTGTGACGAGCTAGACACCTGCTCGTAGTGTGCACCGAGGAAGTTCGCTTGATCTTCCAGGCTATCACCCTGTGTGTTTACGAGTGGGAGTGAGTGTACTTGTCTTCCTGCTACCCTACGAACCATGTTCCAGACTTTAGCTTCTTGTGTATATGAATTTATCCCTGATAAAAACTTGTGCCAGCTTTCTTTTCTGGCCTGCCGACGCGTTCTCCTGCCTCGAGATTTTATTTTCTTAAAGCTCTCAAGGTTTTCCGCTGTCGGCGAGTTCCGCAGCAACCTCCATGCCCTGTTCTGTTCCTTTCGCGCATTCTGACACTCAGTGTTCCACCACGGAACATGTCGTTTGCCGGGCAGTCCAGATGTTTGTGGAATGCACTTGGTTGCTGCGTCAGTAAGAAAAGCTGTGAAGTACTGCACAGCTTCATCTATGCCTAACCCGCAGATGTCAGTCCAATTTAGGTGAGTAAGCTTTTGAAATTGTTCCCAGTTGGCTTTGTTTACCAGCCATTTGGGAACATGTGGAGGACATTCATTTATTATCGGTGTACTCAAAACTAAAGGGAAATGGTCACTTCCATATGGATTATTTATGACTTTCCACTGAAGTAATGGTACAAGTGAAGGAGATGCGATACTGAGGTCTATGGAAGAGTAAGTTTTGTTGGCAAGGTTATAGTATGTTGCCTCTTTCCTATTCAACAGACAAGCACCCGATGAAATGAGGAATTGTTCAATGAGGCGACCTCGGGCATCACAGCGAGAGTCACCCCACAGACCATTATGTGCGTTCAGGTCCCCAAGGACCAGATAAGGTTCAGGTAGTTCGTCTATTAAAGACTGGAATTGAAGTTTTTCGAGACGGTGGTGCGGAGGTATGTACAAAGAGCAGACAGTGACAAGTTTGTTTAGAATAACTGCTCGGACAGCCACCGCCTCGAGGGAAGTTTGAAGGGGTAATTGTGTGCATGCTATACCTTGACTTACTATAACCGCTACACCCCCGGATGGTAGCATGGCATCATCTCTATCCTTTCGGAAGATTATGCAGTTACGTAAAAAGTTTGTGTTAGTTCGTTTTAAGTGTGTCTCTTGTACACACAGCACTCTTGGATTGTGTTTATGGAGGAGTTCTTGTAAGTCATCGAGGTTTCGAAGAAGGCCTCGGATGTTCCACTGTAGTATTTCTGTCTGCATATTTAAACAAAAGAGATGCTGCTGTGTGTACAAAGAGTATCCTGTGTTGGAGTGAGCTTGTTAATTCAGGTGGCAGGACGGTCGTCCGGCCCCGTTATTGGTTTTTTGTTTTTCTTGGCACGCTCCAAGGAGGCGCGCCGCTCTTTTGGTACCAAGGGTACCGTTGTATCCATTGCCTCCTCAGAGGCACTGGATGCCCGCACATGCGAGCTGGTGGTTCGGATTTTAGGCCTCGCCTGGTGAGGGGAGGCCTTGAGACCGGAGGACCCTGTAGTCTCCGACCTCAATTTGCTTGAAGGCGGAGTAAACATTACTGCCGCCTTGGGGGCAGGCGCCACAGCCGATGGCTCGCTCTGCGCTGGCCGAAGGGGTGGCGAGGGCTGGTGCGGCGTTGCCCCCTGACGCGCCGCATCAGCATATGTTGCGCCGTAAAATGGCGACACTCTTCGTCTTGCTTCTTTGAATGTGATGTTTTCTTTGACTTTAAGAGTGATGATTTCTTTTTCTTTCTTCCAGTTAGGACACGAACGCGAATACGCGGCGTGTTCCCCGTCACAATTCACGCAGTGGGGCGTAGTAGCACAGTTATCAGATGGGTGGCCGTGGCTACCACATCTTGCACAAGTTTCCTGACCCCGGCAGTTCTGCGAGCCATGACCAAATCGTTGACACTTATAACACCGTCTTGGATTGGGAATGTAGGGACGGACAGATAGTTTGATGTAGCCTGTGTCTATAGATGAAGGTAGTGTGCTAGATGCGAAGGTGAGTATTAAATGTTTGGTAGGTATTTCTTTGTTGTCTCGTCAGATGATGATTCTTTTCACATCTGTGACATTTTGCTCTTTCCACCCTTCAAGCAGTTCCTGTTCAGACATTTCAAGAAGGTCTGCTTCTGAAACAACTCCGCGTGAGGTGTTCATTGATCTGTGAGGTGAAACAGATACTGGGATATTACCAAATGCTACGAGACTGCCAAGTTTTTCATAGTGGTGTTTTTCAGGCAGCTCAAGGAGAAGGTCTCCGCTAGCCATCTTTGTAACCTTGTATCCTGGGCCAAAGACTTCAGTCAGAGATTTAGCAACAAGAAATGGAGATATGGCTCTGGCTTGTTTTGTTGGGTTTTCGCTGTGCACAACATGAAATTTGGGAAAGCATTGTCTGGGTTGGCTGAAAATTGATATGTCATCGGTGCGTCCCCTCTTAGGCGGAAGACGATCTAGGAGACGGGGAAATGCAGGTGTTCCCATAGTAGTGTACTTTTTTTGGCAGCAATGGCGACCACCCACCATGGAGTCCAACCAGGGGACGCTGAAGCACTTAATAGCATAAGGCTGCAGACGTCAGCCGTACATTGCCACTATAACCAAATATAACTACTCAAGGTTGAGTAATTACACAAGGTTAACCCTTGCCGCCAGGAAAAATCGGAAGTAAATGGAAGGGAGACGAAGACAGGACAGATTTAAAGACGAGAAAAGACTAAGATGTAGGAAGAGAGAGATAGGAAAAGGCGACTGCCGATTTCCCCAGGGTGGGTCAGCCCAGGGGTGCCGTCTACGTGAAGCCGGGGCCAAAGGGGTGTGTTGCCTCTGCCGGGGGGCCTTAAAGGTCCAATCACCCAGCGTCGGCTCAACCCCCAGGATCCCCTTTTCCCCGGACACGGCAAAGCCACGCACGGCTAGGCGTGGGAGGGAGTCGAAACTCCCCCGTTAGCTCGGGTCCGTGGTGTCGCTACACACCAAACGCCTACTTGCGCAGGCGCCCCTGCGGGACAATTTTCCGGTTTGATGCACCCCGGCGGGCTGCCATGCAATGTGCAGCACACCACCGTGAACTAAATTAGGACCACTCCAGACAAACTGGCTTTTTGCAACATCCGCCACCTTAGCCCCGGAACGCATCACCACACCACCACCATCAGCCTGACTACGACGCCCACTGCAAGAAAAAGGGCTCTACCATGTTCCACCAGTCAACTCGGTCCTGTGCTTGTTGCTGCCACTGTGTACCCGCAAACTTCCTAATCTCGCCTGCCTACCTTTCTGTCTCCCCCTCCTGCGTTCACCTTTTCTGGAAGTCTCGTCAGTTACCCTTAACGATTAGCGATTATGCTGCATACGCGCTACGTGCCCAGCTCATGTCCATTTCTTCTTTTTGACTTCAACTATGATATTGCCGCGTGCATAGCTGCATTTAGCGGCGAGATAGCGAGCACAACGAAGAACGCGGATTTTCTCGAGAGGCGCAGCGCAGCAGAGTGAAGAAGACGACAATCTTAGTGGCCTTCTCTGAGAGCGTCTCTACAAGTCCCACTGTCCGAGTTTTTAAATAAACCCCCTGTAATTTATAACCCGCGACACTCTCTTCACCCTATACAAATGCGATGTCTTCCCTTGTAAGGCGGGTGAGTTGAGAGGCGATGTGTGCAAAGCCTGCTATAAATCGCCGGTAGTAGGCGCAGAGACCCAGAAAACGCTTGACCGCTTTCTTATCAACAGGCCTTGCGAACTTTGCGACGGCTGCTGTTTTATCTGGGTCAGGCTTCACACATTCGCGACTGATCACGTGTCCCAGGAACTGGAGTTCTTCGAAGCCGAAGTGGCATTTTTCCGGTTTCAGTGTGAGTCCAGCGGACCGTATGGCTTGAAGGACTGACAGTAGCCGCTTTAGATGCTCTTCAAACGTGGCCAAAAAAACGATCACGTCGTTGAGGTACACAAGGCATGTTTTCCATTTCAGGCCGGACAGAATGGTATCCATTAGTCTCTGAAACGTGGCTGGGGCTGAGCATAGACCGAAAGGGAGGACTTTGAATTCATAAAGCCCGTCTGGCGTCACGAAGGCGGTCTTTTCTCGGTCGCGCTCATCTACTTCTATTTGCCAGTATCCACTTTTAAGGTCCATTGACGAGAAGTAGCGCGCATGCCGTAGCCTGTCCAAAAAGTCATCGATCCGTGGTAATGAATAAACGTCTTTTTTGTAACGTGGTTCAGCTTACGATAATCGATGCAGAAACGCAAGCTGCCGTCTTTCTTTTTCACGAGTACCACTGGCGATGCCCAAGGACTTTTCGATGGTTGGATAACGTCATCCTCTAGCATCTTCTTGACTTGCTGCTGAATTAGCTCACGTTCTTTCTGAGCGACGCGATATGGGTTCTGTCGGATCGGTCTTGCTGTGTCTTCCGTAATTATACGATGCTTAGTCAGAGGCGTTCGACCTACTCGTGATGTCGATGAGAAGCAGTCCTTGAACTGGTCGAGCAGCTTCATAAGACGGCATCTTTCAGTCGGTGTTAGACTCGGACCGATATCAACTGGTGGTGTATGTTGAGGTGATTGAGCTGTGGCTTCCCCTTGCATTAGAAGACAGTCGTGAGAGTAGTCGAGCTCTTCGAGGTACGCCACAGCCGTGCCTTTACCGATGTGCCGGCGCTCATTCGTGAAGTTGGTCAGAAGCACGTCTGCACGCCCATCCACTAAGCTGACAATACCGCGAGCGATGGCGATGCTTTGGTGAAAAAGAAGGTCAGTGATGCATTCGACTATGGCGTCTTCATTACAGTGCACGGCGCAACACACGGAAACAAGACTACATGACAGTGGTGGCACGCAGACGTCGTCGTCGACCACACGTAACACCCTGGGTTCTTGGTCTGGATCAGTGGTCACAGACTTGTCAGCGGCGAATGTGATCACACCATCGCGTATGTTGACCACAGCACCGTACTCTCTTAAGAAGTTTGTAGCGGCGAGAGAAGAGGAGACGTGAGATGACGTCGAAGGCGGCCGACGGGGCCGTGCCGATCTCGCCACTTTATTGCACGCCTGAAGAGGAGCCGCGGTGGCTGTCCACGTCCGACGCGCCAGGTGCGTGAGCTCGTTCTAATTCTCGCGCAGCTCGAGCTCGCGCCAGCTGCGCGAGAGACGCGGCGCGGTGATGGAAAAAGTGACGATGGTGATGATGGCACTACAGGGCTCCCCCCCCTAGCGCTTTGCGCGGTTTGAACGCATATGAAAAAAAGAAAGAGGGCGACAAATGCTATGTACATGAACGGCAGTCCATAAAGTGTTCCTTTGGCAAGTCCAGTTTGTCAAGGTGTAGTCACCATCGGGAACCAGTGGGTCTCTGGTGGGCGACACTGAGAGTTGCGCAGTGGACGAACAAGTAAGCGCTCGATGGAAAGAAATCCGTAATGGCGGATGGCTCGGTCCCAGAGGTCTTCAATCGTGGAAAGCACCTCTGGAATTTCGAGGTCTCGCGCCACTTGTGATGCGTTTCTGTAGGCGAAAGAGAGGCCGTACTCAGTGACGCTGTGAAGCGACGCGTGACTGAGAACGGGCTCAACTGGTGCACTAAAGTGCGGGCTGTAAAGCGTGTCAAACGGGCCCGTGTCGTAGAGGCCGTCGTAGAAGGTATAGTCACACACGCCGTCCGCAGGCAGCGGCTGCGACTCGTTCGTCGCCGTGCCGAATACGCGGACCACGGGAAATGGCGTCACGGGAGGCTGTGCAGGAAAGACGGGTTCAGTTGTCGCCTCAGTCACTGTCGAGGTATTCGACGCTGGTGGACTGGTGGCAGTGCTTGTTCCCATGCTTTCAGTTGGCTGCACAGTGGTTGTAGTTAGGTCGGTTGACTTGACAGACGTCATAGACAGTTCAGTTGGCTGGTCAGACGTCGTAGGCAGCTCAGTTGGCTCAACAGATGTCGTAGACAGTTGAGTTGGCTTCACAGGTGTCGTAGGCACTTCAGTTGGCTCGACAGGGGTCGGAGACAGTTCAGTTGGCTCGACAGATGTCGTAGATAGTTCAGTTGGCTCGACAGATGGTGTAGGCAGTTCGTACGCGGGACGCGCGTCGCTAGTGGCCAGACGAGAGGAAGTCGGGAGGTCAATAACGGGTGAAAGGTCACCTGTGCCAGGCTCCGAGGCGGGCGGCAAGGTGGCCGTCATGGAGTCTGGTGGGGCCACGGTTGGTAGCACACGTTGCGACGCAGTGACAACCCCACAGTCGCGGGGCCCTGGAAGCGGTTGGTACGTGAGGCCATTGCGGGTGAGCATTGAGGGCAGGCTCTGGCTCCGCGAAGGCACGGCGCTGGGGCCCGTCGTAGACCACGAAACAGAGACAGGGACAGGGGCGGGGAGCGGGGACGCCGAGTGTGGTCGGCTGCTGGCCGGGTAGGTGCGAGTGGAGTGTGGCGAGGCACCCGGCAGGCCATTGCTGGCACCAGTGGCAGGTGGCGGAGCGGCAGGGGGCACCGTCGAGGAGCTTACCAGCAGCTGCGGCGAGGAGGAGGCCGAGACGTCTGAGCTGGTGGTCGCGGAAACGGCGAGGGCCACGGTGTCGCGTGCCGTCGCTTTCTTGGAAAACGTGCAGGTAGCAGGTACGTGTGATGAAGCTCTGCACGGGGGCTCTGAGGGAATGTACCTCTCGGAGGGAAGGTCAGTCACAGTGGGGGAGTCTTCTACCTCGCGGTCGTGATCAGGTGCAGGAGTGGATGTTTCTGCGACCGGATCAGGTGTAGAAGTAGTCGAAGCCGGGTCGCTGTGGTAGCCGACAAGCGGGTCTCACGGTGACCTGGTCGGAAAGGCCGAGAGTGGACCGTGTGTCGCGAGGTCATGACAGGATGGTGGGTGACAATGTTGGCGCTGGGTGCAGAGGACACTATACTGCCGCCTGTTGAGATTAGAGGTCCCGACAGGGCGCCATGATGGTGGTGGTGGTGGTGGTGATGGTGGGCATGCGCCAGTATCTGCAGCTGGGTGAACGTCGGTATCTGCACCAGGGATTGGTGCTGGTCTGTTTGGAACGCACCCAGTGTGGGCTGGGCCAGCATGGTCTGCGTGGGCAGCATGGCCTGCAGCTGTTGCAGCGTCAGTGGCTGTCCCGGGACTATGGCAAACGAGGGGGGCGACATCATGCGTGGCAGTGCCAGAAAGATGTTGGGCCTTGGCCCCAGGTTCTGTGGGATGACAAGCGTCGGGGTGCCAGGCGGTCCTGGATGTCCCCCATGGGGCCTGGGCCCCGTCTGAGGTCCCAGGGTCAGGCCCGTGGCATGGGGTGGCCGCAGGGCCAGCTGGACCCCCTGTATCTGTCCCAGAGAGCTCTGGGTCTGCCCCAGTGTGCCTTGTATCAGAATCGGGCTGTGGCCCAGGCCCGGAATGTACTGGTTCAGCAGGGAAGAGCCGTGCGCAGGTCCAGCCGGAAACATGCCCGGCTGTGCTGCCGCGGGGTTCCCGATGAGCAGCGGACTCCCCGTGTTGAGCCCCATCGCGGCTCCGCGCTGCACCGTGGTCGCAGGCTGCGGCGCCGGTACAGGCGCGGGCCGCGGTGTGGCCTTGTGCTGGGCCGCCCGAGGAGACTGGGACCGGGTGGTCGCCGCTGCCGAAGGCGTCGTCATGTTCGCGCTGCCGCTCGACAGCTTGGGCAGGATCTGTGGCTGTTTCGGCTGGATGAGCCGGGGGGCACCAGAGGTGCGAGGACTGGGGCTGGCCGAAACCACCTGTGCGACGCCGGGTCTCGACGCAGGTGCCTGCTGTGGCGCCACGGGCAGAGGGGCGACGGTGGCAGTTGCTTTGGTGGTTGCCGGTGTCGACGCCGACGATGAGGGCAGGCTCTGTTTCGTGGTCTACGACGGGCCCCAGCGCCGTGCCTTCGCGGAGCCAGAGCCTGCCCTCAATGCTCACCCGCAATGGCCTCACGTACCAACCGCTTCCAGGGCCCCGCGACTTTGGGGTTGTCACTGCGTCGCAACGTGTGCTACCAACCGTCACCAATGTAGCGGCGAGAGAAGAGGAGACGTAAGATGACGTCGAAGGCGGCCGACGGGGCCGTGCCGATCTCGCCACTTTATTGCACGCCTGAAGAGGAGCCGCGGTGGCTGTCCACGTCCGACGCGCCAGGTGCGTGAGCTCGTTCTAATTCTCGCGCAGCTCGAGCTCGCGCCAGCTGCGCGAGAGACGCGGCGCGGTGATGGAAAAAGTGACGATGGTGATGATGGCACTACAAGTTCATTCCCAGAATCAGAGGTTTGCAGCACTCCGGTAGGATCAGAAATGTGGCTGCAAAAGCCACATTCTCAATAGTGAGTCTTGCTGTACATTTCTCCGTGGTAGTCATTATCTGGCCTCCAGCACTTCGGATATAAGGGCCCGTCCATTCCATCCTGACTTTCTTGAGTTCGTTTGCAAATCGTTCACTCATTATGGAGAAATCATTATCGAGGATTCGACGGCTTGCAACCTTCCCCCCAGAGGACGCTGCTTTCAGTTTCCCCGCCGTGGGCTGGGAGACCGACCTCTGACGGCGTCAGCAAAACTACGGCGGCTTGGTGAACCAAAGCGAGCCGGGGATGGTGAGCGCGTCCGGAAGGTAGAAGAGCCTTCCCGCCTGCCAGCCTGGTCGTCGTCGATGGGGGCACGGCTTTCGTCGAACTGTCGGCGCGTAGCTTTAAGTGCACTACCGCGGTATTCAGCTCGGCGATGTGGGCAAAAACGGCAAATGTGCCCTGGCTCTCCACAGTTGTAGCAGAGTGGTCGACGATCCGCAGTGCGCCATATGTCGGTCTTCCGCATATAGGGTCGCCTGACAGAATCCTGCTGAGCCCAGGCTGCCGCAGGATACGGTTCGAGGTACTGCAGCGCTGGCATGGGCGTGGGTCGGTGAATAGCGTCTGCATAGCTGTATCCGTTCGGATGGTACGATACTTCTGGAGCGAATGGACAACGCACAGCGTCTGCATAGGTACACGAGTTTGGACGGTGCGGTGGAGCGGAATATTGCTGAGGAGAGGCAAACGCTTGTCGAAGTTCATGGCGAACGACTTCAGCGACGGAGGCTACCGTGGACTCCTGCTGCGGGGGCGCCTGTGACTGCAATGTGTATTTTGCGTTCTCCTTCGCGATCTCCTCACGCACGATCTGTCTAATCAGGTGGCGTAGAGCAAACTCGTCGTTTGCGGTAAGTGCGGCGGCGCCTGCAGCTGCGCCGGTGGCCGGGCAATCAGACTGTCGGTACCATTGCTGTAGCGCACGCTCTATGGCGGTGGCCTCCCTGGTGAACTCGTCCACTGTTGTCGGCGAATTGCGCACAAGACCAACAAATAGCTGCTCTTTGACGCCCCTCATGAGATGGCTTAGCTTTCGAGCATCGGGCATGTTGGGGTCCGCGCGGTGGCACAAGCGCACCATATCTTCTGCAAACATGGCAACGCTTTCATGCAGCTGTTGGGTGCGTCCTTCAAGAAGGCGTTGTGCGTTTTCGCGCCGGTCCACGTTACCGAAGGTGTCAAGAAACCGACGACAAAACTCCTCCCATGTCGTCAATGTTGCCTCCCGGTTTATAAACCATGTCTTCACGCCGTCTTCAAGGGCGAAGTATACGTGGAAGAGCTTTCCATCGAGACTCCAGTAGTTCGATTTAGCTACCCGTTCGAACTGCTTAAGCCAGTCTTGCGCATCTTCGTTCGGCCGGCCATGAAATGGTTCAGGCATGCGCATATTCTGGACCGCCACCTGTGCAGGACTCCTTGCCATTTCTCGAGTAGGGGTGGTTGTCGGAAGTGTTGCTCCTTTTAAAAGGCCAAATTCTGGTTCAAGACCTTGAAGGCGACGGCTTGAGCGGTGCACAGGCGTCTCCACGTGTGGCTGTCTTGTAGGGCTGGACTCGGGGCTTCTCACAGGGGTGCTGATCATGAAGTGGTAGTACCCAGCACTTCCACCAGTGTCGCGGGTTATAAACTATAGGGGGTTTATTGAAAAACTCGGACAGTGGTACTTGTAGAGACGCTCTCAGAGAAGGCCGCTAAGATTGTCGTCTTCTTCACTCTTCTGCGCTGCGCCTCTCGAGCAAATCCGCGTTCTTCGTTGTCCTCGCTATCTCGCCGCTAAATGCAGCTATGCACGCGGCAATATCATTAACCCCGGTTTGTTCTCTGACCCACTCTGCTCTCTTCTTGTGTCTTAAAGGGACCCTGCAACACTTTTTGAGCATGGTCAGAAAATACTGCCGATCAGTAGTAGGGGCTCCCAAGAACACGCAAGCCAAATCTTATAGCGCAGCACGCGGCCTCAAATTCACAATAAATTATAAAAGTCAGCAAAAAATTGCTCTCTCTTCCCTCGGCACCTGACGGAAAACGCTCGAAAATCACACTTAGATTAACAATCTGTCAGCCATTGGCCGATTTGAACATGGCGCACTCGGTTGCTACAAAGATCGCCGCGAGAGACAGTCGATTGCCCATGCGTGCGCGCGCGATTATACCGAAAAAGCCGCGTATTCGAAGAAAAAAAAAGAAAAGTGCTGAAGGTCACGAGGCGCACGTGACGCATTTTTTTCTCCTCCCATTCCTCCCTGCTTAGCTTCAAGCGCTTTCGTCGGGATGACAGAAAACAGAATGCGATCGCAGCGTGTGACAAATCTTTGTAGCTCCGCTCGTACTGGACCGACTCCTAAAATTTTTGCAGCGTTCAATTTGTGATGTAATACGCTTTTCGGTGCATTAATTCCATGGTCACTCAAAAATGTGATTCAGGGCCCCATCAAGGTTTCACCTATCATCTTCCTTTCCATATCTCGCTGCGTCGTCTGCAATTGAAGCTGAACCCTCTTTGTAAGCCTCACGAATTCTGCTTCGTGGGTAAGTACCGGCAAGATGCTGCTTTGATGTACCTTCCTTTTCAGGGATAGTGACAATCTACCAGCCATGATTTGAGAATGCTTGCGGAATGAGCTCCACCCCAGTCTTATTCTTCTAGATACTTCAATCTCTAGGTTCAGCTCCACGGCTACTACCTGTCTAAAATAGACGTACTCTTTTACAGCTTCAAGTGTACTGCTACCAATCTCGAAGCAGTGTTTTCTTCCCGTGAACTACTGTGCAATGTAATGTCATCGGTGAAGCACAGGTTACTAAGGCACTCTCCGTTACCTTTCATTCCTTATTCTAAAAGCTTTCGAAGCTTTTACAACGCTTACGAAATCTGTATAAATAACAGCGTGGTGTAAGCTCACTTCTTCATTATGTTTACCCGCCACCAGGATCGCGCACGCCTACGCCTCCGCTATAACAATCCTTGAGTTTGGGTGGAGGGCACCAGTATTCGAAAGGGACGGACCGAATGCGGCATAGGATACACCGGCGTGAGACTTCGACGCATCTGGGTAGAATTCGGGGCAGTTATATTTATGTTCGAGCTCCAGCAAGTAGGTACAGAAATGTGCGCTAGGCGCGCCTTTTAAAACTTCTTCGAAGGATATATTACAATCTATGAGCTGCCACTGCCACAGCGGCAGCTGTACAGCGGGTGACATCACGCGTTGTTCGAACATTGGGACTTCCAATTTCTTCAGCAAGACATCACACACGTATCGATTATGGCACTCTCAATCCAGGGCGACTATGAAATGGCTGAGAACTATAAAAGTCATTTCCAATACTGTATTTGAGATGTTCATCGTTTTCGTTCACTTTGAGAAAATATACGAAGGAAGTGTAGCATCTCTGCAAGTAAAGGGACCACTCATTTGACACGGCGTAAAGGCTCTCAACAGGGCTTGTCCGAAAAGTACCCGTCGAAAGGCGAATGCCTAGATGCTGGAGGGGATGAAGCATTCTCAATGCGGTCAGTGTCGCAGACTTATAAACCATCGCTTCATTGTCTAGGCATGTGAGTATAAGACGTTTGTAGAAATTCATGAAACATTTGGCATCACATTCCCATGATGTACGCGACAAAACCTTCAGAATAGTCATTGTTTTCCGGCGCGTGTATTAAGGCAGTTTATATATTGAACAAATGGCAATTTAGCGTCTGGAATTACCCCTAAAAACTTATGTTCTGTTTTTACATGCAGCAGCTGGCCCTGCCAAAAAATTTTTGGATCGATGTGCAGGCCTCTCCTTCTAGAGAAAAGTACACAGGTACTCTTTTCTGGGTTGAGGCTCAACCCGTTTTCATCGGCCGATTTCGACACCTTATTTAGGGCAAGCAGAAGCTGCCGCTCGCATATTGCTAAACTCCAGGGTTTAAATCCAATCTGCACATCATCGACATAAACTGAATAGAGCACATTGTGTGGTATACAAAGACGCAAAGAGTTTATTTTTATAACAAACAGTGTGCAACTTCAGTACCCCACCCTGTGGTACTCCAGTTTCTTGGACAAATGTTCGTGAGCGAACGTTACCAACACGAACACGGAATGTTCGGTTGGACAGGCAGCTCCCTATTACATGCGAAGCATTTCTTGGCGAACTTCAGCGAGCTTTAGCGTATCTATCTATGTAGCCGCCTACGACTTTTAGCTCTCCTGGTCATTTAGATAATGGTATTGATGCCAAAATTGGTATGGCATAACATGACTGCATGATGAGCATAAGTGACTAGTCAAACATGAAAATCATGGCACATATGTCATGAATGCAATGATTTAGATTTCATGGTCTTGTTGCTCTTGTGGTGTTCGTTTACATGAAATGTCGCAAAACTGGTATGGTATGACAAGACTGCATGGCTAACACAAGCGACAGACCCTAAAGTTAAAATCATGACATCTGTGTCATGTAACAACATGACTGCATGTCACACTCATAATGCGCTCGCAGCCGTATCGCTAGCTTCGCATAAACCAAATTTGGTATTACGGGACGTGAATGTATGACGAAGGTATATGACTGAAGCAAATATGATAACAATGTGATACATGGCATCTGAAAACATCACTACATGCCACACTCAAGATGCGCTCGCGGCCGTTTCGCTAGCTTCATATACACCGCATTTGGTATTACGGGACATGAACGTATGTCGAAAGTACGTGACTGATGCAAATATGATAGTCATGTGATACATATATTCTAAAAACATCACTACAAGCCACACTCATGATGCACTCGCGGTCATTTTGCTAGCTTCGCATATACCGAATACGGTATTACTAGACGTGAATAGATGACGATGGTATGTGACTGATGCAAATAACATAACCATGTGATACATGTCATGTAAAAAACATCACTACATGCCACGCTCATGATGCGCTTCACATATACCAAATTTGGTATTCCGGGAGGCGAATGGATGACGAAGGTATGTGACTCGTGCAAACGTGATAATCATGAGAGGGTGCCATGTTACAACATGACTACATGCTACGCTCGTGATGCGCTCGCGACCATTTTTCTAGCTTCGCATGCACCAAATTCTGTTATACGCGACGCGAACGGACGACTTGTTAAATGACACGTTCAAACATGATAATCATGACATGTCATGTAACAACATGACTACATGCCACACTCAAGGCGCCAATACACATCGACGTGATCCGGCTCGCGTGTGCGCCAGCGTTCGTTTCGTCGCGTCACGCCGGCGATGCCACGCCAGGCGCCGATCTGCATGACATATACTCGCAGGCGCGCGCCGCGCTGCGTTGCTTTGACGTATGTGCGTGTTAGTGCGCACGGCGTCCCTCCATCAAGAATAGGGCCGTCGCGGTGCTGTCTGGGTAACGTCGTAGGTCCGACATGCAGCACTCCGCATCTCACGCCGGTTGCCGCAGTGCTCACATTTTGCTAGCGTAGCGTCACTGCGCCCAGCGTGCGTGCGCGTCAACGTTACGTCGCAGTCTATTGGGCCCTTCACGATGTACTAGCCGCCGTTTTGCTAGCATCACATATACCAAATTTGGTATGACGGGACGTGAATGGACGGGGAAGGTGTGCTGCTGATGCAAACATGATAATCATGAGATGCGTTTGATGTAGCTACATGACTACGTGATACGATCACAATGCGCTCGCTGCCGTTTCGCTCGCTCCACATTTACCTAATTTTGTATTGCATGACGCTACTGGACGATGAAGGTAAATGGCACGTCAAAACATAATAACCATGACATGCGTGTCGTGTAAAACATGACTATATGGTACTCTCATAGTGCGGTCGCAGTTGTTTCGCTAGCTTCATATATACAAGTTTTGGTGTTACGTGCCGTCAATAGATGAGGAAGGTATATGACTGGCGCAAACATGATAATCCTGACACGCGTGTTATGTAAGAACGTGACAGCATATCATGATCATGGTGGTCTAGTGGCCGTCTCACTAGCTCAACTGATACCAAATTCGGTATCACCTGACGTGAATAGATGACGAAGCTAAATACACATCCAAACATGATAATTAGGACATGGAAGTCATGTACGGCAGAACTTACCTCCGTCTCGTAACGTTGTGCTGATTTCAAAGTGACATATCAATCTTCCTCAGTCATGCTTCGCATATCATCAATGTCCACTGTACGTGCCATGAGATCTGCCAAATATTTATGCTTAACATTTTTCCACGTATGCATAGTTCGGACAGGTCCCTTATTATCCCCAACCGCCATGCAGTACCATACGACTTGGCCATGTCAAGGAATACAGAGTAAAAATTGTTTGTGTATAAAGCCATGAAGAATTTTAGTCTCAATGTGTATAATATGGTCAGTTGTAGAACGACCCTCTCCGCACTGATGGGGGTCAAACAATGTTTTTGATTCCAGGAAATCTACCTGACGACGGTAGATCAAGTTTTCAAAAAGTTTACACAGGCAACTAGTTAGGGCTATGAGCCTAAAACTTGCAACTGAAGATAGATCATTTCCCTGTTTTAAGATGAGGATGACAATTGCTTTTTTCCAAGGACTAGGGATTTCACCTGAGAACCATATTATGTTTTATAATGGAAGGAGCGTTTTTGTGTGTGTGTGTGTTTCAGAAGGTAGCTGCCTTAAGATTCCGTAGACTTCACGATCAGAGCCTGGAGCAGAATTACTGCAGCAGTTGAGCGATGTCTGTAGTTAGGCCAAGCAACAGGGTTAGTTGCATGCCTCACGTTATTGTACACTTGCGTTCTATTTTCTGTTTTTCTATTTTCTTTTTTATACTGTTGAAAAGCCACGGAGTAGTGCGACGAGCTTGAAGCGTGCTCAAAGTGCTCCCCCAGGAAGTTCACCTGGTCTTCAAGGGTGTCGCCTTCGGTATTCACTAAAGGACTGAATGCGCTTCTCGCCCTCTTACTTTATTGAACCTGTTCCAGGCCTTGCATTCATCTGTATACGAGTTTATTCGGACAACAATTTTGGCAGCTCTCTTTGCAAGCCTGCCGGCGTGGCCTCCTGCCCTGGGATTTGACGTGTTTAAAATTGACCAATTTTCAGCGACTAGAGTTTCACGGAACACCCACCACGCTTTTTTTTTGCATTTTTCGCGCATTTCTGTATTCACCGTTCTAACTTGAAGCACGCCATTTGCAACCTCCGCCACTTATTTCGGGAATACATTCCAAAGCAGCATAAATTATAAGTGCTGTGAAATGCTTTAGAGCATCATCTAGATCAAGCCAGACATGTCAGCACATGTCACGTGAGTAAGACTTCGGTAATGTTCTTAATTGGCTGATTCGAGTTTCCACCGAGGTACTTGCGGAGGAATGTCATTTTGTTTCGGCGTATTTGAGAGCATGAGAAAATGGCCACACCCACACTCGTTTTTTTTAAACACTCCATTCAAAGTAAGGCAAACACGTCGGCGATTAAATACTAAGATCTATGTCAGAGTATGATTGGTTTGCGATGTTAACATATGTGTGTTCCTTCATGTTCAAGAGGCATACACCATTGAAAAAAAAATATTGTTCAATAACGCGACCTCGCGCATCGCAGCGGAAGTCACACCACAAACTCCTATGTGCGTTGAAGTCTCCCAGGAGAAGATACGGTTGAAGAAGTTCATCAATGAGTGATTGTAATTCGTTTTGCTTCAGTTGATGGTGTGGACGTATGCAAATACGGCAAATTGTGACCAGTTTGTTGAAGATAACACCTCGGACAGCTACTGTCTTAAGGGGTGTCTGAAGCGGCAAATGTGTACAGGCTGTTCCTTGATCGACTATAATGGCGACAACATCATCTCGGTCCTTTCGAAAAATAATGTAACTGTGTAGGAAGTTGGTGTGCTTGAATTTTAAAAGTGTTTCTTGTACACACAGCACTTTTAGTATATGTTTGTATAAGTTCCTGGATATTGTCGAGGTTTCTGAGCAGTCCTCCGACGTTACACTGTAGTATTTGTGTCCTTTTAAAGTTGTGTGTTGTTTTGTGAACAAAACGTGATGTCCTAGGTACATGGACTTCTGGGGGCCCTGTAATGCGGGGTTTATCTTCTTTTTTACGCTTCAAACAGCTGCGCCTTTCCTTGGGCGTCTGAGGCACCGGAGGAGTGTGTCTCGTATCCATCACCTCTTTTCAGGTGGCGGATGACGCTGCTTGGCAGGCACGTTCATGGCGGTTTCAGACCTGACTGCACTTGCAGTGGCCTGAGGTTCGGCAGACTCCGAAGTCTGCTGGCCTTTTTGAGCAAGAGGCGGAGCAGTACATGCTGCTCCAGCCAGAGGCGCTGCTTGCGCAACCACGGTAACACTTGGTGTAAATCTCGCGCGTGCCGAAACACGCGGCACCACGCCACGGCGCACCACGTCGGCGAAGAAAAGATCAGAATGGCTTTGTGCAGAAAACCGTTGTCGTGCCTCTTGAAATGATAGGCTGAGTTTGACCTTGAGTTTTAATATTTGTTTCTTTTGTTCCATTGGGAATATAATCGGGAGTAGGCGGGATGACCTCTTGCACAGTTATCGTAACAGGTTTCTGAAGTGCACTTGTCAGAAGCATGTTCACAAGATGCGCACTTCACGCACCTAGCGCACCCTCTGCACGTTTGGGATCCGTGTCCAAAGCGCTGGCGCTTGAAATATCGGCGAGGATTGGGTAGGTAAGGTCTGACACGAAGCTTGCAGTAACCAGTTTCAATAGAGTCAGGGAGGTTACTTGTTCTGAAAGTAATTATTATGTGCTTTGTTGAGATTTGTTGGTCATCTCGCTTTATTCTTATCCTGTGTCTTTAAGTATATTTCGTTCCTGCCATCCTTCGAGCAATTGACCCTCAGATAGCGCGAAGAGGTCATCGTCAGATACTACGCCACGCACTGTGTTCATGAACCTATGTGGGCTCACTGATACAAGGGTGTTACCAAATGCAACGAGCTTCGAGAGCTTGTCGTACTGGGTCTTGTCAAGTACTTCTAGAAAGAGATCACCACTCCCATCTTTGTTACTTTATAGCCAGGACCGATTGCATCTGTGAGCGTTTTCGAGGCCATGAATGGTGAAAAAGATCGGACTGTTTTCTGTTCATTCTGACTGTGAATTATGTGGTACTTGGGGAAGGTCTCTTTGGGTTGTTAAAAAAATAAGCTGTCATCGGTGCGCCATCTTTTCAGGCAGTGATCACGGAATGTGGGAAAAGAGTTTTCCATAGGAAGCATTAAAACTTTGACGGCTACGGTGGCCACCCACCACCAAGCCCAACAAGGGGACGCTACAAGGTTGAATACTAAACACCTAGAGACGCCATCAATGCATCGCCGCTATAACCAAACATAACTAACTGCCCTATGCAGAGCTACTACACAAAATTAATCCTTGCTGCCAGGAAAGCAGGAAATAAAGGATAAGAGCAGAAGCCAAGAAAGAGTAGAAGAAAGAGAAAGGTGAAGATGTAGGGAAAGAGAGATAGGAAAATGCGACTGCCGAGTTCCCCTGGGTGGGTTAGCCCAGGGGTGCCGTCTACATGAAGCCGAGGCCAAAGTGGTGTCTTGCGTCTGTCGGGGGGTCTTAAAGGTCTAATCATCTGGCGTCGGCTTAACACCTAGGATCCCCTTTTCTCCGGACACGGCTCACCCAAGCACGGCTAGGCGTGAAAGAAACTCCAACCGCCACCCCCCCCCCCCCTCCGTTAGCTCGGGTCCCTGATGTCGTTACGCACCGAACGCCCGCTAGCACAAACGCGTTGCGGGATTGCTAGTGCCCTGTCTAACTACCTAAATATACACTAGAGGAAACTCTGCTACCAGTGTCTATGAGAGTTCCGATGCATGGCACTTCAGCGACCATGGGAATTATGGGTGTGACTTTGATTTGCCTAGTCTTCGTACTTTACGTTCGTTCTGGCTACGCGTGACTTAAAGCTGCTCTGTCACGAAATAACAATCGGCAAATGTTCGGCAGTTGCGCTTCACCACCTTAATCTTGAAGGTTTACCACTTCAAATCTGGTCACGAAGTGAAAAATCATTTGTTGTTTTTTTCGAAACAAAACAAACCGATATCCGAAATACCCATCATTGTCATGCTGACTGAATAATCGCTGCACCAGAGTCCCCTCTAGTTAACTTTAGAAAACTTTATGCCGAGTATTCGGGCGAGCTTGCCCCCCCCCCCTTGCTATACGTCATCAACGAGTTTTCTTGGGATGGCGGGGCGACTCGCTGTCGCATGCACACATTTTCAGCGCACAGGGCCTGACTGCGTGCTCATCGCATTTAGGGCGGCTTCTACGAAACGACGTTCAAAGCGCGAGCTGAGGGCGCTTGAGCCTGGGAAGCGGCTACCGGCGGACATCAGCTGACATGCCGGCAAACAGGGCATGTACTTCGACGACAGGGCGTTGTGCACAGAACCTATACCCGGGCGTGTTGTATTTGGTAACGTGATTTTTACCAATGCAGCGTCCGCTATGAAAGTGTTTCTGCAATTGGTTGTGATAATGACAGCCCTCACGTAAGATTGGCTTGTGTGGAGAACCTTAGTTTGACAGAGCGTTGAATCGTTTGAATGTGCAATAAGGGAGCGGAGGTTCGGGCTTCGACCCCGGCCGGCACCTGAGTGCTTTAATAAAGCACCTCTTCACCGGACAACGGCTCTTCCTTCGCGCTGCCACCGAACACTCGAGTCATTGAGGGGCGCCATTTCCGAACAAACGCCTTCTTTGATCTACTAGTGCTGAAGCTAATAGAGGAGTAGGAGATTAAGTAGTGGCGAGAGGGGCACATTTCAGAAAGGCCTTGGATACAGGCCTTGTCTGGTGAACAGCAGTGAAACTGCCGGACCTCGGTGATTAGCAGAAAGTGAGGGGTCACTGTTGAAGCGCTGTCTGGATGGCCTTGGGGTTCTTCATGCGAACGACTCAGCCATCAGTCGGCACAATCGCAGTAGCAACGCTACAGATTGCGCTGCACAAAATATCTTCAAAGGTAAGAAGGAATGGAATCACGTCTGGGGGAAGCCCGTAGACGAGACAGACATCAAGAACAAGAGGGAAGCGGATTTGACTGTGTAATAAACTTACAACAGGAAACAAATCAACCAAACCTCCACCGGTTACAGAACCAATAAAGCGACTTCACCAAATTAATGGACATGGCGGGACTGCATCACCGGCCGCGCTTGCTTGCTTGCTCGCTTGCTTGCTTGCTTGCTTGCTTGCTTGCTTGCTTGCTTGCTTGCTTGCTTGCTTGCTTGCTTGCTTGCTTGCTTGCTTGCTTGCTTGCTTGAGTCTCCAAGTCACTCGTAACTACTACAGGGAATGCCATTTTAACCAGCGGCCAAAAAAAGCAAGAATTGAAAGTTGAGATCAAGGAAAATGGTTCGCTCTGAAACCGTCGCCGTCTTCTTCCTTGATGCCATTACAAAGCACCTGCTTCTCCTGGATGTGCGAGCGATTATTTTTCTAGCTATTTCGATTTCATTCTTCCGCTCCGCTATTACTACCTGTGGCATGCAAGAGGTTTGTGCTTCGAATTTCAGTGTTGGAAAATCTGCATCCGGATAAAGAAAAAAAAGAAAACGTTAGCCTGATGATGAAATTTCACAAAAAGACCTGGAGTACGTTCTCACTGGCGACCACAGCCGGTAATGCGCTCCCGCACCAGAGCAGGATTGGCTACTATGATGCAGTACTTGGCCACAACCTCCCAAATGAACACACCAATGAACCATCGACCCTCAGGAGAGGGTGAAGCATAGCAATACGAGGATTACAAAGGCACGGAGGAAAGGAGAGGGGAGTTGACCATTAGTTGTGCTTGGCAAGGTGGAGAAGATGTTAAAAACTAAAACGCAATGAAATTTCGAGGCGCGAATTCAGAAAACGTGTCCACGGTCCACAGACGAGTGTCGTAAGCACCCTGCTAACAAAGTCTGATAGGCAAAATAATATTTAAAGGGGAACCACTCATATGAATTCGGACACCTCCCTGCAACGTATGTGGTTGTATTGCTCCGCCAGCCCACTCGCGCGCAGCCCGAAGTCACTTTCTCGTCTCTTTTAAAGGCGATAGTCTTTCTTGGCGACCTTCGACGCAAAAACTTTGGTCTGTCTGTCTGTACATTTGTCTGTTTGTCCACCGTTACCGCAAACCGGGTACTCTAAACAGTACCAGCCGATATGCCAAACGGCCGAGCCCATCCGCAGCGCCCACCAATGTTGTTCAAGGATCAGCATTCATACGTGTGCGATTGTTAATTAAAAAGCAATTATTGCGCATATCTGAGGCACCATAACAACACGTATATATTCTGCATGTTCGTCTTTTACTATAAAAGCCATACATAAGTAATTCTAAGGACCGTAGCGCTTATCACGCTGCGCTGACCACGAAACGCTTGCACGGAAAGGCGAGTGTTTCCAACGCTTTGCTAAGAAGACACGGTGGTGGCCCCTACCCGTCGCCTTGCGTCCTACACCTTAACAGGCATCCGCTCCTGGCACTGAGACAGGCGCGGATTGCCGTCTCAGTGCCACGCGCTTTGTTTTCCAAAAAAAACTGCTAGATCGCGCTCATGTCTCATGTGTGACGTGACTTGATGCACTCGTTCGCCTACGCTGCACGCTCGAGGCACTCTAATGCAGCGCCTCCGGAATACCATTCACCGACTTTCTTGCGCAGAACATCAAATAAATGTTTTGTTCACTCTCTCCACACGCAAGACTATCGTCTTTCGACGACATTTACAGATTGCATGCACATACGGGGCCACGTTTTCTTAAAGACAGTAGTCTTTCGGGGACCTTTGATGCAGAAATTTCGGTCGGTCGGTCGGTCGGTCGGTCGGTCGGTCGGTCGGTCGGTCGGTCGGTCGGTCGGTCGGTCGGTCGGTCGGTCGGTCTGTCTGTCTGTCTGTCGGTCTGTCTGTCTGTCGGTCTGTCTGTCTGTCTGTCGGTCTGTCTGTCTGTCGGTCTGTCTGTCTGTCTGTCGGTCTGTCTGTCTGTCTGTCGGTCTGTCTGTCTGTCTGTCGGTCTGTCTGTCTGTCGGTCTGTCTGTCTGTCTGTCGGTCTGTCTGTCTGTCTGTCTGTCTGTCGGTCTGTCTGTCGGTCTGTCTGTCTGTCTGTCGGTCTGTCTGTCTGTCGGTCTGTCTGTCTGTCGGTCTGTCTGTCTGTCTGTCTGTCTGTCGGTCTGTCGGTCTGTCGGTCCGTCGGTCCGTCCGTCCGTCCGTCCGTCCGTCCGTCCGTCCGTCTGTCTGTCTGTCTGTCTGTCTGTCTGTCTGTCTGTCTGTCTGTCTGTCTGTCTGTCCGTCTGTCCGTGTCTGTCTGTCTGTCCGTCTGTCTGTCTGTCTGTCTGTCTGTCTGTACATTTCTCTGTTTGTCTACTCTTAATAGCATTGCGTTATTTTATTTTTATTCTTGTTGTACTTCACTCAACGAAATCATAAATATACTGCTGCAGCTTCTTTACTGCCCTCACAAAATGCTAAATAACTGCTCCAAAAAAGTTTCACGCTTCTAATAATACTTGGCTACCGGAGTCTTCTGCTAAGAACGCCAGTATGAAAAATACGGCGGCCGAGTTTCGCCGAGCAGGCCACCTTTGAAAAGCTAACGACTCATTCCATATCGAATTGAAGCATAGAATGGGTATGAACGCGTACTTGCGGCAAAGGGACTTACTTTTGCTGAAAGAAGTGCGCACAACTACGCTACTTCATGCATTGTAGGCTGGCATCTAAACAATTCGCAGATTCCAAGTACAGTGGGAATCGATGATATGCGAAGCACGATCGAGGAACGTTAATATGTGACTTTAAAATTAGCACAACGTTACGAAACGGAAGTAAATTCGGCCGTACATGAGTTTCATGTCATAATTACCATGTTCAGATGTGTATTTACCTTAGTCATCTATTCACATCAGGTGATACCAAATTTGGTATTTGTGGAGCTGGTGAGACGGCCGCTAGCCCACCAAGATCATGATATGTTGTCATGTTCTTACATAACACGCGTGTCAGGATTATCATGTTTCAACCAGTCATACCTTCGTCATCCCGATAGTTATAGCGCGAGAACAAAACGATGACACAGAGACAAGGAGGACATGAAGGACACGAGCGTGAACTTCCAACTGAGTTTATTGCGCAGAGCGCGAAAATATGTTGAGGAGACAGTAGCCATGTGACGAAAACCATATGGCACAAGGAGCAAAACATGAATAAGGAAAAAAAAACAAAAAACAATAGCACAAAAAAAGGCAGAGAAAAGTCTATAAGGAAACGAAACAGAAAACTAAAGGTGATGTGATTACTCGCACGCACCAAAACCTTCGAGGAACCTTAGTTCCTTCTCGGACAAAGACATGGAGGGCTTGCTAATGCACGACACCTGTTCGCGTGCCATCTGCGCAGCCTCGACGATGACTTGGGTGCGCTCATCCTTGTGCTTGTAAAGCGTCGCTGTGTCCTTGAAAAGGGGCACACAGTTGCACTCAGTGCAGTGCTGAGCAACAAAACCATCTTTCCCGTTTCTAACATGGTTAGCGTGTTCTCTCAGTCGATTGTTTACACACCTCCCAGTCATTCCGACCTAACAAGCACCGCATGAAAGGGGGGCCCTATAAACGACTTCCCGGGAGCATGAACCTCCCGGGAAGATGGACGGTTCGTTGCGCTTTTGCGTTGATTACCGTAAACTGAACAAGGTCATCAAAAAGGACGTCCATCCTCTACCCCGGCTAAATGACTCGTTGGACCGCATACGCAACGCTGAATATTTTTACTTCATGGATTTGCGTTGCGGCTACTGGCAAATCGCAGTGAATGAGCGCGATCACGAAAAGACGGCGTTTATTACTCCTGACGGCCTGTACGAGTTTAAAGTGTTGCCTTTCAGTCTATGCTCAGCGCCAGATACTTTCCAAAAAATGATGGATACGGTTCTCACGAGACTCAAATGGCAATCATGTCTTGTTTACCTTGAAGACGCTGTGGTCTTTGCAGACACATTTGAACAACACGTTCAACGCCTTCCGGCAGTTTTTCAGGCAATCAGAACAGCGGGGCTTTCTCTCAAACCCAAGAAATGTCATTTTAGATATGAAGAACTGAAGTTTTTTGGTCACGTTGTGAGTCATGCCGGCATCCGCCTAGATCCGGAGAAAACTCACGCCGTTGCCGCCTTTCTCGTGCCCTCAAATAAGCGAGACTTACGCCGATTTCTGGGGCTCTGTGCGTATTACAGGCGCTTTGTCAAAAACTTCTCGAAGATTGCTGAACCCCTCAACAAGCTTACAAAAAACGGTGGGTACGTGTCTTGTTTTTTTAATGTTCTGATCAGTGCCATGCGTTCGACGCCCTCGGAAACTTCCTCCATGCTCCGCCTGTACTGAGTCATTTTGACGAAAGCGCCGACACGGAATTCCACACTGACGCCAGCTACGTTGGACTAGGAGCAGTATTAGTTCAGTGGCATAATGGCGTAGAGCACGTGATCGCTTATGCGAGCAGAACGTTATCCCCAGCAGAGAAAAACTATTCTGCAACCGAGAAGGAATGCCTCGCTGTTGTCTGGCCCATAACAAAGTTCCGCCCATACTTGTATGGCCGCCCATTCAGGGTAGTTAGCGACCACCATTCCCTTTGTTGGCTCGCAAATCTCAAAGATCCCTCAGGTCGTCTAGCACGATGGAGCCTTCGGCTACAAGATTTTGATGTCACCATCGTCCACAAATCTGGGCGGAAACACACCGACACCGACTGTCTCTCACGTGCACCGGTCGAAAATGCCAACACTGACCTTGAAGACAACGACACTTTTCTTTCTGCCGTATCAGCAACCCGCTTGGCTGAGCAACAGCGTCACGACTCGGAGCTCATTCCACTCATTGACTACCTGGAAGGACGCAATTCCCATCCTCCTCGAAGCTTTGCACGCTCGCTATCCTCCTTTTGTTTCCGCGATGGAGTGCTTTACAAAAAGAACTTTCATCCTACACAAGCTATGTATCTGCTTGTTGCGCCAACTACACTTCGTGGTGACATTTTACGTGCGTGTCATGATGAGCCATCGTCCGGACACCTCGTCTATACGCGCACGCTGCAAAGGATTCAACGCTTCTACAACTGGCCACATTTCGCAAAGACTGTGAAGCACAACGTTCGCACATGTCGCGACTGTCAGCAACGTAAGGTTCAACCTTTACGATCAGCAGGGCTACTGCAACCGATAGGCACACCAAAAGCGCCCTTTCATCAGATAGGCATGGACTTGTTGGGGTAATTCCCCACGTCTTCGTCTGGAAACTGGTGGATTGTGGTCGCTACTGACTACTTAACACGCTACTGTGAAACAAAGGCACTTCCAAAAGCTAATGCAGCAGACGTCGCCCAATTTTCCGTTAACAGCATCGTCTTACGTCACGGTGCGCCAGCTGTCGTCATAACTGATCGTGGGACAGCTTTCACCGCAGAGATGCTGCCGGAAGTCTTGCGATTAAGTGGCACGGAACATCGTAAAACAACGGCTTACCACCCGCCAGCAAACGGGCTGACTGAACGACTCAATAGGACAATTGCAGACATGCTGTCAATGTATGTGGACATCGATCACAAGAACTGGGACGCCATACTTCCTTGCGTAACTTTTGCGTATAACACTGGTGTTCAAAAAAGTACCGGTTGCACACCTTTTCGCTTAGTCCGCGGTCGGGAGGTCACGACGATGTTCGACGCCATGCTCCTGCCCGACAACTCAGGAATATACCCCACGGATGCCGCCAAATTTGCGGTGTGCGCAGAAGAGGCCCGTCAACTTGCTCGTCACCGTATTCAACATCACCAAACCGCAGACGCGCGCCCCTACAATCTTCGTCATCGTGAAGTTATTTTCAAGCCTGGTGAAGAAATCTGGATGTGGACCCCTATCCGACAGCGTGGCCGTTCAGAAAAGCTTCTTCGCCACTACCTCGGCCCTTAAAAGGTCGTACGACGTCTCAGCGACGTCACTTACGAAGTTCTCCTAGAAGGCATTTCGAGACGTTCCCGTTTCACCCCGCGAACTGAAGTCATTCACGTCTCACGGCTCAAACCATACTTTTCGCAGTGTGAATCACCAGTGAGTGACTGACTGTATTGGTAACTTCGCGTCTTTCTTTTTCTTTCGTCTTTTTCTTACATTGTTTCCTATCTTTCTTATTTCTCATTGGACTCTTGACTCCGCAACCAACTACGTTATTCCGCCTTAGGCCATTCATTTTGCTTGCATGGTAATTTTTGTCTTATTTTTTTCTTCATGCACAGCATCGAGACGATGCTTCTTGGGAGAGGGGGTAATGCCACCATTGATGAACGAGCCGCTGTGCTTCATACTCGTTTTGGGCTGCGAAATAGAAGAGGACATTTTCATTGCTCTGGTTCAGGTGAACTCCTGGCTGTAGGTCTTGTTTTCTTCGTGACACTATTTTCGCGCTCTGCGCAATAAGCTCAGCTGGAAGTTAGCGCTCGTGTCCTTCTTGTCTCTGTGTCGTCGTTTTGTTCTCACGCTATAACTATCGTCATGCCATACCAACTAGTCCAAGCTGCCACACTTCGTCATCTATTGACGTCACGTAACACCAAATTCGTACATATGAAGCTAGCAAAACAACCGCGAGCACGCTATGAGAGTACCATGTAGTCATGTTTTACATGACACGCATGTCATGATTATTATGTTTTGACGTGCCATTTACCTTCATCGTCCATTAGCGCCATGCAATACAAAATTTGGTATATATGGAGCTAGCAAAACGACAGCGAGCGCATCATGATCGTAATGTGTAGTCAGGTAGCTACATGACACGCATTTCATTATCATCATGTTTGCACCAGTCACGCACCTTTCCCGTCCATTCACGTCTCGTAATACCAAATTTGATATATGTGATGCTAGCAAAACAGCGGCGAGTGCATCACGAAGGGCTCAATAGACTTCATCGTAACGTTGACGCGCGCGACCGCTGGGCGCAGTGACGCTACGCTAGCAAAACGCAAGCACGGTGGCAATCGGTGCAAAAGGCAGCATGCTGCATTTCGCACCGACGACGTTATTAGCAGACAGCACCGCGACTTCCCTCTTCGTGATGCAGGGACGCAGTACACACTAACACGCACATATCTGAAAGCAAAGCAGCGCGGCGCGCGCCTACGAATATATATCATGCTGATCGGCGCCTGGCGTGGCATCGCCGGCGTGACGCGACGAAACGAACGCTGGCACACACGCGAGCCGGATGACGTCGAAGTGTATAGGGATCTTGAGTGTGGCATGTAGTCCTGTTCTACATGACACGCATGTCATGATTATCATGTTTCGATGTGTTACTTAACTATGTCGTCTATTCGCACCACGTATTACAGAATTTGGTGCATGCGAAGCTAGGGAAACGACCGCGAGCGCATCGCGAGCGTAGCATGTAGTCATGTTGTAACATGACACACTTTCATGATTATCACGTTTGCACCAATCACATACCTTCGTCATCTATTCACGTCCCGTAATACCCAATTTGGTATATGCGAAGCTAGCGAAACGGCCGCGAGCGCATCATGAGTGTAGCATGTAGTGGTGTTTTTACATTACATGTATCACATGATTGTCATATTAGCATCAGTCACATGCCTTCGTCACCCATTCCCGTCCCATAATACGAAATTTGGTATATATGAAGCCAGCGAAACAGCCGCGAGCCTATCATGAGCGTGGTATGCAGTGATGTTTTTACATGACATGTATCACATAATTATCATAATTGCATCAATCACATACCTTCGTCATCCATTCACGTCCCGTAATTCCAAATTTGTTTTATGCGAGGCTAACGAAACGGCCGCGAGCACCTCATGAGTGTGGCAAGTAGTCATGTTGTTACATGACACAAATGTCATCATTTTCATGTTAGGGTCTCTCGCTTGTGTTCGCCATGTAGTCTTGTCATACCATACGAGTTTTGCGACATTTCATGTGAACGAAGACCACAAGAGCAGCAAGACCATGAAATGTAAACCATTGCATTCACGACATACATGTCATGATTTTCATGTTTTGACTAGTCAATTATGCTCATCACGCATTCATGCTATGCCATACCAATTTTGGCATAGATGCCATTATCGAAACGACTAGGAGAGCTAAAGGTCGTAGGCGGTTAGATATATACGCTCAAAGTCGCTGAAGTTCGCTAAGAAATGCTGGGCATTTAAAACAAGCCGCTGTTGACATGACAAGCACGTGCAAATTTGCATTTTTGCTCAGCACACATACTTTACGAAGCACAGCGCAAGCGGATTTCCCGTTTTGTGGGAAGCAACACATCATTCTTACAGCCCCATGCAGACGCAACCATTCTTATGATTGCGAGCAAACGCGAGAGCTACACGCACGCGCGTGCCTTATTCAGAGTTATATTTAGGTAAAATTTCACACCAGAAAACGTTACTCTGCGGCACGGTCTTAATGTTTATTGCAAAAATTTCATACGGTTGTCATTATGAATGATTGGCCCAGTTCCACACCTTCTACAAAGTGGCAAATCATGATAAAGAAATGCGATTTCAACCAGGCTTTATTACCATAGCAAACGCACTGTGCGGCTGCCGTATTATTTTACGTATTTCAATGCTCGAGCTTGCTGCAAAGTACGTCTTGTATACCGTGATATAAACGGCGATTTCATGTTCCAGTAAAAATGTCAGTGCCCGGTTTATTTACAGTTTCATTCATGAGCTTTGTGACATTTCACGCCAGATATTACAAGATGAATCAATTTTCGAAGGTGATCGAATTTTCACCTGTATATCAAAACAACATTGAGAAGGAGGGACGGTGGCTGTGGGCCCATTCTACAGACGTATAAACAAAGAACCATGTGATCTGAAGTCGCGGAAGACAGGAGCGTAGGCAGAAAATTTTTCCGGAGGGGCCACCTCCTTGGATTTAATTGGGGGGCCCGAGCAGGCAGATGTGATCGAACATTATTTTGTGCGCTATATGCCATTAAAAATGGGGGGGGGGGGGTGTCGCAAGCTCAGTGTGACGCCCCTTGTCTACACCACTGGTGGACGAAAGCCCGTATGGCCGAGTACACACATGGGAACAGGCACCCGCGGAGGTGAGTGGGAGGTGGCGCAGACTGTGGTAGGAGTTAGCTTGGCAAGAGAAGTAGCTTTAACAGACTGGAGCGGCACATGTATTATGTAAGAAAGAAAGATTCGTGAAACACGCTGGCCGAACACACAAAAGCAACTGGCCACGAATTAGGCCGCAACAGGGTAAAGAAACAAAAATTAAAGGAAAGAACTGACCTTCTGGGCTTTATCTTGACTCTCTGAAAATTCAGACGATGGCGCACACTCCTAAATGTAATGACGGCCACTATCCCCTCATGTACGCACGTAGGTCGTATTTTAAGATATACAAAATCAGACTGTTTGCAAATTCACTTTTGCTTGTGAACGAGGCTCCCATGCGATAACTGAAACGTTTTGCTTTTGTGTGAACAATCGTGGTCGGTGCTCATTTTAACCCCTTGAGCTTGAATTACCACCCGCAACGAAATAGAAAGAAAGAGGTGACAGTGGCGCTGCCAGCGACTTTGGCTGTAGCGTCGCCTACGTAGCGCGCTGTGGCACGCCATATCCATAACATTTACAGCTGCTTTCTGAATTCTGTAGTCTATAGAAGCCCGCACACATGAAGTGAGAGCAAAACAACGCTGTTCAAATGTGAATACACCGCGAAATCGCAGTCAAAAACAACGCATCCAACCACCAGCTTTCCTTCACCAGAGCGAGGGGAGATCACGTGATCCAACCCTGCACGTCACCGGGATTGCAGCGCCCGCTCCTCGAGTGGTGGGCCTCGCGCCCAATAGCTAAGGGGTGTGGTGGCCGGGCTAGAGGACTACGACTGCAAACAAACTTTGAGCCGAAACAAAATGCCATGCCGGAAGCCGGAACACAAGCCAGAAAACCATCCCACCTAAATTGCCATATGTGTGGTCTCTTTCAATAATCATCACAACATTGACAAGTCGAGCAAACACGCGCCGTCAAAGCAACACATTAGCAATGCATTCTTGCGCATACGAACACTTATCAGGAGGGCCCTTCTTTAATATAGCTTGGAAAGAGCTAACACAATAATCTCGAAATCTCACGCACTTATATTTCGCTAGCCGCGGGCGTTGTAACGCATGTATTTTTGCATAAGATGAAAATATGGATGCTGACTTTAAACTAGAATGCTCGGCAACACATTTTTTTTTTTATTCTGTACTAACCGTCACCTTCGACATTGCTTCTCTTTGCTGCTGATTATAAAGTGTACCAGCACTCGAGCTGAATCACAACTGGAGTGATGAAAAAATGACCAGGAGTGCAGACACCGCATATAATAAAGTATTGGTAGTGTTGTGACTTCCTTTATTCATCCCTCGCAACAGAAGAGCAGTCATCATCATTATTGAGCCTCCTCACGAGCTGACGCTTGGCCTTGTGGCAGCACCGGCTCACCCTTTTCTTTTTCTTTCTTCTTGAGTTCCATTAAAGCCTTTCACCTTGCAATCCGTGTTTTTGCTTGAAGTGAGCCACGCCGCAGCAGTAATGCTCAGAGGTCCAACACATGGTGCCGAAAACCCGGGACATTTGACGGCGCCAACACCATCGACGTTAGAGGCCGCAACACCTCGGAAGACGGTGCCTGTGATCTTGGTGAGATACATCGACTGCGGGCGGCAGAATGGAACGTTATCTTAGACGACGCCACAGCCTGCGGTCCCAACTGGATGTCCTGTTGTCCGAAGCGGAAGACCACTTGTGAGGAAATCAAGCCATCACAGCAGCTGCAGTAAGTGTCTTCCTCGAACGAATAAACTCATTTTATAGTCAGAGAGAGAAAGTGGATGAGGCGATTTTCGAAAAGACGCCAGATGACCTGTTTGGCAGCGAGACGTTAGACGCTGAAGAATACCGCGACAAGGTTGTTACTCTCACAGCGAATCTACGAGTCAAGCTGAATGAGTGTCTGGCTCCTCCAACCCCCTCCTTACGAACGTTCACCCGTTATCATCTGGCAAAAGTAAGCTTCCCCAACTAGAACTCGTAAAATTTGATGGTAACCGCAGACTATGGCCGACATTTTGGACGCAGTTTACACCAGCAGTTCACAACAGCGAGTTAAGCACAGCTGACAAGTCCAACTACTTGAACAGTTTGGTTACCGGAGCGGCCGCGTCGGCCATATCGGGATTACAAGCTAGCGAAGAGTGCTATAAAGACGCTATTGAAATTTTAAACAAGCGTTTCGGAGATGAACCGATTATAGTGCACGACCATTTGCAAGGTTTGCTGGATCTAAAGCCAGTGTCGTCGTCAGCCGACGTTCGTAAACTGAGGCAACTTTACGACAAGGTACAGGTTCATATTCGAAGTCTCAAGGCGCTTGGCACAAACTCGACAACTGATTGCTCCATGCTTCGGGAAATCCTGCTAAGAGTTCTACCGACGGAAATGGTGCTGCGTTTTCACGAGATGCACAAGGCATCCTCGTCGGCTGTATCCTCTTCGAATACGCAAGGCAATTCAAACCATGAAACGGTTCCAGAAGATAACAATTTTTGAATGCTTCTGGAATTTTTCGAACTTCAACTCACTTGTCCGGAAGCTGTTGCTAAACCAGACGTAACGGAAACTTGTCGAGCACCAGATAATAGAGGACTAAAACCCAGTAATTCACGTGACGTTTCCACGACAGCTGCTCTACAAAGCTCAACAAAAAGTCCACAACAATGCCTGTTCTGCCAGTCTGAAAAGCATTCTGCCGAAGTCTGTGGTACAAAGGATATCGACTTCTCAAACAAAAGGGAGATGCTCATCAAAGCGCGGCGATGCTTTCGTTGCCTAAAGCAGGGCCACATGGCAAAAGATTGCAGAAACCGGTTCAAATGTAGGAAGTGCGCCAGAAGGCGCACAAAATCTGTTTGCGCATCCGACATCAGAACGACAGTATGGTGATATTTGTATCGGTCAATCTGGTGTCCAAGCAGGCAAGGTCAGTCGTAATGCTGCAGAGTCTGACAGCCACCATATTGGACGTCAAATCATCCGGTCGCTACCGAGCACTTTTGGATGGTGGAAGTAAGCGGAGCTTCATTACAACCAAAGCTTATGGAAGACTTAGAAGCGAACTAATAGAAGAGGAAACGTTAGCCATCGGTGTGTTCGGGGGCGATAACATAAGGAAAACCATGAAGAAGGAACGCGTATCGATTCTCCCTGCAAACCAGAAAATACCGATTTCAATAGAGGCGCTGGTGGTGGACACGATATGCACTGAATGCATTCTGGTACCAGAAGAAAACGTTATAAAAGAAATGTACAAGATGCACTTGGATCCGTGAGCTCTCTCTTTACAAGGAGTAGAAGACAAACAGATCGCGGCACTTATTGGGTCAGACTATTATTGGGATAAAGTAACTGGTACCGTGAAGCCTGTGTTCGAAAAGTTGAAAGCTGTCAAGACGAAACTGAGATGGACTGTTGAAAGACCAATGTCTACTGCAGCCGATGTTGCACAGTGTGCCAGTATTGCAGTCCTACGATTCACAGTGACCGAGCAACACATCTCGAAACTTTTGACTAAATTTTGAGATATAGAAAGCACCGGTATCCAAGCCAATAATGAAGCAACGACGGTCACCGAATCGGTGCTGACAAATTTTGAGAACAACATCAATAAGAAAAACAATCGATATGAAGTGGCACTACCGTAGAAGGAAAGGGTTACTCTGGGTGAAAACTACACAGTGGCACTCAAACAACTGCATAGTTTGATGAAGAAGCTTAACGAGTACAATGAGCTCTTAAAGCAATACGATGCAACTATTAGAATGCACCTCGAAGAAGGATATGATGGAAAAGTACCTACAAAAGAAGACCAACCAGTTGGATCCCGGTATTATATGCCACACTGAGCCGTCTTACCTGAGGACCGATCTACTACGAAGGTACGCATCGTGTTCGACGCTGCGTCTCACGAATTCGGCATGAAATCCTTAAACGACAATCTAGAAGCCAGCCCAAGTCTAAATTCTGACGTAGTGACGCTACTGCTTCATTTCCGACGCTACAAGATAGCTATGAATGCTGATGTTGAGAAGGCGTTCCTTCAAATCGGCCTGCAAGAACACGTCAGAGATGCACTTCACTTCTTGTGGTTCAAGACTTCACCTCAAGTGGACAGTTCTCTGCCGGAAATAGAAGTTTGGAGAATGACGAGAGTGCCCTTTGAAGCTACTTCAAGTCCTTTCCTATTGACTGCTACCTAAAAGCGGCACTTCAGGTCCGAAGAAAATCGCTTTCCTTCGACAGCCCGGCTATTGCAAGACTCCATATACATGGATGATCTTATTGGCGCTGACACCATTGTACAAGCTATTCAAATGCATAAAAATATATTTTAAATCTTCAAAGATGCTTCAATTACCATTCGTAAATGGGCCAGCAACGACCCCGTTGTATCTGCCGTCTTCGTACAAGGAATCACTTCTTCCGAAAAATCACTTTGCTCACCTTCTGGACCTCTGAAAGTCCTGGAACTTTATTGGAACAAACAGACGGATACCTTTTCGTTTAGGCCCCAGGATATTCTACAGTTTATGGAGGAGCATCGAATTACCAAGTGCTTTGTGCTCCAAGCTGTTGCAAGGATCTACGACCCTTTGGGGTTTCTGTCACCCTTTAAGTAAGGGCGAAGATCTTCCTACAAGATCTCTGGAGGGAAAACCTCGGCTGGGATGACACCATGCCAATGAATCTGTCAGCTGTCTGGAAAAAATGGAGCAAGGAGGTAGCCATGCTACATGAGATCAGTATTCCCAGGTTCCTCGCAGTGGGCGGTGAAGGCGCTTATCAAAAGGCAGACCTGCACATCTTTTCCGACGCAAGTGAGTCAGCATACGGTGCTGTAGCCTACCTTCGTACCATCGACTCAAGTGGTACCGTCGACGCTATACTATTAATGACAAAGACAAGAGTTGCGCCGTCGAAGACGGTCACCTTGGCGAGGCTGGAATTGATGTCAGCTTTGCTTGCAGCCCGCTTACATGCATACATCTTCAAGAACTGCGACCTGGGCGCTGGTGAAGTAACATTTCGGTCCAATTCCCAGATTACCCTTTGCTGGATTTACAAGGACTTCGTTTCTTCGAAGGCATTTATACGGAGCAGGACGCAGGAGATCAGAAATTTGACAGAATATTATCGATGGCGATTTTGGCCCAGAAGAGAAAACCCTTCACATTCGCTAACTCGAGGCTTGACTGTACACAAACTGAGTAGATCACAGTTGCGGTGGTATGGACCCGGATGGCTTGCCATGTCTCATACATTATGGCCTGAATTCGGAGGAAAACTTGACCTCGAATACGGAAAACTCGAAGCAGCTGAGACAGGGCCAGAAATCCATATCCGCGCTGTTGACACGAGAACATCGATACCAACGCTGATTGATATAGAATGATTCAGCAGACTCACAAAACTTGTAAGAGTAACGACATGGGTTTACCGTTATGTTAAAAAGTTGAAGGAAAGCGATAGGTCTGCTGATGAAATTCAACAGGCGAAGTGCTACTTGATTCGCGTAGAACAGAAAGCTCACTTTGGTAACGAAGGCAACTGCGTCACAAACGAGAACCCGATTCCTTCCAAAAGTCCGATTGGACAATTAAGATTATTCCTCGATAACATCGGGCTGCTTCCGGTAAAAGGAAAAGTTCAGATGACGACGACTCGTATGGTTCTCGCCATTCAATCCTCCTACCGAAATACTCTCACCTCATTATTTTAATTAACAATCATGCTTACGAAAAAGTCTTCCACAGAGATGTACGAGACACACTGACTCAAATCAGAAAACAATACTGGATTCCTCAATTACGACAGCTGGTGAAAAAAACAATACGACAGTATGTCATCTGCAAAAGCCTACAGTCTAAACCAGTTGAGCAAGTTTCACCTTGTATGCCCCAGTATTATTGTAATCAAACCCCTCCGTTCCTTGTAAGGGGAGTAGATTTTGCGGGTCCACTTTACATCAAAGGTCATCTTCATCAGCGCTCTTACATCGCTCTTTTTACTTGTGCTGTAACAAGAGCTGTTCACTTGGAACTTGCTGAAGATTTGACGACGGCGAATTTCATTTGTGTACTTCGGAGATTCGTATCACGTAGTCCCACAATGTACGAGCGCTGATGAAGATGACCTTTGATGTAAAGTGGACCCGCAAAATGTACTCCCCTTACAAGAAACGGAGGGGTTTGATTACAATAATACTGGGGCATAAAAGGTGAAGCTCAACAGGTTTAGCCTGTAGGCGTTGGCAGATGACACACCGTCGAATTGTTTTTTTTTTCACCAGCTGTCGTAATTGTGTGTCACTCTGTCACACAACGTACAGCGACAATGCCCAAACCTTCGTCAAAACGTCCAAAGATCTGCAGAAGCTCTGGCGAACAATTCGGCATCCCGATGCGCTTGCACTTTTCTCTTCCTCGAAGATTCAGTGGAAATTCATTTGCCCGAGTGCTCTTTGGTGGGGCGGATTTTACGAGAGACTCGTACGTTCTGTGACGACCTGCTTGAAGAAGGTGCTTGATCGACGTTTCGTAAATCAGACAGAGTTCATTACTTTACTAACGGAAGTGGAAACAGTAATAAATTCTCGGCCTTTAACATATGTGCACAATGACGTAGATGAGCCGTGCCTCCTGTCTCCCGCAGATTTTCTCGTTGGAAGAGGACTGACAACGCTACCACCTTACGACCTCAAAATCATAACCGAGTCGGCCAACGATCAACCGAAGAAACTTTGGAGCAAGCGAGAAAAGGATTTGCAAACTTTCTGGTCTCATTGCTGAAAGGAGTTCCTCAATGAACTCAGGAATTACACATTCAACCAAGCAAAAAGAAATCTCATATTGAAGAAAGGCAATGTAGTTACACTCGGAGAAAAACATCGTCCAAGGCAACTGTGGAGCTTGGTTCACATAGAAGAACTGATCGGTGGACGTGACGGCATCGTGAGGAGTTGCTTTCTGCGCTTGCCCAACGGCACTGTTGTGAAGCGTCCTGTGCAGCTACTCTACCCATCTGAAGCCACCTAGCGTCATCTGTCGGCGCGGAAGACTGTTGTGATTTCCTTTATTCATCCCTCGCAGCAGAAGAGCCGTCATCATCATTATTGCGCCTCCTCACGAGCTGACGCTTGGCCTCGTGGCAGTGCCGGCTCATCCTTGTCTTTTTCTTTCTTCTTGAGTTACATTATTGCCTTCCATCTGGCAAGACATGTTTTTGCTTGAAGTGAGCCGCGCCGCTGCAGTAAGGCTCAGAGGTCCAACAGGTAAGAACGACGTGAAGTCATATAAAAGTCCTGCGCACTTGGCAAGCCTAGACTGCGCATGTTATAGTTCACGCCCAACAATTCAATTTTCCGCAGCGCAATTGCTTCAGCTAATCGAAAATTTAAAACGTATTGACCTCTCGCGCAGCACCCAATGCAAAACGCTGAAGGAATCCGCACACACCAGCAGCTGTGGCGGCGTGGCCGGATACGTGAAGAAGAGAAGGAGAAGCGGTTGGAGGCAGCGCTCCTCGTCTCCGAGAAAACGGTCTATAACTTAGCGATAATATATCTGGACATAGACAACGCAGATAACATAAATAATACTTCAATGTAGACGATATCACACCGGTATACTCGTTTATTTTCATACTGCTGAGACTCGATATTTAAATAGAATTCATGTGACGTTTATACCACTCCCCAATCCCAGACCTGCTCGTTTCAGCCTCAGGCGCGAATTCTGTATATCACAACTTGCCCACCAAAAATCAATTACATATAGGCTGACTCGCACATCACGGGAAATTCGGTAGACGTTGCATGAATAAGACACGTATCATGCATCGATGGAACGTTTATTCTTTTCCAGGCCTAAATCTTAGAAGTGCTTCTAGGATAAAGCACGCGAGCATTGTTTGTAGTCATTCGCAACAGGTGTGCGACCACCTTGATCAGCAGAGCCCGATTTCCCACACATATGGCGATTTTCAACAAGAGATAACGACAAACCACCCTGCGGTGAGTTTGAAGCATTCTTAGTACTGGGCCTGTAAAAACCTGCGCCACAGACTCACCCAAATTGAGCACTTTCAGAAGGCGGAAAAATTTGTCTTCCGCGGTCAAGTCTTGCGGTGCCCTCTTCGAGCAGTGGTACTTGATAAACGGGTAGCATCCTGTCCGCAGAATCTGCACATTGATAAAAAAAACGATGAAACAATCCGGCAAATTCGATGTCTTGCGGAAAGTGGTTTCATTTGGCGAGTGCTGGATTTTTTTAGCTTCGATTAGATAAGTGCTACGACGTGTTTAATCGAAACATAGTGCACATTACGGTGCGACGATGTGAATATCACACGTAACTTTTATAAGCGTATTCCTCCGGGGTCGATCAACGCTCGATTTTAGCGTCGATCAACGCTTGATTAAATGCTATGGTCTGTAGACCCTTTCAAGCCCATTCTAGAGGCTTTTTGTGCACTGCTCACAAACATCACTGTACGCTGTAGCTTGATGTTGAAAATAAACTGAAACTGTATAAATGAAAGTATAACTTGCTGAATCGCATGAATAGAAGCGTAATCTATATAACACTAAAAGCGAAGCCCACACTGGAATCGCACGTGACGTTCACCCGCCATGACGCCTGCATCATAGGCGGACATACGTATAATGTTAATAAAATTAGATAGCAAGCACTGCAACCATAGTTGACGTTGCACGACATTACGCCAGCATAGAGTCTTTTTCAAAAGCATATTTGAGGCCTCGCATGCCTCTTGGCAGAATAACGACGCAGAATGTTTTATTTCAAGTCCCGCTGGGATAATAGCTATCCCTATTTTTTTGCATTCGTCGGGTAAACGCTGCCAATGCTAGTTTATGTTAACGCGCTCACACTTGGTTTACCAATATCTGTTCTCGCCGCTCCCGAGCAGATCATAACTGTGGAGCATACCCGCACACCGTGGACTATGGTACACGGGTATAAGACACGCACGTTCGGAGGCAAGAGTTTCATGACCAACCCGAAAAAAAAACTTTCACGTTATTACGGTAATGACCTGGCAATCATATTCGTCAAAGCCTCTCAACTTTCCATACAAATTTTGGTGTACCCCAAGTTCTGCAGGCGTTCAGGTGTGCACCCAGACTTAGACGGACGGACGGACGGACGGACGGACGGACGGACGGACAGACAGACAGACAGACAGACAGACAGACAGACAGATAGACAGACAGACAGACAGACAGACAGACAGACAGACAGACATAGATAGATAGATAGATAGATAGATAGATAGATAGATAGATAGATAGATAGATAGATAGATAGATAGATAGATAGATAGATAGATAGATAGATAGATAGATAGATAGATAGATAGATAGATAGATAGACAGACAGACAGACAGACAGACAGACAGACAGACAGACAGACAGATAGATAGATAGATAGATAGATAGATAGATAGATAGATAGATAGATAGATAGATAGATAGATAGATAGATAGATAGATAGATAGATAGATAGATAGATAGATAGATAGATAGATAGATAGATAGATAGATAGATAGATAGATAGATAGATAGATAGATAGATAGATAGATAGATAGATAGATCACATGTGGGACAGAACACATGGGTTCGTCAGAAGTCCTGAGAGTAGGTAGAATAGCCTTTTGTAGCTGGCTTGGAGCAGACAGAAAGGCTTTTTGCGCAAGTTTGGAGCAGTCGGAGCAGATGTTGTCCCTTTTTAGAGTACGCCCCGCCGCGGTGGTCTAGTGGCTAAGGTACTTGGCTGCTGACCCGCAGGTCGCGGGTTCGAATCCCGGCTGTGGCGGCTGCATTTCCGATGGAGGCGGAAATGTTGTAGGCCCGTGTACTCAGATTTGGGTGCACGTTAAAGAACCCCAGGAGGTCGAAATTTCCGGAGCCCTCCACTACGGCGTCTCTCATAATCATCAGTGGTTTTGGGACGTTAAACCCCACATATCAATCAATCAATCCTTTTTAGAGTACATGTGAAGCCACATTTGTCCAACGCTGCAATAAATACTAAGCCGCCTCGTCACATACAAAGCTCAAATAGGCGACCAGTAAAATGGGCAATCGCAGGGAACTATGGGATACGACGGCTTCCGGTTCGACGCACCACGCAGGTTAGCAGCGGCACGCGCGCATTTTTGTACAGCTCCGTTGAAAAAAAAGCCTCCCTGTGCGATGTCAGTGCTTTAAAGTTTTTTTTTTGTTTTTGCTAACCGTGACTGTGATGATGACAAGCTACAAAAGCCATGAACAACAAGGAAACTTTTTTATCGCACTAAAATGATCTTCAATGCTTTTATGCTGCTCGGGGGTACTGTCAGTTTGGCTAGCAGATTAGTCGATGCAGAAAACAGTTTTCATTGTATGATACGTTACTGCTGATAAAAAAGTCACCAATTTAAAGATCTCAGGGGATGGGGATGACTGTAGCAGTGTGCTCAACGTTCATTTCGGGATCGCTGCTTCGGTTGATATCGTCAGTCGGTCGGACGTCAGTCGGTCGGCACGGTGGCACATAAACAATACAGTAAGACGTAGACGGCGGCGAATAATCGAAACCCTGCGCTTTTTTAACGCACTTGGTCAAACTGTGTGCCAGGACGGCGCCCAAAAGAACAAGATAACGCAAATGGACTCGTCCGGCACTTCGTGTCAACTTACTCTTGAGTGAAAAGTTTGCGTTTTTTGTCATATATATGAGACTAATGGCTGGCGCTCTTCTCGTATGAGAAGTCGATTTCACCCGCGCGTTCCCATAATATGTTTTCTGGGCGGTTGCGCGACAATTTATTTCTCAATATAATATTCGCAGCAAATTCATGCGTAAGCTTCTTTTTAGTGTGGAATACATACGTATCTGTGATAATGGTTTTCGAACACTGTGGCTTTAACGTTCCGTATTCAGAGGTTACCTGTCACTGTGTCTCTCTTCACAGCCGTAGCCTACCTCATTTTCTTTCTTCGTTCCATGATAATCGATACACGCCGTTTGCCTTTCACGCTCGAGTTAGAGCAGCCAACGGCTCAACAAGCGATCATGGTTTATCAGAACGAAGATAAACGGGCGACCACGCGCGCGTATCCCGATTAGTCGGAGGCTTGCGGCGAACCGGTTCGCCGTCGCCTACTCTTTTCGAACCGGAAGCCTGTAGCAGACGACGCATCCCACAATCCCTCGCTCTTTTACTGGTCACCTATTGATAACATGCGCGCGCCCATCGTACGTTCTACTTGCGGGTAAACTCGTGCGAGCGGGGCCGGCGAATGCGGTGGCTGAAAGAGAGATATTATGAGCCGGTCCATGCCCGTCGATCGGATAGCGCATGCAGTAGCATCACACCGCTAGGGAGCAGGGTCGTGGCCAGAAGTGTTTGCGGGAGGGAGGGAGGTGTGGTGGTTCAACCATACCTAATGTATGTTTGCGCGTGCATTTGTATGCGCACATATATTTTGTCACGAGGTCGTGACCTGCCGAAGACAGACGACCTTGTGTTGGGATTTAACTGTTTATTTGGGCGAACCTGTGCCCAGTAAACGGAAAGTCCGATTACAGTAGCAGTCTTGCACAGATAGCTGTGAACGCAGCGTCGACCGTCGATCAACTACTGACAAGGGGCGAAGTGCGTCGCCGGTTATACTCTTGCCATCGAATGTTCTAGCGTTATCGCTGGCGGTGACGTAGGTTCCAGAATAATCTGTACAGTTCGAGGAGTGGGCGTGATCTTATCGAAATGATCTACTACAGTCCTGAAGCTTCTCAAAAACTCAAGGCGCGGTTTGCGCTGTGAATTGTGTAGTGTATTGGGGCGATAAGAAAACTTGAGAAATGGTTGATTGATTGATTGATATGTGGGGTTTAACGTCCCAAAACCACCATTTGATTATGAGAGACGCCGTAGTGGAGGACTCCGGAAATTTCGACCACCTGGGGTTCTTTAACGTGCACCCAAATCTGAGCACACAACTTGAGAAATGGAACGTGGCATTACCCCCCTCTGAAAAAGCATCGTCCCGAGGCTTTAACTAAATATGAAGGTAACACAATAATGCAAGAAAGTACAACAAATAAATTACGATACAACAATAATACAAAACAACATTGTTTCAGTTTGTTAACACGCATAAAACGGCTTGAGGCACGCGACATGGACGACTTCCGGTCGTGATCGGCGTCGTTGAGAGTTCGTGATGCCCTCCGGGACAACCTCGTAATCAAGTGGGCCGAGACGTCAAATTACCCTGTACGGTCCGAAGTACCGTCGAAGAAGCATTTCACTTAGTCCACGTCGGCGTATCGGCGTCCACACCCAAACACGTTCACCGGGCTGGTATTCCACAAAGCGTCGTCGGAGATTTTAACGGCGGCTGTCGGTCATCTGTTGATTCTTGATACGGAGACGCGCGAGTTGACGGGCTTCTTCAGCGCGTTGAAGGTACTCACTCACATCGAGGTTTTCTTCGTCGGTGACGTTGGGTAACATGGCATCGAGCGTCGTTGCCGGGCTCCTTCCATAGACCAATTTGTATGGAGATATCTGCGTCGTCTCCTGCGCCGCTGTGTTGTATGCGAAGGTCACGTACGGAAGAATGGCGTCCCACGTCTTGTGTTCGGCATCGACGTACATTGCCAGTATGTCGGCGATGATCTCGTTTAGCCGCTCGGTGAGGCCGTTGGTCTGTGGGTGATACGCAGTCGTCCGGCTGGCTGGTTTGTCTGGCTGTATGCCAAGACCGCTTGAGTAAGGTCAGCAGTAAATGCCGTTCCTCTATCGGTGATAAGGACCTCCGGGGCGCCGTGACATAGGACGATATTTTCGACGAAGAACTTGGCCACCTCGGATGCACTGCCTTTGGGCAGGGATTTTGTCTCGGCGTAGCTGGTGAGGTAGTCGGTAGCTACCACGATCCACTTGTTTCCGAAAGCCGACGTCGGGAACAGCCCCAGTCGGTCTATACCAATCTGCTGAAATGGTCGGCGAGGTGGTTCAATTGGCTGCAGAAGTCCCGCTGGCATTGTCGGCGATGTCTTGCGTCGCTGACAGTCCCGGCATGTACTCACATAACGAGTGACGTCGGTGGTAAGACGTGGCCAGTAGTACCTTTCTTGTATCCTCGCGAGCGTGCGAGAAACACCAAGGTGCCCTGCCATCGGATCGTCGTGCAGTGCCTGCAGGAGTTCTGGTCGCAGAGCTGAAGGCACCACAAGGAGGTACTTGGTTCGAAGTGGTGAAAAGTTTTTCTTTTGGAGAAGACCGTTTCGCAGGAAGAACGACGCAAGTGCGCGCTTGAAAACCTTCGGGACTTCGGCGGTCCTGCCTTCGAGGTATTCTATTAGGGCCTTAAGTTCCGTGTCGGCCCGCTGTCGTTCAGCGAAGTCGTCAGTAGTTATCGTTCCCAAGAAGTAGTCGTCACCCGGGTCGTCAGGTGGTGGTTGGTCGGCAGGCGCACGAGAGAGACAGTCGGCGTCGGAGAGTTTCTTGCCGGACTTGTAAACGACGGTAATGTCATATTCTTGGAGTCTCAGGCTCCATCGCGCGAGGCGACCTGAAGGGTCCTTCAAGGTGGCTAGCCAACACAGGGCGTGGTGGTTGTTCACAACATTGAAAGGCCTGCCGTAGAGGTAGGGGCGAAATTTTGACGTAGCCCAGATGATGGCGAGGCACGCCTTTTCTGTTGTGGAATAATTGGCTTCTGCTTTGGATAGCGATCGGCTGGCGTAACTATTAACTCTTTCAAGTCCGTCAGACCTCTGCACAAGAACGGCGCCAAGACCTACTCTGCTTGCATCAGTGTGTATTTCTGTCTCGGCAAATTCGTCGAAATGGGCAAGTAACGGAGGCGTGTAGAGGCTATGTTTAAGCTCCTGGAAAACGTGTTCCTGCGGCGTTTCGTACTTGGAGTACACGTCAGCCTTGGTGAGGTTAGTGAGTGGATTGGCGATGCGGGCGAAGTTTTCCACAAACCGCTTATAATAGGCGCACAGGCCCAAAAATCGGCGCACCGCCTTCTTGTCAGTGGGCGGCGGGAAGTCGGCGATGGCGGCTGTTTTCCGTGGATCGGGACGAACGCCAGACTTGCTAATCACGTGCGCCAGAAACAAGAGCTCCTCGTACGCAAATCTGCTTTTTCCTGGCTTCAGTGTGAGTCTGGACGTCTTGATGGCTTGAAGTACAGCTTCAAGGCGCCGAAGATGTTCGTCGAAACTTGAGGAAAACACGACGAGTCGTTCAAGTACGCAAGGCAAGTCTGTCACTTCAATCCTGCCAGTACTGTATCCATAACGCGTTGAAAAGTTGCAGGTGCTGAGCAAAGACCGAAGGGCATCACCGTAAAGTCGAAGAGGCCGTTCGGTGTTATAAACGCCGTCTTCTCTCGGTCTCTTTCGTCGACTTCGATTTGCCAATAGCCAGTCTTGAGGTCCATTGACGAAAAGTACTTGGCGTTATGGAGCCGATCAAGTGCGTCGTCTATTCGTGGGAGAGGATACACGTCCTTTCTTGTGATTTTGTTCAAGCGGCGATAATCAACGCAGAAACGTAGGGTTCCATTCTTTTTCTTCACTAACACCACGGGGGATGCCCATGGACTCTTGGACGGCTGGATGATGTCATCCCGCAGCATTTCATCAACTCGTCTCTTCATGGCCTTGCGTTCTCGCGTCGAAACTCTGTACGGACTCTGACGGGTGGTCTGGTATTTTTTTCCGTTATGATGCGATGTTTCGTGATTGGGGTCTGCCGAATTTTTGATGACGACGAAAAGCAATCTTCATATTGCAGGAGCAGGGCCTTGAGCTGTTCTTGCTTATGGTTCGTAATTCTGGCATTGACGTCGAAAGCTGGGGGGGGGGGGGGTTGGTTCCTCTGAGCAGGTTCCGCTGAATCGGAGAGGGCGAAAGCACTGGTGGCTTCCACAATTTCTTCTATGTATGCGACCGTTGTTTCTTTGTTCACATGTTTGAACTCATTGCTGAAATTCGTGAGCTTAACCGTTGCTTTGACTTCCCGCAGCTCTGCAGTTCCTCTTGCGAAGCAAATATTTCGGGTGACCAACAGATGCTGACTGCCTTCAACGACGCCTTCCAAGTCAGGTGATTTAGGAGCGCCGACTGAAATAATGATGCTAGAGCGATCCGGAATGGTGACTCCTTTATTTTCCAGCACATTCAAGACATGGTTTCTCCGATGGAGGCGGAAATGTTGTAGGCCCGTGTAAGAACCCCAGGTAGTCGAAATTTCCGGAGTCCTCCTCTACGGCGTCTCTCATAATCATATGGTGGTTTTGGGACGTTAAACCCCACAAATCATCAATCAAGACATGGTTTCCTGACGCGCGGCGGTGGTGCTTCTTCGGTGGATAACGTTATCGACTTTGTACTTAGGTTGATGACAGCACCATGGAGGCATAAGAAGTCCATGCCAAGGATGACATCTCTCGAGCAACGCTGTAGGACTACGAAGTCTGTAGGATAAATACGGCCGATAATGGTGAATCTCGCTGTGCAGATTCCTACAGGCGTTACGAGATGACCTCCGCCTGTGCGGATTTCACGGCCTTCCCAAGCTGCCCTAACTTTCTTCAACTTCGCGGCGAACGACACACTGGTGACGGAATAGTCGGCTCCAGTATTGACGAGAGCGGTCACACTGTGGCCGTCGATAAGAACGTCGAGGTCGCTAGTTCGCCGTCTCGCGTTACAGTTAGGGCGTGGCGTCGGGTCACGGCTGCATCGGCTTGTTCCGCTGCTTCCATGTTGCGTCGTCAGGTCACCTTCGGTAAGTGAGGTTTCGGCGTCAAGGCTTTGCCTCGTTGACGTTGTGTTTGGAAAGCTCCGTCGCGGCGTCATCGTCTTCGGAGGATCTTCGGTAGTTCGTCGCACAGCAACCGCACCTCCATCGGTTTCTGCCCTTAGTTTCCCGGATACGGGCTAGGAGACCGGCCCTGCGTTGGGCTAGAGTACTGCCGGTTGTGCGGTGACATGTGGCAGCTGGGCGACGGTGAACGGAAAGGACTTTGTGGTGCCCATTGAGTTCCTGTGAGGTAGTCAGCGATGTCACGTGGCCGTTCTCCTGGCTGCGGACGTGGTGCATTGACGGCGAAGCCACGCAGCCCCATCTGTCGGTACTGGCAACGGCGGTATGTGTGCCCGGCCTCGCCGCAGTGGTAGCAGAGCGGGCGGTTTTCCGGTGCACGCCAAACGTTCGTTTTCCTCGGCGCACTGTGCTGGCCCGCTGGCGAACGGTAGGACATCAGTGGGGTAGGGGCGGCGGTGGCGTCTGGCGACGGAAGTGCGACGGGGCGGCATTTTGGCGTGGACAGGGAGGAGCGTTGTGGTGCACTGCAGCGGCGTAGCTCATAGTTTCCGGCTCGGGTAGCGGTGTTTGGGGAATTCAAAGCTATTGCCGAACTTCTTCTCGCACAATGTCGGCGATCGAATCCACTTGAGGTTGCGCCGGAGGCAACAGATTGCGCAGCTCTTCTCGCACGATCGCTCGGATCATTTCCCGCAGGTCTTCAGAGTCACCGGCTTGAGCAGCAGCGCATTCTGGAGTCAGCGGACGATTGTACTGTCTGGTGTGCATGTCCAGGGTCTTTTCAATAGTGGCCGCCTCGGATGCAGATTCTTGGACGGTGTTCGGTGGATTCCTCATTAGTCCCGCGAAGAGCTTCTGTTTGACCCCTTGCATGAGAAAACGAACTTTCTTCTCCTCAGGCATGTCTGGGTCAGCGTGACGGTATAGGCGGGTCATCTATTCTGTGAAAATGGTAATATTTTCATTTGGTAGCTGAACCCGGGTCTTTAGTAAAGCAACGGCCCTCTCTACGCGAGTGACGCTCACGAACGTTTGCAGGAATGCGCTGCAGAAGACATCCCACGTTCAGAGCGTGGACTCCCGATTCTCGAGCCAGATTCTTGCAGAGCCTTCCAGGTAGAAGTACACACGACGGAGCTTTTCTTCGTTGTCCCAGTGGTTGAGGGCGGCCACACGGTCGTATGTTTCTAGCCAGGTCTCCGGGTCTTCAAACGATGACCCATGGAAAGTTAGTGGTTCCCTGGGTTGATGCATGACGATCGCGGGCTGGGACGCTGCGGTTGTCATTGTCGCTGCAGTCGAGGTCATGGCCTTAGTCTTCCGCGCCTTGTCTTGTAGAAGCCCATACTCCGGCGGTAGACCTTGCTGTCGGCGGCTTGTTCGCTGCTCCTGGTTGGCGTCGGTGTCTTCTCCGCGGCGTCGGCTGGGTTCACGGCTTGACGGGGGCGTCCGGTACATGCACGAAGCAGCACTTCCACCAGGTGTCACGAGGTCGTGACGTGCCGAAGACAGGAGACTTTGTGTTGGTATTTAACTGTTTATTTGAGCGATCCTGTGCCCGGTAAAGGGAAAGTCCGATTACAGTAGCAGTTTTGCACAGATAGCATTTAAGAGAATTTTATTTCCGGATATATCATACACAGCTCATGTGCACACATAAAAATGGACAATGGTGAACAATGCGTATGTACAATGCAAGCTGTTATATACAGCGAAAGAACTTGTAACGTATGCAGTGACGTACAATGCAAAAATTGTACAACAATTGATTGATAATGATTGATCGATATGTGCGGTTTAACGTCCCAAAACCACCATATGATTATGAGAGACGCCGTAGTGGGGGGCTCCGGAAATTTTGACCACCTGGGGTTCTTTAACGTGCACCCAAATCTGAGCACACGGGCCTACAACATTTCCGCCTCCATCAGAAATGCAGCCGCCGCAGCCGGGATTTGAACCCGCGATCTGCGGGTCAGTAGCCGAGTACCTTAGCCACTAGACCACCACGGCGGGGCGAAATTGTACAACAAATACAGGACAATCATGACATCAAGATGATTAAACTTAAATAAACAGTAAGGCTATATGAACAAACAAGGGGAGGTCATTCACAGTGTAGCATGATATTTTGCATTCAACTGTGAGGACAATTCCCTCTCGCGCTCAAGAACAATATTGCACAAAAGGACATGTTTCTAAAGAAGAAAAGAAAAATACACACTGTAATGTCACAGTGGTACAAGCTCTAGCCCACCTCCTCAATAGGAGAGGTGGGCTAGAGCTTGTACCACTGTGAGCCAAGTGGGCGTGATTTTATCGAAATGATCTACTACAGTCCTGAAACTTCTCGAAAACTGGAGGCGCGGCTCGCGCTGCGAATTGTGTAGTGTATTGGGGCGATAACAAAACTTGAGAAATGGAACGTGACTATATATATATATATATATATATATATATATATTGTAACCAAGGGCGGCGAGGCGGCAGCTGTGGGCCATGGGCTGGACAGCAAGGAAGAAGAGGTAGAATAGAAGAGCTTGCCCACGCTGGTTCTCGAACGCGCAAGAAGTAGGTGGTTGTGCTTGCTCTAGGGTTGTGGCCTAAGTTTAGTGGTTGTGGTTTCTTTGTCTTTATTAGGTGTTCCTATAGTGCTTTTACAGCTAAGTAAGCGCTTTTAGCGCTAGAAAAAGCACTCATATGCCGTTTTCTTCACCTGGACCAGGGGCTTTCCTCTGGTCTGCCTCAGTTCCGCCACAGGAGATACTAATGGATCAGTTTCTGCGCAACGGCATTCCCGCAGTTCCTGTGGCGCTCGTCCCTAGCATTGACGGCTTTATTCGGATGAAGAATCCAAAAGTAGTCCAGGCGGAGCTGCGACGTCTCACTTCCACAGCATCACAGAGGTCCGCCAGTTCGGCAGAGGTGGTATTCTATGTTTTTCATCTGATCAGCTCTGTGTCCAAGACCTATTGAAATGCTCGAGTTTCGCGACCAATCCGGTGAGCGCCTTTATTTCCCGCATCTGGCATGTGCGAAAGGTATTGTTCGCAGTGTAGATGTTAACTTGACCCCGTCTGAGGTATTAGAGATGTTTGCCGTAACTGTTGGAATCTCCATTTATAGGTGTGCACGTCTGGTAGAGAAGCAGAAGATCCCAACTGAGTCGGTAATTGTAATCTTTGCTGGAGCAAATTTCCCAAGCGAAATCAAGGCATGGTCACTAATACACAGAGTGGAACCGCTATCACCGCGACCACTCCAGTGTACGAAGTGCTGGCGATACGATCACACTATTAAAGGATGCAGGTCAGAACTCAGATGCCGGGTGTGTGGTGACAACCACAAAACAAATGACTGCAAAGCTAAAGAAGAGAAATGTTGTCTCTGCAACGACCAACACTGTGCAGATAGTCCTGATTCCTCAGCTAAGGCTCGAGAAATGCAAATTCTTGAAATTATAGGGCGTAGGCGCTGTTCTCGACGAGAAGCCATAGAGGAAATACAAGCCAGAACTCAAGGGTATGCCAGTGTTTCAGCACGACATATCTCGGAAATGAATGGGTCGATTTCCCTGAATATCGTGGAGGTCGTAGAAAAGGCTCTAGAAAAAGCCATAGAACGACTGGCTTCTAACCTTTGTGATTCTCTATCTTAAATTTTGGCTAACCAGATGACTCGCATATTTGGTACAGCGGGAGAGTCAGGCCTAGTATCCCGACATGTTGAGAGTTCACGACCAATAGTTGACGGTGAATCTGAAACTGCGCCATCGTATTATCCGTCTGCAGGAGCCTCTGCAATAGGCGTCCACAGCCAAAATGAGGAATTTGAAACCGCACCATCGTATTCTCTGTCTGCAGCACCCTCTGCAGTAGATATACAGAGTCTAAGTGAGGACAAAGATGCAGATACTATAGATTCAGATGTGATGAATTTGGACCCTATGTCCCTGAAGCGATCTAGATCCCCTATGTCAAGGAAAACTAACTCACGGAAACAGACAAAGAACAAAAAGTATCTGAAGGAAAAGAAAAGCTTTTCAAAGAGAGATTTCTTGAAAGAAAGCATTCTAGAGAAAGCTATAGCGGAAGCAGCTCTTTCGAAACCATAGGGTCGCTTAAGATTCTCCATTGGAATTGCCGATCAATTTATTCTGCATCTACGGATTTGGTATACTTGACTTCTAAATTCGCTCCTGATATTATAGCATTACAAGAGACATGGCTATCTGTACATAATTTGTTCCAGTTAAATAACTTCCGGTTTTTTCGACTAGACCATCCATCGAGAGGTTGGGGTTTAGCTTTCTTTATTAATAATAGAATTAGTATGAAAGTCAAATGTTCATGCAAATATATGTCGCCAGAATACGAAATTTCGGCAGTAGACATTACATTACCCAGCTGCACTCCTTTCACCCTACTTAATATGTATTTTCCGGATGGAGTTCAAGACACACGAAGTTTGGATCTAGCTACAAAGTCGTGGTGCAAGGACAAAGTTTTAGTTGGAGACTTTAATTGCCACCACATGAGTTGGGGTTTTAGAACTGATCTGAGTGAAAACGCTTGTGGGAGTGGACAATGACTAATGACCTGACGTGCCTCAACGTCAGAACCCCCACATTTATTCGTAATCACTCCAGGTCGGCCTTAGATTTAAGCTTTGTCGGTTCGGCCATTACTACTTCTTCTTGGAAAGCGCTGGACTGTGGCACCAACAGTGACCACTTACCGATAAGTTTTGAAATTTCTTGCCCGATAATTCCATCTTGTTCACATGTAAGAGTATTTGTAAATTACACTAAATTTAAGAATGATCTGAAGTCAGCATTGGCTTTTCCCTCGGAAGAGAACGATGATACAAAAGCACTGAAGATAAACGCAGTCATTGAAAGATCCTACAAAAGAGCCAAATGTACTGTTGAATCCACAAAAAGGGTATCTAGCCTTTGGTGGAATGATGAATGTACAAGAGAGCACCAACGACGTCAGGCAGCTTGGAAGCAACTCTTACATGATCAATCCCCCCAAAACTGGGCCGATATTAAATTCATTGTAGCGGGTTTTAAGAGAACGGTAGCTCAAGCTTAACAAGAATATGACAGAAGACATTATGAATATCTGTCGAAGCCTAAACATATGAAAGCACTGTTCCGATATATGAGAGCTCGGAAAATCTTGCCATCACCAGTTAATGCAGCTTGTGATAATCTGTCAGCGCAAGAAACTACCACTACCTTAGAGGCAATCGGTAAAGGTCTGGAAAGCAGATTTACTTCAGTAGTGCGAAACAACTGGCACAAGTCTACGACAAAGTCTGACTTTGACGAAGTGACACAGACTGAAGTATCCCACGTGATTAAACATTTACCCTGTGCGTCTCCTGGCCCAAATGGAATCACAGTACCCATGATTAAAATTCTGTTCAATTTATCACCTAGTGACGTCGCCAATGTTATTAACTACTCCTTAAAAACTCATGGGTGCCGCAGGATTGGAGGATAGCAAAGGTCATTCCTATACTAAAAAATCCGGGTATAGGATTAACAGTCCATATCAGACCAATCTATCTAACATGTAACATAGTCAAACTAGTAGAGAGGGTCCTACATCGCCGAGTAAGTATCTGGATGGCAGACAATTTAGTAATAAAACCGAACCAAATCGGCTTTCGTAGTGATTTCTCTATTTGGTGTGCCCATGCTGATTTAGAGAGCCGAATACAGCTCGCGCGAAAAAGAAAGCAATACGCTGCTTTAGTAACGCTTGACATATCCAAGGCGTATGACAGTGTGGAGCACTTCATATTGTTAAATACGCTAAACAGATTGAATTTCCCACAATATTCTATTGAGTGGGTGGCAGAATTTTCAAAATCAAGAGAATTCTACTGCGTCAAAGATGGATGTTTCTCATCTAGATTTAAACAAACGCGCGGAGTTCCCAAGGAGCAGTCTTATCTCCAGTGTTATTAATGCTTTAATGAGCACAATTCCAACAGATCAAGAAGTTACTGCCTACATTTATTCTGATGACATCGCAATATTTACTCCTGACTGTGATATTTACTCACTACAGCTTAAATTACAAAGATATATTAACATGTTAGAAATTTGATTGCAGTCAATTTTTTTACCGTTAAATGTCAACAAAAGTGCGCTCTTGGTGTTTCCCCTTGCAGAACCAATTTCAATTTTATATAAACAGGAACCCATCCAGCAAGTAGACTCTATAAAATATTTGGGAATCATTTATAATGACAAACTTAACTGCAGTCCACACATAGAATATATAACTACCAAAGCACAGCGGGCTTCAGGCTTACTGCACAAGCTAAGTAACCGGAAATATGGGTTATGGAGGCACACCTTGATAACGTTGTACAAGATGTATATGCGCCCCATCATCGAATTCGGATGCATACTATTCTCAGGTGGCCCTGCTTATAAAACGAAACTTGTAGTCTTGGAGCGAGAAGCATTGCGAATGTGTCTAGGACTCCCTAGGTTTGTGGCTATCAACGTACTGTACCAGGAAGCGCACCTGCCTACACTACTTTGTAGATTTCGAATTTTGACTGTACAAGCTTTTTTAAAATTTTATAGCTTACCGGCAAGAAGATCTCAATATGCTTTTATTGCCAACCCAGAAGCCTTCTTTCTTGCTCGATGGCCACAGTTTCACACACCTCAGATAATGTTTGTACAAAAGAATCTACAAAGTATAAATGTGAACATTAGAAATGTAATTGAGACTAATGACTCGAAATGTCATGTTATAATTGAGTATGATGATATATTCCCCCAAAACACCAAGTTACAATTTCTCAAAATTTTAAAAAACATATTATTAGATTACTTGGAGCATGCATAAACTAAAATTATAATAGCCACAGATGCTTCAGTAAATAATCAAAAGGCAGGTGTAGGCATTGCCTCTGATTCGCTTGACTGGTCCTTTTCAGTGAGACTGCCTGATTTTACTCCAGTTTTTGAAGCGGAGCTCGTGGCAATTATTTTAGCTCTTCGAAAACTTCCATCAAATCAAAACAACGCAGTCATAATGACGGATTCTCTTTCAGTTTGTGCAACTCTGACAGCTTCAGAGAACTCTCGAATTCTAAGCACATTCAAAACATTAGGTATCCCCGCAGTTGAGACTCCTAAGGTTACTATGGGTTCCGGTACACTGTAGATTAAGATTAAATGGATTGGCCGATTCCTTAGCACGAGCCGCACTTGATGGGACAGTTTTATCCATACTGCCAGATGTTGAATATATTACGGCAATAAGATATCGAAAATCAGCAATCTCGACTGATACGATACAAAAAGTAACTACATGGCCAGAATATAACCACCACAAGTTTCCACAGCGACCCCACTGGAGCGAGTCCAGAAAGCTCGAAGTTTTACCTACTAAATTTCGATGTCGTGCCCCCCCCCCCTAAACCTGTATCTACATAGAGCTGGTCAGACAACATAACCCCTCTGCGCATTCTGCGGAGAAATGGAATCACTAGAACATTATTTTTTGTATTGTCACCGCTACGCTATACTTCGAAAAAGGTTACTAGTTATTCCAGTTCTGAAAATGGGCGTTAGATTGACGGCGGAAACTGCGCTAAGCTTTGGTGCCTCAGTTTTGGGACATTGCCACAGGGATGCTTTCAATGCCGTTTACGATTATATTCAGGCAACTAAGCGTATACCTTTCTGATCTTCAATCAAGGGATTATTTATTACTCCCCAGGGCAAAGTGAAGTAAACGCAGCTGAGTGGTAATCATAACACCTCAAATCTCAAAACTGCTCAACTTCACTTTTCTATTTTTTCTCGTTTGCTCTTTTTATGTGGTTTTCATTACAATAGTCTCATTATAATACAAATTCATTACACATAGTTAAAATGATCACAGAATAACTGCACTACACTTTCTTGGCCAATCCCCCTGAGTGGGTATGAGCCATCATCCCAGAGAAACAAACAAACAAAGCTTGCCCGACGAACGGGTGTTGTGTCTGTCTCGCTCATTACAATGGCGCAGCCGTTCAACGAATCTGTGCGCGACGACCTGCGTGAAGAAACCACCCTACAGAGCGGACGCACTCTCGCCCCGCAGCTCCTGTTCCCGTGGCCACGGCATCCGACCTGGCCACCACGGGTACCGAAGCCAGCGCGCTGTCTGCAGGTGTCCTTGCCAAACCACAAGGTGACTCCACTGACTCGGCTTCGCGAACCACCTCCTTGCCCAGGGACGCCGTACACGCTCCCTTGGAGTTCACCTCAGGTACCATCCCTGGAGCAATGTCAGTACCGCCGCCAGAAGACAGGCTTAATTCCTCGCCTGTAGCCGCCAGAAAACTCTGCACGGTTCTGCAGGCCATCGTTACTTCGATCCAGCGTTTTGCAGACGCCACTGTCACATTTTCAGCAGCCTGTGCACGCACCACGTTGCCTCCTCCGTCCATGGCTGAAATTCCTGACTTTACTGGCAATGATCAAGACCCAACCGTCTGGCTGGATGAAATCCATTCGTTGGCTCGTCGACGTGCATGGACTGACGACGTGACGCTATCGCTAGGCGTAAGCCGACTGCGCGAGTCCGCCAAAGCGTGGCATCAATACAATGGCTGCAAGTACAAATCCTGGAGTGACTAGACAACAGCCTTCGTCACGGCCTTCTAACCACTTCCATCCGCGTACGACGACCATTTCATGCGCATGCGATCGCGTCGGCAGGCTCCATCGGAAGACGCCCGTAAATACGTCTACGATAAGCTGGTGCTTCTCGACAAATGTGGCATTACATTGATCTGTCCGGCTGCCCACCAGTATGTCGTTGATGGCTTGGCTGACCCCACCCATGCTGCTGTCTTATCTTGCCAGTCACCTGTAGCGTCATCCCAGGTTTTCGCTCAAAAGGCAGCCGAACTTCAGCAGAACTCTCGTCGTCGGCTTAGCTTGGACACATTACCGACTGTCCGTTCGACTTACGCCTCCACACGACACGGATGCTTCCAGTGCGGTCGCATTGGCCACAATGCTAAGGAGTGTTGTCAACCGTTCCAGACCCGAATCCACTACCAAGCTTGTCAAATTCCTCGGATGTCCATTCATGTTGAGGGAATAGGTGGCCTATCTGATCTGGTGGATACCAGTGCGGAACGAACGGCGCTACACCGCCGTCATGCTCCGGAACTATCCGACTGTGGACGCAAACTCTCCTCTGCGGACTTGGAGGAAGTGCTAGCTATGCCAGTCGGAATGCTCGACATTTCAGTCCGGACGGCAGCGGGCACTAAAGTTCTTCCAGCCATTCCCGTCTTTGAAGACCTCCCTGCCGACATGATCCTTGGCTCTGACTTCTTGCTATCTGATGACATTGAGCTCACCATACATCGCGGCCACGTCGAGCTCCGGTACTCAACAGCTGGGACTACCGGGACAACCCTGCCACCACCGACAGGTGAGCCGTCCACTCCGCCTACCTTATCTTCTATATTGGCACGCCATCAGCCAGTATTCGCTAGCAATACACCAGAACTGCCAGGCACTGATTTGCTGCTCCATCGCATACCAACGGGAGATCATCCGCCAATATGCGTACCACTGCGACGATACGCTGAACGAGAACGGGCAGTGATCGCAGAACAAGTAGATGAAATGCTTGCCGCGGGCATTATTAGGCCGTCATCGAGTCCGTGGGCAGCGCCAGTCATCCTTGTTCGCAAGAAAAACGGATCACTACGCTTCTGCGTGGACTACAGGCAGCTCAATAAGTGTACAATGCCTGACTCCTACCCTTTACCCCGCATTGATGACGCTCTTGATACAATACGTCACTGCAAGTTCTTTTCGTCGCTTGATTTACGCGCAGGGTACTGGCAGATTAACGTCGCGGAAGACGATAGATGTAAAAAACGGCCTTTCGCACACCTTTCGGTTTGTATGAATTCAACCGCTTGCCGTTTGGACTAAGAACGGCTCTTAGCACTTTTCAGCGTGCGATGAATTCAGTGCTCGAACCATTGCAAACCAAGCCTGTGTGGTGTACTTAGACAACATCCTGGTCGTTGGCAGGACGGAGGATGAACACCTTCGCAATTTGGACGAAGTACTACACAGACTCTATGCAGCAGGGTTTCGTTTGAACCAAGAGAAATGCCAGTTTGTGGTGTCCAAGATTTCGTACCTGGGACATGATATATCTCCTGTCGGCATTCAGCCACTCCCGGAGCGAATAGCTGCCGTGTCGCAGTATCCCACACCAACCTGCTTGAAGCAGGTTCAGTCATTTCAGGGTATGGCCTCATATTTGCGAAGGTTTATTCCCCACTTCGCTTTTATCGCAGCTCCCTTGAGCGGTCTTCTTAAAAAGGACGCGCGGTTTGAATGGGGCGTCTCACAAGGAACTGCTTTTCAAGCTATAAAACAAAACCTCACTTGTTGCCTCATACTAAGTCACTTCAATGAGGACTGGTCCACCGAAGTGCACACTGATGCCAGCCAAGTCGGCCTAGAAGCTATGTTAGTGCAGCGTAATCCAGATGGCGTGGAACACGTGGTCGCTTACGCCAGCCGAAAACTTTCAGACACCGAGCGCCACTATCACTCCAACGTGCTTGAATGTCTTGCAGTGGTATGGAGCGTCGATGATAAGTTTCGACATTATGTTTTCGGGCGTGAAATCACTGTTGTGACTGATAATGCTGATATAGCATGGATGTTCTCCAAGCAGCAACTTAAGCACAAGTGTGCCCAGTGGATAATCACAGTGTAAGAATACGATTTTGACTTGCGCCACCGCGCCGGGGGCCTAAACAACGTCACCGATGCACTTTCACGGAACCCCCTTGACTGCGCGCAACAAACCAGGCAAACCCACATTTTTTTCGCCCAGATCGATATATCCCGAGCCCAACAAGAGGATAAAGATTTGGCATCCATCATTGCATCTATCACTGACAAGGGAAATCACAGTACTTTTGTGATGTGCAATGCCGCATTGCACCGGCGTCACTGGCGAGCGGACCGATCCGAAGAATGTTACCTCCTGGTGATTCCGAAATCCCCCAGGTCAGAAATATTACGAGCCATTCACGACTCCCCAGAAGGCGGACACACCGGCCAACGAGCCACGCTCCGGAACCTACAAGAATGTTTTTGGTGGCCGAAGATGCAAAGGAGCGTCCGTTCTTATGTCACCAGTTGAAAAATCTGTCAGCAGTTCAAGCGACTGCCTGGGTGTCAACCTGGATTACTAACACCAATCCAGATACCCGAAATAATTTCCCACACGATTGGCATTGATTACATGCGACCTCTACCCACCACCACTGCGGGAAATTGTTACGTCATTGTAGCAGTAGACTACCTGCCAAAATACGTGGAAGTGGAGGCCGTGCCATCTCTTGCATCCACTTACCTAATCGACTTCCTCAAGCACCGATTTGAAAGAAGACATGGCTTACCAAAAAAGTTAATATCTGATCGGGCTCCAACGTTCCGTAGCGGGGAACTGAAAAAGTACCTTTGCACGGCAGGCGCGCAGCACCACTTCGCATCCGCGTTTCATCCTCAAGCAAACGGCCTTACTCAGAGAACGAACCAGAGCATCCAGGCACGACTCGCTCCATATACGAAGGCAGGGAAAAGAGGAGAGGCCGACTGGGACGTCCACCTTCCGTCAGCCGCTTTTGCGAATAACACAGCACTGCAGACGTCTACCCGGGAAACGCCCTACGAAATTGTTTGTGGGAAAACTACCACAGGTGAAAGCGGTCCTCAGTCTGGATGATCCTATTATAGTTCCTCGTGCCAGCGATCGCAAAGCGGCCTGTCAGAAGATCCGAACTAAGGCGATCAAGAAAGCCACCCACACACAAGAAAATCAAAAGCGCCACTCCGTAGGCCCGCTCCTGCTTACAACATAGGTGACGAGGTCTGGGTGCAAAGGGGCACGAGCGGCCCGGCAAGAAGCTACTCCCTAAGTTCGACGGGCCATTCATAATTACTCAGCGTGTAGGAGAAAATACCTGGCCTGTGAACACCTCAGATGCGAACTTCACTCTCGATAAACTCAAAAGAAACAACTTTGCCGTGCATGTGCCGCGCTTGAAAAAAGCAGTCGGACCGCTGCAGCTGCAATGAACTGTAATTTCTTTTTTTTCTTTGTCAGGTCCGCGGTGTGGCCGAATGTAACGAAGAGCGGTGCGGCAGCTGTGGGCCATGGGCTGGACAGCGAGGAAGAAGAGGCAGAATAGAACAGCTTGCCCGGTGAACGGGTGTTGTGTCTGTCTCGCTCATTACAATATACATATATTGCCACATGGTTTGCTTGGGTGAGATCGAAGAGTGAAAGAAGACAAAGACGATCTCTCTGAGCCGCTGCTTCAGTAGTCGACTAAACGAGCCCATTTTTTATCAAGTTTGTCGAGAGTAACGTGACAAGACTGGTGGAGTTGCTGGGTACAACGTCTCGCAATCCACCCGATGCCCAAGACCCCGTCCAGCAGCCGGAACACAAGCCCTGCACCCGTGGACACTCCTGTTCATAGAGTAAGCCGCCGCCAACGAGGCCTACCGCCTGAGACACCAACCACTGACGCAGCGACTATGACTTCGACACAAGATCCCATGCAAGCTCCGACACCTTCCACGCCGATCTACTGCACCGTCCAGAACCCGCTCATGCCTAGCCCCTTTCACGGAGCGCAGCATGAAGATGTTGACGACTGGCTGAGTGAGTTCGAACGTGTCGCAGCGATCAATTACTGGGATGATGCCGCGAAGCTCCGGAACGTGTACACGTGCCTAAAAGACGGTGCCAAGACGTGGTTTTTGAACAGGGATGATGTTCTGACATCTTGGCGCGAGTTCCAGCGTCGCCTCCTGGAGACCTACAGGAGTCCCGACCGCCGCGAACGGGCGGAGCGTGCACTTCAATCACGCATCCAGATGCCCAACGAGACCGTCTCGATGTACGTCGAGGACATGACACGGCTTTTCAAGCGAGCGGATCCTGCTATGGCAGAAGAAAAAAAGTTGCGCCACCTCATGCGTGGTGTGAAGGAGCAACTTTTTGCTGGTTTGGTGCGTAGTCCCCCCAAAAGTGTTGCTGAGTTCCTTACTGAAGCGGCAACAATGGAGCGAGTACTGCAGCAACGGTCTGCCCAGTTTGACCGTCAAGTGAATGCTGCCTCAACTCCCGAGATTGTCGCCACCCCTGGGAGCAAGAGCCCCGAATGGATTCGCGAGATCATTCGATCTGTCGTCTGGGAAGAAATGGAAAAGATGTACGGGACAAGGCAAATCGATGTTGGGTCTATCACCAGTGTCATCCGCGACGAGGTCCAGCAGGTGCTGCACGCCCATCGTTTTCCGCCCACGTCGGTTGATCTGGAAACGGCTCCTGTGTCTACTGACAGTCGCCGTCGTACGTACGCGGAAGCCTTGCGATCTGCCACTCCTCTTTCGGGTCAAGGAGTCCCGATCCAGCCAGTGCCGCACGTCCCGATCCAGACAGTGCCGCACGTCCCGATCCAGACAATGCCATACGTCCCGATCCAGACAATGATGCCGTCAGTCGCGATTCAGTCAGCGCACGCTGACTTGGACATCGATAGTCGCCGTACACCGACGCGCAAGTCTGATCTCTGGCGTACGCCAGACAGACGACCCCTCTGCTATCATTGCGGTGAGGCTGGTCACATTTACCGCGAATGCCCATACCGGCAACTTGGACTGCGCGGATTTTCCGTCAATTCCCCTCGTCCCCGAATTGGTCAAAGGCCAAGGGATATCGAAGAATATCTCGCGCAACAGCGTGCACCCTTTACACGACGGCAATCGCGGTCACCATCTCCGAGGAGACCCGCAGCCACTGGGCCACGTTTCGGGGTGACGGCACGGGAACGCTCCCCGAGCCCTCGTCGGGAAAACTGAAGGCAGCGGCCTTCGGGGGCAAGGTCGCTGGGACTCAAAGTGCGGAAGACCTCCCATCGATGCTTGCACGCAACGCCGAAGGCATTTCGTCAGAGAATAATCGCAGTGCCGAAGAAACGCCGACATCCGCATCTGAACTTAGTGACCGCGTGTCGCTCGACATACCTGTGCTGGTTGACGGTCTTCAGGTCAGTGCATTGGTAGACACTGGTGCAGACTATTCGATCATCAGCGGGAGGCTAGCGAAAGATCTCAGAAAAGTGATCACGCCGTGGAATGGAACGCGAATTCGAACAGCTGGAGGACACGTTGTAACACCGCTGGGTCGCTGTACCGCAAGAGTGAAAATTCGTGCGTCAACGTTTGTGCTCAGCTGCCTCGTTCTCCCCGACTGTTCGCGTCAGCTGATTATCGGCATGGACTTCCTTCGGGAATACGGTGCCATCATAAATCTCCGTGAGCGCATCGTGACCTTCTCGACTCAAGGCGCAACAGATCGAGACGCCGATAACTGCCGTAGACTTGCGCTGCGTGTTGCTGACGACAGTGTGACGCTGCCACCTCGAGCAACTGTTCCCATCGAAGTCACTTGTGAAGACTTCCAAGACGGCGACGTGGTGGCTGAAAGCAACTTATCACTTCTGCTGCTCCAAGGTGTATGCGCCGCCCGAAGTGTAGTGCGCGTCCGTGACGGACAGTCAACGATACTAGCTACGAACTTCAATTACGAGCACCGGCATCTTTTCCGTGGAACCACCCTAGCCTATGGAGAACCTGTCGCCGACGTCACGGAGTGCTTCGCGTCCGAGGAAACGCATGAGGATAAGGAATTTCTAGACCACATCGACATCAATTCGACGCTGTCAGACGAGAGAAAGGCTGCACTTCACGACCTTTTAAGGGAGTTTAGATCTTGCTTCGCCTCTTCTTCTAAAGTCCGTCAAACTCACCTCACGAAGCATCGAATTATTACCGACGATGACGTCCGCCCCATCCGGCAGCAGCCTTATCGCGTTTCTGCCAAAGAACGCGAGGCTATTCAGACACAAGTAAAAGAGATGCTCGATGACGGGATTATTCAACCATCCAGCAGCGCTTGGTCCTCGCCAGTCGTTCTAGTAAAGAAAAAAGACGGAACGCTGCGATTCTGTATTGACTACAGGAAGCTTAATAGCGTCACAAAAAAGGACGTCTACCCGCTTCCACGAGTAGACGACTCCCTCGACAGGTTACGACGTGCGAAGTATTTTTCGTCCATCGATCTAAAGAGTGGCTATTGGCAAATTGAAGTGGATGAACGAGACCGAGAAAAAACCGCGTTTGTGACTCCAGACGGACTTTACGAATTCCGAGTTCTTCCCTTCGGCCTCTGTTCTGCACCAGCCACTTTTCAGAGGATGATGGACACAGTTCTCGCTGGCTTGAAGTGGCAAAGCTGCCTTGTCTACCTCGATGATGTGGTCATCTTTTCCGAGAGCTTTGAAGAACATCTGAAGCGTCTGAGAAAGGTTCTGGAAGCCATTCGCACAGCTGAACTTACGCTGAAACCCCAAAAATGCCATTTCGGCTATGAAGAGCTGAAATTTCTGGGACATGTCATTAGTGCAGATGGAGTGCGACCTGATCCAGACAAAACTGCTGCTGTCGCCGCCTTCCCTGTCCCATCAGATAAAAGAGCAGTACGCCGTTTCCTCGGCTTGTGCGCGTATTATCGCCGATTTATCGCCAACTTCTCTAAGATAGCTGAACCTCTTACGCGACTCACCCGAGATGACGTACCCTTTACTTGGGGCGTAGAACAAGATACAGCGTTCACAGAGTTACGACAGAGAATGCAAACAGCCCCTGTTCTTGCCCATTTTGATGAGGACGCTGCTACAGAAATTCATACAGATGCCAGCAACGTCGGACTTGGCGCTGTCCTTGTACAACGACACGGCGGCGTTGAGCATGTGATAGCTTACGCCAGTCGTACTCTTTCTCGAGCTGAGACCAACTATTCTACGTCAGAAAAAGAATGCCTCGCAGTCGTGTGGGCGACGACCAAATTTCGGCCTTACCTCTACGGTCGTCCCTTCAAAGTGGTGACTGACCACCACTCGCTCTGCTGGCTGGCAAATCTCAGAGATCCATCCGGCCGTCTCGCACGGTGGAGTTTGCGTTTGCAGGAGTTTGACATTACAATTGTGTACAGGTCAGGGCGCAAACACGAAGACGCCGACGCGCTTTCTCGAGCACCTGTGGGGAACGCTGTCAGGGGCTGCGAAGATGAAGATGCCTTTCTCGGAGCAGTTAGTGACTCCGAATTTATGTCAAAGCAGCGGGCAGACGATGAATTACGCCCAGTCATTGATTCCCTGGAAGGCCGCAACTCTAAGGTCCCTCAACACATTGCTCGCGAACTGTCCTCTTTTTGTCAAAGAAGAGGCATTCTTTACAAGAAAAACGCCCGTGGTAGCGACAAGGCTTTCCTACTCGTGGTTCCTACCGACATGCGTGATGAAATCCTTCTGGCGTGCCACGACGAGCCCACGTCAGGACATTTGGGCTATTCGCGAACTCTCGCCCGAGTACGCCAACAGTATTACTGGCCGCGACTATCAACTAGTGTACATCGATATGTGAAAGGCTGCCGTGAGTGCCAGCGCCGCAAGACTCCGCCTGTGAGACCCGCGGGCCTGCTCCAGCCGATCGCACCACCACGGACACCGTTTGACCTCGTGGGAATGGACCTTCTCGGGCCCTTCCCTTTGTCGTCCTCTGGGAACAAGTGGATTATAGTTGCGACAGATTATCTCACGCGTTATGCTGAAACAAAAGCGTTACCCCGTGGCACGGCCTCTGAAGTCGCGCAGTTCTTCGTGCACCAAATCGTCCTACGGCATGGTGCCCCGTCATGCGTGATTACGGACAGAGGGACGTCGTTTACAGCACGAATGATGGAGGACATTTTTAAACTGAGCTGCACAAGTCATCGAAAAACAACGGCTTATCATCCGCAATCCAATGGACTGACAGAGAGGCTTAACAAGACCATAGCGGACATGCTGTCAATGTACGTGGACGTACAACATAAAACCTGGGACGAGATTCTTCCATACATCACGTTTGCTTATAATACGGCAACGCAAGAAACAACGCGATTTCCGCCTTTCCGACTTGTTTACGGACGCAACGTGCGAACCATGCTCGATGCTATGCTTCCGTGCGACGAAAGCAATGAACTTGCTCAAGATGCTGAGCAATACACTCAATACGCCGAAGAAGCTCGTCAGCTAGCTCGCATAAACACCAGGCACCAACAAGATGCAGACGCGCGACGTTACAACCTCCGCCATCGAAATGTCACCTACCACCCTGGGGACCGAGTGTGGGTGTGGATCCCTGTCCGGCGACCAGGCTTATCCGAAAAACTCCTAAGCCGTTATTTTGGACCGTACAAGGTTCTTAGACGAATCACAGATCTTACCTACGAGGTATTTCCGGACGGCGCAGCGTCTTCTCGTCGACAGCTTCGGCCCGAAACCGTGCATGTCCTTCGGCTGAAGCCCTACTTCACACAGTAGCCCTTGTGGTTTCACGTGCTACGACATGCCGTGACATTGCGTTGCCGCTGCTGTTTGTGTTCTCGTGTGTTTTTGTGCCCTTTCTTTTTGCGCTTGGCGGAAGCGTTGGCGAAACTTTCTCATTTGCGCTGCGAGTAGTGGCACTCTCCCTCTTTTGGTTCTCTATATCTGCGTGTGTATACCTTCATTTTTTTTATTTACGAGCATCGAGTCGATGCTTTCAAAGGGGGGGACTATTGCCACATGGTTTGCTTGGGTGAGATCGAAGAGTGAAAGAAGACAAAGACGATCTCTCTGAGCCGCTGCTTCAGTAGTCGACTAAACGAGCCCATTTTTTATCAAGTTTGTCGAGAGTAACGTGACAATATATGTGTGTGTGTGTGTGTGTGTGTGTGTGTGTGTGTGTGTGTGTTGTGTGTGTGTGTGTGTGTGTGTGTGTGTGTGTGTGTGTGTGTGTGTGTGTGTGTGTGTGTGTGTGTGTGTGTGTGTGTGTGTGTGTGTGTGTGTGTGTGTGTGTGTGTGTGTGTGTGTGTGTGTGTGTGTGTGACGCATTCACAAGGTGATTCTAGGAGAAGCCGACGAAGAGGAAGTGCACACGTGCATTAGAATAAACGCATGGCATCTGGACCACGACGTGTCTCCATTTTGTAGCGTCACACAAGTCGACAGGATCAACCTCATCAACGTGCCATGGCTAAGCCAAAGCCTCCGCTCAACATACAGAAGTTCAAGGGAACACCAGAAGGCGTCCCCATCGACAAGTGGCTTCTTCTTTTCGACATGAAGGCAGCCGAGGCATCATGGACTCACCGCGATCGGGTCACTCACTTCAACGAATACATTGAAAGGGAAGCATTCAAGTGGTACCTGACAGAGATTTTCGGCAACGGCGAGACAAGTTGGGGCGATATCAAGCGTGACATGCAAGCCCGCTTTGCTTCGACTGACAGAGATGCCTTCTGTCTCTTCATTCACTACCGACTGAAAGGAGGGCAGACCATCAAGGACTACTATGACGAGAAAAAGCGACTGGGTTCCTTGGCTGACCTGAAAGAGTGCCACATCATTTCTGGGCTGACTGATGGTGTTCCTCCTGATGTGGAACTGGCGCTCGCCGGACTGTCTTTCAACTTGTCATTAGAGTGGCTCACCGCTACTCAACGGGTCGAGACATCTTTAAAACGGGTGAGAGGAGTTTCCTTTACTCGTAACGCTAGTATCGCATCAAGAGCTCCACTTCTCTTCAGCAGATCGCAGCAACCGACAATAACTCTTCAACCGCGTGCCCCGCAAAACGAATGTAGATACTGCTCAGCTGCTGGTTTCCCACGACAGTTTCACTGGCACAACGAATGTCCGCGCCGCGGCAATGTGTCCGCTATTGATACTGAACGGGGAAACGAGCAGGGCGACCCAGAGTTTCATTAATACACTTCAATGCTCTCATCAACAGAAAGCCAGTAAATGCAATTCTCGATACAGGAGCAACAATTCCTTGTATCAGTGAGGATGTGTACAAACAGCTAAAGCTTCAGTTGATGAAAGACTCCAGCATCATGGTCCAGCAAGTTGCATCAAGATTTCGAACTTTGGGTCGCGTAAACATTCAGTTACAAATTGGGAACGTCATCAAGAAAGTTTATGCACATGTGCTGCGAGGCATGAGAACGCAATTAATTCTTGGCCTAGACAGCGCTTCATACTTCAATCTTTCTGTAAATCTGGAAAGCAAGTCAGTGACACAAGCACGTGAGAATATGAACCTTCCGCATCAAAATGAAAAGAAAACCATTCAAGCCCCGCTGATGCGAACCCTGACTTCAGAAAACTTATCAGAGCATGAGTCTGTGGCGCTCGACTCTCTTTTAAGCAAGTATGACGAGATATTTTCGAAATCTCAGACAGATATTGGGTGCATCACTACTGAGAAACATAAGATCGCACTTGCCAATGCTGTCCCTATTCGTCGAGCACCATACCGATGTTCACAGGCAGACAAAGTGGAGATCAACAAACAGGTTAACGCTCTCCTGAAGCAAGGTGTTGTGAGGCCTTCATTATCGCCCTACGCCGCACCTGTCATTTTAGCAGAAAAGAAAGGTGAAGGACGCACTCGTCTATGTATTGACTACCGGAAACTCAATGCCATAACGGTACCCGACTTTCAACCAATTCCACGTATAGATGATATTCTTGACCACTTAGGAAAGGCGGAGTTTTTCACTACGTTGGACGTAACGTCGGGATACTGGCATGTGCAAATGCATCCTGACGACGTTCAGAAAACTGCATTTGTCACGCCTGATGGTCATTTTGAGTGGTTGGTAATGCCGTTTTGATTGAAGAACGCTCCAGCTACATTTGAAAGAGCCATAAAATCAATAATAGCGAAACATCAGCTCACCAATGTTATTAATTACTTTGACGATGTGGTCGTATACTCAGAGACATTTAATGATCATATACGACACCTTGAGGCGCTACTGAAAGCTCTCAAAACCGAGAACGTAAAACTGAAACGAAAAAAGTGCCCATTTTCACGCTGCAGCATTGAATACCTGGGCCACAAAATTTCACAAGGAACAGTGACACCTAAGCAAAGTAATGTGGCTGCCATACTCAAATTTCCTACACCAAAACGAGAAAAAGGTCTCCAGCGTTTTCTGGGAACTGTAAACACCTACCGTCAGTACATCCCCCACTTCAGCGATATCGCTCTTCCACTCACAAAACTACTCCACAAAGGCAGCAAGTGGGTGTGGACAGAAGCATGCGAGCAAGCCTTTCGTCAGCTGAAGGAGCAGATAATTGAAGAACCGGTGCTTCGCATATACGACCCTTTGAGACCATGTACTGTGTACTGTGACACATCTGGCGAAGGCATCGGTGCAGTGCTGAAACAACCTGATGACAAAGGCAAAAAACATCCTGTTGCTTACTATTCCCGCAAACTACTTAAGCACGAGGTGAACTATGATATTACAGAAAGAGAATGTCTTGCCATTGTAGATGCCATTGATAAATGGCATTGCTACCTTCATGGAAAGTCGTTCACTGTTGTAACAGATCACTCTGCACTCCAGTGGCTGAAGAATGTTAAAAATCTTCAAGGTCGTCTCTTCCGGTGGTCTTTGAAACTGTAAATGTATGATGTGAACATCAAACATCAAAAGGGCGCAAGTAATGTCGAAACAGATGCGCTCTCCAGAGCCCCATTAGTTGACCTTCTATCACACGACGACCTTCAGCGATGCAACAAAGAGCGTTCAAAAGGAACGCACTCATTGGAAAATAACATCATCATCGTTAAAAGAAAAGGACTACGAAAAATATACGTGCCCCATGAACTACGCCCAACCATTCTGAAGAATGCACATCAACATTTTGGGCATGTCGGAGTGAAGAAGACGCTATCACTCGTGTCTCCGCAATATTATTGGCCGCATATGGTAACCGATGTTTCCACTTACATTCGGCATTGTGATACATGCCAGAGATGCAAGAAGACGAAAAAAAAAGTTTGGGACGCTTGAATTAGTGTCTCCAGCTGAAGAGCCCTTCGACCTCTTTGCAATAGACACCATAGGAGGATTTTCTGGATATGGCTCATCAAAAAGGTTTATACACTTGGTTATTGATCATGCGACTCGCTACGTATGGGCGTTTGCTCATAAAAGTGAGAACAGCGACGCCTACATTTCATGCTTAAAAACAATTTTTTCTTCTGGAAAACCACAGAAGCTCCTTTCAGACCGTGGAACAGGATTTACCGCAGGAAAATTCAAGCAGTTTTTAAAACATAATCGTATAAACCAACTATTCACCTCATCTCATCATCCACAATGCAACGGCATGAACGAGCGGACAAACCAGACTATCGTAACGAGACTTAAATGTAAGATCAATGACGAACCACAGAAGTCTTGGACTAAGCTGCTTCCGGAGGTAATTGACGAATACAACAGAACACCCCACGAAGTGACCGGCTACGCGCCTTTCTTCCTGATGTATGGAATTCCATCTTATCCTACTGTACTGGAACAACGAGAAGAAACCGTCGAAGAAGCGCGAAAAACTGCAGTTACCCATTCTATCGCCTACCATAATAAGAACAAAGTCATTTATGATAGAAAATTTCTTCCGATTGAGTTCCAAGTCGGTGACTTTGTCCTTTACGACACACCATGGCATCCCAACAACGGCAAACTGAGTTCTGTCATGGAAGGACCCTACAAGATTCTACGCAAGGTCTCAACAGTGAACTATGAGATCAACCGCTCCGTGCTACCCTTACGTAGAAACTCTGACATTGTGCATGTTAGCAAACTGCGGCGTTATCTCGAACCTTCTGAACTGAGACTTTCTCGAGGGGAGGGGGAAGTGTGACGCATTCACAAGGTGATTCTAGGAGAAGCCGACGAAGAGGAAGTGCACGTGCATTAGAATAAACGCATGGCATCTGGACCACGACGTGTCTCCATTTTGTAGCGTCATATATATATATATATATATATATATATATATATATATATATATATATATATATATATATATATATATATATATATATATATATATATATATATATGGGAAAAAGTGTATATTTCAGGGCCCGTTTTTCCGTGCTTTGACACAATATTGTTACTCCTCCGCTATTTTTTTGATAGCATAGTTAAAATAGCGGTGAAGTTTTACAGAGATCTGTACAGTAGCCGGGACAACCACGATTTACTATAAGAACTAGCAGTAACCCAGATGACACCCCACCAGTAATGATACAAGAAGTGAGAACAGCTTTGGAGAGCATGCGAAGAGGCAAAGCTGCTGGTGAGGATCAGGTAAAATCAGATCTGCTGAAAGATGGAGAACAGGTTGTGTTAGAAAACCTAGCCACCCTGTTTACGAGGTGTCTCATGACGGGAAGATTACCAGAGTCTTGGAAGAATGCTAACATCATCTTAATACATAAGAAAGGAGATGACAAGGACTTGAAGAATTAGAGGCCGATTAGCATGCTCTCTGTAGTATACAAGCTATTTACAAAGGTAATTGCTAACAGAGTTAGGAAAACATTAGAATTCAATCAACCAAAGGAACAAGCAGGATTTCGAACAGGCTACTAAACAATCGACCACATTCCTATTATCAATCAGATAATAGAGAATTGCTCAGAATACAGCCAACCACTATACATAGCCTTCATTGATTACGAGAAGTATTTTGATTCAGTCGAAATATCAGCAGTCATGCAGACACTGCGGAATCAGGGCGTCGATGAAGCATATATAAACAACCTGGAAGAAATCTACAGGGGATCAATTGCTACCATAGTGCTTCATAAAGAAAGCGAGAGAATACCAATCAAGAAGGGTGTAAAGCAGGGGGATACAATCTCCCCAATGCTATTTACCGCGTGCTTACAGGAGGTTTTCAGAGGCCTAGATTGAGAACAGTTAGGAATAAGAGTTAATAGAGAGTACCTCAGTAACCTGTGCTTCGCCGATTACATTGCATTGCTGAGTAACTCAGGGGACGAAATGCAACTCATGATTTCGGAGTTAGACAAGAAGAGCTGAAAGGTGGGTCTTAAAATTAATCTGCAGAAAACGAAAGTAATGTACAACAACCTCGGAAGAGAGCAGCGCTTTGATATAGGTAATAGTGCACTTCAAGTTGTAAAAGACCATGTCTACTAAGGGCAGGTAATAACTGTGGAGCCGAACCACGAAATTGAAGTAACTAGAAGAATAGGAATGGGGTGGAGCACATCTGGCAAGCACTCTCAAATTATTACAGGTAGATTCTCACTATCCCTTAAGAGGAAGGCATATAACAGCTGTATCTTCCCGGTACTTAGCTGCGGAGCAGAAACCTGGAGACTTACAAAGAGAATTCAGCTTGAATTGAGGACGACGCAGCGAGCAAAGGAAAGAAAAATGGTAGGTGTAACTTTAAGAGACAAGAAGAGAGCAAAGTGGATTAATGAACAAACGGGGGTTAAGGATATCATAGCTGAAATCAAGAAGAAGAAATGGACATGGGCCGGTCATGTAGCGCGTAGACAGGATAACCGCTGGTCGTTAAGGGTAACTAACTGGATTCCCAGAGAAGGCAAGCGGGTTAGGGGGAGACAGAAGGTTAGGTGGGCAGATGAGATTAAGAAGTTTGCGGGTATAAATTGGCACCAGCAAGCACAGGACCGGGTTAACTGGCAGAACATGGGAGAGGCCTTTGTTCTGCAGTGGACGTAGTAAGGCTGATGATTATGATGATTATGATGATGATGATGATGATGTTACGGGGAAGATTTATTCACCGACAGCGGGTCTTGCTAACGGCTGAAAGAGCGCACAGTCATGCAGGCCAACGGGGAAAGCTCCAACCCACAGCAACCACGTTGTCATCTTCCTCCTTTTGGGTTCCATTACACCTGTGCCGGAGCGACAATTCCATGCACGTATCGTCACCCCGGCCGGTAAGGCACAGTCTCGGTGCCTGTTAAATGAGCGAGTCCACGTTGTAGGGCTTGAGACGAGAAACGTGGACTACTTCCGTTCTGGGTGCAGCAGCCGATGAGTTAGTGGTAGCGGCAATCTCGTAGGTCACAGGTGTGACCTGACGAAGGACTCGGTAAGGCCCAGCGTATCGCGATAGTAGTTTCTCGCAGAGGACAACACGTCGAGATAGGAACCACAGGAAAACAAGAGATCCCGCAGAAAAAAGGACATCTCTATGTCGATGGTCGTAAAGAGACTTTCGTGCTGTGTTAGAAAGGAGGTGTCGGGACATGCCGCCACGTCCGTGACTGTGGCGACCTTGGGTAGCGTGGTCCCGGCTAGAGCCATCCGAGTGCCGGGAGATGACGAGTCGAGGAACCGGCGTAGATGAGAGGAAAACGTTTATGTACAATATTTACATGTTGAAAGTAGCATAGAACAGCATGGAACAGATGAAGCACCCCCGAGCGTCTCTTCGCTCGCGTTTTTATACACTGCCTTCCCCGGATTCACTGTGAGAGAAGACAAGTCAGTTCAGGTCCCTCCAATACCCATTGCAAAAACCAGCGCCACTGGGTACCTGCGTCCGGCGCCATGCCTGATTATGGGCCCAGTATGGCGCTGGTACCAGCGCCTCCCAGCGCAGGTACTGGGACGCTAGAGCGGCAGCGTCCCAGTACTCTACGCAAAGTGGGTTCCCAGGGATAAAACAGGGGCGCCCATTTGCCATAAATAAATGAATATATAAGTAAAATAACGCGCATTCACATTAAAAATTCAAAAAATAAAGAAACACCGCTTCACGGGATTTGAACTCGCTACCTCCTGATCTTTAACTGAGTACGCTTCCCATTACGTCACGCCAGAACGTGCTTGTGGTGTTGTAAAACGACTATTTATCCGAAGAACGCGCCGATCAACCTAATGTTTAGAAGTCGCACAGTCAAAACTGACACAATATTTCTTTCCAAATAACAATTGCGTCTTGTTTCGACAGTGACGAACGGCTTCCGGGCACCCAATGACGCGCAGATATTAGCAAGAGTGCAAAGTTTTTTGAAGCATCTACATCTTAACTATGAAAAATCTCAAATTGACTGGAGGAGCAGCCACAGATTGTTAGCTGTTGCTGCCGATAGTTTTTTTTTCCTGTGAAAGTAGTTTCTCGCACTTGCTACTGGTCAACATGTACAGATGATTTAAATGTCTTGTTCGGTAGATATCCGCGCACACTAGTGAATATTGAGCATTTTTTCGCGCAAGCGACGGTGTAGCAGTACACATCCGGCGTGCAAGATTACATATTTGCAGTTGCATCGATACCAGCAACTAAGGAACCGCCGAAGAAATGACTAATGCAATCCTCTGAAAAAGTATGCCAGTATGTTAGCTCACTAACGCGTGCCAAATTTTCAACTCTAAATTGCGTGTTCTTACGTTAAAGTCAGAGAAGTACCAGCTCCTGCACTCAGAAGGAAGCTTTCGGTGACAGCCTACGTTGCTTAAAGCACGACACATCGATCATCGCCACTCCTTGTGCGGGCACCGCACACGTGCATAAATGGTCGATTTAGGCTCAGGTATGTATAAGCTGTAGTTTACAGTCATTCTTACACTTTATAATTGTGCCTACTTAAAGTAAAAAGCGCCGGCAGCATGTAAACAAACGCAGCCGGCACGATAGGCCTCGCTGGGACGGGGCACTGGGTAAGGCTGCTTTCGAAGCAGCTGAGTTGCTATGCTTGAAGTTTCTGCATTTGAGCTTCGCAATATTTCTAACTGTTACCTAAACTGTACCTGAAGTAAGCGGAAGGTCAATCAATGCCAGATATGCATTTACGGAGTGGCAATGGCAAGCGACAGCCGTTTTCTGGCCTCCGCTGGCCGTAAACAGCGGGCGTGCCAGAGTACAGATATATGCAGTTATATCAATACCGACAATTAAAAAAATCACCCATATAAATACCAATGCAATCCGCTGAAAACGTATGCCAGGGAGTCAGTTCACGAAGGCGTATTAAATTACCAACTGAAAATTGCCTGTTGTTACATATCAGTCGGAGAAGTACCGGCTAAGTGCGGCCGGCAGCTTTCGGTGACAGCCTGCGTAGCTGAAAGCGCGACATTCGATCGTCAGTGCTCCTTGTGCAAACATCGACACAAGACAAAATAGTTGATTTAGATTCATGGATGTCTAAACTATACTTTATAGTTATTCTAACACTTTAAAGTTGTGTGTACACGAAGCAAGAAGCGCCGGTAACATATATACCAACGGGACTGGCATGACAGGTTTAATGCTCGCTGGGCCGGGCACTAGGTAAGACCGCTTACGTATGCTCGGTATCTGTTAGGGTAGCATCTCTCCCTGCCGTCGAATCAAGCGTTTTATATTCAACAACACCGAAATAAACTACGGCACACACTACCATAACATGCACGCTGCAGCTGCGCTGGTAGAAACAGTGCATGATCCAGTATTCACCAGCACTTGCCATTGAAAATTCCAGCGCTTCCAGCGCTTTGCAGTGCGCACCAGCATCACAGCGGTTGAGCCAGCGCTCCTACCAGTGCGACTCAGCTTTTTCCAAGTGCACCCAGTGAAGTGCCGGTGATTACAAGCGTGTACCAGTGTCTGCAGCGTGTACCAGTGCCAAAACACGTACTGGCATCACGCTGTTTTTGCAATAGGGATAGGATTGTCCTCCTCCACTCCGACCCAAACACAATGCACCTAGGCCCGGTCGCTGGCCCAGGAATGTAGAAAGCATGCTCTTGGCACAAGTCCAGATGCGAGACCCATTGTTCGGTGCACCACCCAAAGGACGAGGCGGAAGCACAGGTTGCAAAGGTCCCTCCGGGTAGTCGGGTGGAAAGGGTTTTTACGTCCGCGGGCCCAGCAGACTCACCGCACCACCATTGTAGTTTTAAGCCGCACTGGAATGTCGCTCCCGGCATAACAGCTGTCTGCGACGACGGTAACCGAGCACGGGCTACCGCGCGTGCCGTGAGGGCACGGGTGATCGCATCCTGAGAGTACGAAGTGGAGGATGGGTGGTCTGATGAAAGCAATGTGTCGAAGGCCAGTAAGGGATTACGTCCGAAGAGTAGACAAAATAGGGAGTAGCCCGCTGTTTCATGACGCGACGAGTTATAGGCGAAGGTGACGAAAGGCAGAGCTATGTCCCAATCAGTGTGGTCTTTAGATACGTACATGGAAACCATGTCTGTGAATGTGCGGTTTAGGCACTCCGTAAGGCCGTTAGTATGAGGGTGGTAAGATGTGGTGAAGTTGTGACGGGTAGCACAAGATCGGAGTAGATCATCAACCACACGAGATAGAAAGTAGCGACCGCGGTAGTGAGCAGGTGAGACGGAGCGCCATGCTGCAGAATAATGTCGTAGAGCAGGAAGTCGGCAACGTCAGTTGCGCAGCTGGATGGTAGCGCTCGAGTGATTGCATACCGAGTGGCATAATCTGTGGCCACTGCAATCCATTTATTTCCAGTTGTAAAAGTAGGAAAGGGACCTGGCAAGTCCAACCCCACTCAATAAAACGGATCGGCTGGAACATCAATGGGTTGAAGAAGACCGGCATGGGAAGTCGTAGGCTTCTTTTGGCGCTGGCAGAGGTCGCAAGATGCGACGTATTGGCGATCGGAGCAGTAGAGACTCTTCCAGAATACTCGCCGTCAAACGCGGTCGTAGGTTCTGGAGACTCCTAGATGTCCAGAAGTTGGAGCATCGTAGAATTGTCACAGAACATCCTTTTGCAGGTGATTTGCTACGACTAGTAAAAGTTCCGTGCCGTTGGAGTGTAAGTTGCGGCGGTACAAAACGTTGTCTTGAAGCAGGAATCTGCTAATGGAAGGGTCCGTATGACGCGATTGAAGGTGGTCAATGATGGTGAGCAGCGATGGATCTCGGTGCTGTTGGTCGGCCACGTTCAAAAAGTCAGTAATGGCTAAAATGCAGGCATCGGATTCCAAATCAGCGGAGTTAGGTCGATCAACTGGGTGCCGGGATAAGCAGTCGGCATCGCTGTGCAACTTTCCAGATTTGTACACAACCGAGAACGTGTACTCCTCTAATCGAAGTGGCCATTGGCCGAGTCTTCCTGTAGGGTCCTTAAGCGTGGACAGCCAGCAAAGCGCATGATGGTCCATGATGACTGCGAACGGACGTCCGTATAAGTACAAACGGATTTTCGCAATAGCCCAAACGAGGGCTAAGCATTCTCGCTCAGTGATGGAATAATTTTTTCCGCTTGCGACAGAAGGCGACTAGCATAGGCTATCACACGGTTGGCCCCATTCTGTATCTGAGCGAGTATAGCACCAATGCCATGGCCGCTTGCATCGGTTCGAAGCGCTGTTCGAGCTCCTGGATCGAAATCAGCCAACACAGGTAGTGATGTGAGGGCGGTAATCAACGACGCGAAGGAATGTTCTTGGTCCTTCCCCTAAGAAAAGGCCACATTCTTTTAGAGGAGATCCGTGAGGGACCTAGCAATATCCGCAAAGTTGAAGACAAAGCAGCGGAAGTATGAGCAGAGCCCAATAAAACCGCGAACTTCTTGTGTGGAACCCAGAACCGGGAATTCTCGGACTGCACGGACTTTGTCAGGGTAGGGTTGAACACCATTGGCGTCAAAAAAGTGGCCGAGTAGTTTAATCTGCTGGCGTTCAAACGAGCATTTCGACGAACTCAGTTGGAAACCAGCGCAACGAGAAACGTCAAGAATTGCCGAGAGACGAGATGGGTGGCTTTCGAAGGAGGGCGAGAAAACGATTACATCGTCCAGATAGCAAAAGCAGGTCGACCATTCGAAACCATGCAGGAGAGAGTCCATAATACGTTCAAAAGTAGCCGGGGCATTGCACAACCTCAAAGGCATGATCTTGAATTGGTAAAGGCCGTCGGGTGTGATGAATGCTGTCTTCTCGCAGTCGCAGTCGTCGACCGATATTTGGCAGTATCCGGATCGAAGATGAAGGGACGCGAAATAGCTCACGTCGTGGAGGCAGTCGAGCGCATCATCGATTCCGGGTAGAAGATGAACGTCCTTCTTGGTGATCCGATTCAGGTGGTGATAGTCGTCGCAAAAGCGCCAGGTGTTGTCCTTCTTTTTAACTGAGACAACAGGGGATGCCCAAGCAGTCGATGAATGCTCAATAACGCCTTTGCTCAGCATTTTCTCGACCTGCGCTTGTATAACTTGGCGCTCAGCATGTGACACGCAATAAGGGCGTTTTTGGAGTGGGCTGGCATTGCTGGTGTCGATCCGGTGGGTTACGGCACTTGTGCGGCCCAGGGGGCGGTCATGGACGTTAAAGATATCCAGGTAAGAAAATAGAACACCCCGTAGCGCTGCAACTTGAGAAAGTAAGAGGTCGCTATATATCATTTTGTCGAGGAACGCCTTATATTGCGAGGTAATGACAGGTGTCACCACAGAATTAGTGTCAGGGGTAAAAGAACAAATCGAACATTTATCAAGAGTGGGAAATCGGCTAAAGTGATACCTTGGGGAAGAAATTGGGTCGACGTAGAGGAGTTCAGAACTCGAAGTAGCGCCGTGTTGTTAGCAACAACCACTATAGTATGTGGTAGTGCGATGTGGTGCGTAAGGGTCAAATCAATGAGGGGAGCCACCAGATAGTCTCCATCAGAAACGGACGGAAAGGGCAACACAGGAATGCATATATCAGCCTGGGGCGCTAGCCGCAGAGACTCCACGGATCGTAGCCGAGTGCGACTTGGAGGAGTGAAATCAGTGCACAAAGGCAATTAGAGCCGTAAGATACCGGTAGAACAATCTATGAGGGCAGAGTGGGTGGTTAAGAAATCAATTCCAAATATGACGTCGTGTGGGCAAGCATCGAGGACTGCGAAGAGAACGGAAGTGTGGTGGCCGGCAACAGTAACGCGGGCAGTGCCCATGTCAAGCACCGATGTTCGACTTCCGTTGGCCACTCTAACAGTAGAGAACATAGCAGGTGTGAGAACCTTTTTCAGCCGAGATCGAAGTTTTGAACTCATAACAGATACTTGGGCACCAGTGTCAATTAGAGCAGTAACAGCGTGGCCATCAACGAACACTCGAAGTAAATTGCGTCTTGAATTTGTAGCCGGTTGAGGGTTTTCGTTCCGAGTCGTCAACGCAGCGCCACCTCCAGGAGCTGCACTCGCCAGTTTCCCAGGGGATGACGAGAATGAGCCGGTGACGGAGAGCGGCAGCGTAGAGGGGAGCGTGACGGCCGACCCTGAGATGACGGCGAGCGGCTAGAACAGTTTCTTTGGGCGACGATGTTAGCGTAGGACGGACGGTTCGGAGCGTGGAGATGAACGGTGAGGTGAGGGGTCCTGAAGATGCTCATCCGGAAAAGCGGGTTGCGAATAGTGTCCACGCTCCTGACGGCGGTCGACATTAGGATAGCTTGGCCGGAAATACCACCTGTTGCGGCAATGGCGGGAGATGTGCGCAACTCGAGAGCAAGAAAAGCAGATGGGTCGATCATCGTGCGTGCGCCATTCAGATGGATTTCGGTGGCGTGGTGGAAACCGAGGAGTCGAAGCTGCCGCCGCGACAAGTGGAGCAGAGTGGTGGTCAGCGTTGTGGACGGGAGTGCTCATGGGCTGCGACATGAGTCTGGCGGGCTGGGGAACCTGGACGCCCAGGTTAGCAAACTCCTGACGTACGACAGCTTGATTAAGCGAGACTGTTGCCCAGTTGTCCTGCGCAGGGAGCTGATAGGAAGTGGGTGCCATGGCCTCCGGCTCCTGGCGAACAATCCTTGCAATATTGGCAGGAGGTGCAAGTGACCGGGGCGCTGCA